>NC_082659.1:4710192-5016634 GCF_028023285.1 Balaenoptera ricei | reverse complement strand
TTTTAACACGTACGTCTGTGTTTTCAGAAGAAATTCAGAATGAGAGCATCTCACATCCTTAAATTCTGTAATTAGTCTAAACAGAATGGAGTGAAATTTAACAGAAGGTTTTATTATCTGGAAGGACCGTTGGCATTTCCTCTCATAAAAACCCCTTGTTCTAACTTTTATTTTCTTGGGAAGAACGTCTTCATGTTGATTTATCTATCAGTTGTTTAGACAGCTTCCAGTTTTACGTTCCAAATAAACAAGGTTACCTCTTGCCTTGATCTTACCTCTTCTCATCTTCATGCTGTCAACCTCCACCCTTGTCACCTACGTAACACAGTATAATCCATCACTCAGCCTTTTATGATGGGCTTCTTAATGACCTCGCATTCTCAAAGTGACCCTTTCTCTCAAACTAGTTTTGCTCCTTTTACAAGCAAAAATGTCCCACATTTTTGAGCCTGAAAATATGAGGGTAGCCTTATTTTGGATGGTGTATATTAAAGCACACCAAATAATTTCTTTCTCTAACTTACCAAATGCACAGAAAATGCCGTATAATTATTTTAAGTTTGAAGGGATAGGGGTCATGCATTTCAGAAGCACTATTTGAAAGTTTTACTTTATTTGAAGACTACAGTGATATAATTTAAATAATTAGATCTCTGCAGAGATCATATATTAAATTTTACATACTTAACAGGTACAAATATTATGAAAATAGCTTTTACAGCTGTAACTTTTAGAATTTACTAAAGACCAATAAATTTACAGCAACATGGAGACAGACATGAAAATAACATAAGTTCACATCTACTGCACATATATGCATATATATTATCATATATTGCACATATATATGCATATAATTATATTAAAGAACATTTATGTACCATGTGTTTGATTATATGTAATATTTTTTCAAGATCTTTATAATAGAGGCAGAAGGATGTTGTTTTGTATTAAACTGAGTGCAATTTATATAAAGAGAGTTATGCTATGCATTTCAATGAGGTTTTACTGTTCTCAATCTGGAAAAATATTTAGACCTGGGTTCTCTGCTTGACACTAACTTCAAAAATATGGAAGTTTGGGTTTTTATGTAAATTGACATAATTTAATAACTACATATTTGTGTTTTACCTTGTTCTGCAAAAGAGTTGATGTAAAAATTACATGACTTTGTTATGAACAAAGGATCAATGAAATGTTATATGCAGATTGGGTCTTGTAGATCACCATGCTGTATCTTATACCCTCCACAATAGTCCTGCCAGAATATTCTGTGACTCCAAACATAACCCGCTGTTCTCCACACAATTCTCTCTTCATGTTATTTACTTGCATTTGAGTATATATGATAAGGACCAAATAAGTAGAATATAACTCCAAGTATTCAGGACGACAGGATTTGATGAAAATAAATATAAATCACCTGCACTGATTTAAAATTAAATTCAAAATAGGCTAAATGATGCTTGTGAAGAGAATTAATACTGCAAAACTCTCTCCTTTAAGTGTTTTCTCAAAGGACAAAATATTTTGTATAATATAGACCAAAATAGTAATGATATCTAAATTTTTTCCTTTGATCTAGTTGGTATGCTCACTGTCAATAAAATAAACCCAAATAATGCCAAATGGCAAAATGTTAATATATGACATCAAATTTGAGTGTTTAACATATCTTAAGTCCTATGGTAATGTAGAAATCTTGGAAAGTTTTAACAGATTTTGCTTTGGTAATAGATGGTGGTGATTGTTTTTAAACAAGACGAAGCTCTTAGTTCATTGCTATATATGGGGCAGTGTGAATGGGAATGGAGAAGAAGAAATTATACCAGCAGATTCTGAAAAAAGAAGTAGAATATCTCAGAATATAGCACTTAATGCAATTTTATGAGAATTACCATAGAGTTCAGTTTTCTGTCTCAACTAGCTCTCAGTTCAGGTCTTCTTAAAGAAATTCTTCTTCTCACTAAAATATGTTTAAAATGCTCCTGACTTTGCTGCAACACATAGAATGCTTTTGGGAGAGGTGATGTAGCATGTTTTTGCAGAAAGAGCACTTGAAATGGCAAGAAAGATCTCTGCAGCAATTCCCAAGTTAAGTATTAAAGCAGTCAACATTTTGCAGCATGTAATCAACAGAACATTCCACATTATGATAACAATGATATAAATTGAACTTTAATATTCACCATTTGCACAAAGATTTTTCTGTACCAAGAGTGACTGAAGCTAGGTTTAAAAATATATATGGGTATATATATACCTATTATATGTATATAGACACATGCGCGCGCACACACACACTTATACAGGTTTCCCCCACGATCCTGAAGGTAGAGCATTCTCAAGCCAGTCTCTTCCACTTATTAGCTGTGAGCAAGCACTTACATTCCTGAGTTCGTTTCCTTCAAAATGTTATTTGAAATAGCAGCCTACCTCATTGTATTATTCTGAGCATAGCGCCAATAGTTAGCCCTCAGGAATATTAAGTATTTTTAATACAGCTACCATATGATCCAGCAATCCCATTTCTGGGTATATATCCAAAGGAAGTGAAAGCAGGCTCTCAGAGAGATTTCTGCATCCCCATGTTTATCACCGCATTATTCACTGTAGCCAGGATACGGAAACACACTTAGCGTCCATCAAACGCACACACACGGAATACTACTCAGCCATCAGACAGAAGGGAATCTTGCCATTTGCAACAACATGGATGGAACATGAGGGCGTTATGCTCAGTGAGATAAGCCAGACGAAGGCAAAGATTGTATTATATTACATGTGGAATCTAAAAGCGCTCAACTTGTAGAAACAGAGAGCAGAACGGTGGGTAACAGGTGCTGGGGCATGGGGGAGTTGGAGAGATGTTGTCAAACGGTATAAACTCGCAGTTGGAAGATGGAGAAGTTGTGGAGATCTAATGCACAAAGTAGTGATTACAGTCAACAATACTACATTATAAACTTCAAAACTGCTGTGAGACTGGCTCAAATGTTTTCACAGCAAAAACGAAATGATAATTATGTGACGTGATAGAGAGTTAGCTAAAAGGTACGGCAATAATCATATTACAATATGTAAATATATTGAATCAACATATCGTACACTTTAAACTCACACAGTTGTTATATGTTGATTATATCTCACTTTAAAAATGATTTTACAGATTAAGTATTTTTATTCTTAGTAGGGCTTAATTACTTCTAAATATAATAACATTTTCAATATTTGGTGACTAAGGGATTTATTAAACTTAATATGTTGGTTAAACAGGGATATAACTTTAGCTTCATTTTCTGACACATATACATTAACATTTTGTTCAGCCTTTCCCAGTGGCTAGAACATTACCTGTCACAGGTGGATCCACTTAATAAACATTTATTGAAACAATGAATACAATATATAATTTGCTTCTATTTATTTGATTAAAAAACAACAATAAAGCACAATTACCCAATCTTCATTGATTTCTATGAAGCCAGGGTGGTCAGGTGTCTGGTGCTGGCACACAGTAGGGAGGTGACACATTTTGTTCCATTTTTACGTTCACCGCCCCCCAGAATTTTCCCCCTTCTCTTGCTTTTACCATCCTGGTTGTGGGCTGGAAGAAAAAGAGGCACAGCTAAACAGAAGGGAAGAAGAGCAGTGTTGAGAATACGTTCACCCTAGAGTCACATTTCATCTTGCGTGTTATAAATGTCGTAAACACGAGCATCTCTGGCCTGAGGTGCCTGTGACTCTTCATAGTCCCCAGGTGACAGTGACTTACCTAGACCAGCCCCTCAGCCACACAGGTTTGCGTAAAGGACATTGGTGTGTTTCTGTGTCCTGCAGAGAAATCTCCTTGTTTAGAGTTATATTCCCTTTGAGCCCTCGTCTCTCTGCTGTCTGAGTGTCAAATGGAACGCAGCTAATCAGCACAGTAGAAGAGGAGAGGTATGCGACATTATCCCATAGTTCCTCTCAGAATTAGAAGGAAGTGGGCAACTGAAATGAGACAGCTTGCAAAAGGGCCAGGAATGTGAAGAATTCAATCTTCTGGAAGATGCACAGGATCAGTGACAGGCAAACTGGAAAACTGAGTTAAGAAAGAAGGAAATAATTAGAGGAATACACTGGGGAGATTTAAGACTTGAGGGGAAACTAAAAAAGGTCAGGGCAAAAGTAAACTGGAATCCTAATGTTATGAGAAAATTAAAGCAGAAAGTCAAAAAAAGGATGAAAAGGAAGGAAGAAAAATAAAGGAACAAGGAAATGAAAATTTTAAAAATAGTAAGAAAATAAAAGAAATTAAAATCAGAAAAATTGCTTTCAGACTCCTAAAGTGTATTTTATTTGATTTTTTTGTATGTGTGCAGAAGGGGAATCTATAAGGAAGCTATTCTTTATGAAAACCAAAGGAGCATCAACATGCAGTGATTCATACGTGTGGTCATGGCATGCTGTGCTGACCTTCTCTCATCTTTGGAGGGAAGAGAATAAACAGAAAAAATGCGAGCCAATAACAGACAATATACTCTGTCCTTCAATGTACACCTTCCAGGAAATTTTGACTTTTTTTTTTTTGATGAGCTGGTGAGAAGAGGGGTTTATATCTGATGAAACCATGGACGGCTTGTCGGAGATAAAGGAACATCCAACACCCAGGGGGCAGTGGTGTGGCAGGAGAGGAACCAGAACTTGCTGGCGGAGACATGATATGTCCTAAAGCCTGACCAACCAGTGAACAGGCACTCAGCCAGCCCAACAGATGGGCATCAGTCCTGAAAGCAGTGTGACCATGTCTGCTCCTCAAGGTTGTTTTCTATAGAGCAAGATTTTCACCCACAATTGTTCCAACAGCTGTTCACACTGAGCTTTCATACGCCCCCGGTTGGGAAGAGATATCATTGCCCCTTTGTCTTTGAGTGGAATAAACTTTCCGCATGAAAAAAGAAATCACCAAAGTGATGGTTCAGCAGCAAGAAGGTCACTCTGATGGCAGATGGTGCCATTGAAACCTGCAGGGGAGAAGGTCCGCTTAAGGCACATCTGAATTTGTGAGAGAACAACTTCCCAGGACTCTCATACTCTATGCTTCAACTCCCGAAGTACTTGGATTTCTTTATAGTAGGTTCCCATGTGTGTGACACCATTTTCACAGACAAACCGGATATTTTGTTTGACTTACAGTATGGACTCTCATAGTAAGAACATTTCATAGACCACGAAGAAAAGTTAAGGGGCAAAGATTTGAATCACCTAGTATATTATCATCAATTGTAGGAAGTGTGGTCTTGAGCCCACACATAACAACGGATTTCCAGGGAAAAGCCTAGCTAGGATAAGATGGAATGGTTAAAAAAGGATGGGTCAGTTGTGGGTATGACCCCAAGTGACGTCTACATCTAAACTGTTTAACATATTTCATTCTTTTGCTTTTGAATACTGGTTTCCAGTTACCCACACAAGGGTCCTACAGCTAACCCTGGAGTCCTTCTTCTGCTTTCACATGCAGCGGGTCATCAGCTCCACCTCTGAATATACCTTGTCCACGTCAACACTGCAATTGTGTGGTTCAAGCCATCATAATCGAATTTGAACCGCTGCGGTAGCCTCCTTGCTGGTCTTCCTGACACTGGTCTTGCCTAAGGGATTTTCGTCACTCTAGTCTCCATGCTATTTATGCCTTTCATAAACTTCTATGAGAGCACACATAACTTGAAACGCTTATTACTCTTTTATCTATTTCACCCACTCAGAATGTAATCTCCTTTAAAGAAGGAAATGGACTTTTGTGTCCTTCACTGAAGACTCTAGCATAGTACCTGTCACAGAGTAATCCTCAATAAATACATGCTGAGTAAATACCATAGATTTTACTTATATTATAAACTCTCCTACTATTTTCTAAAGTGAGAAGTGTATTCTCAATTTCTCACTTACTTATATAAAGACTTTGTATGTGTGCATACACTCTGTGATATTGAAGTGTAAGTTGTGTTCTAATTCATTTCAACACCTCTGAACCACTAAGAGGGCTTGATTCTGCTAGTAGTATAAGGCAGTGATTACACATCTGATTATTTTATTATTGTTGATTGAATGGCTGCCATCTTCAGGATAAATTATAAATCACTCAGAATGAAATACGAATTCCTTTCCATTTCTCCAGCCTCATCTCCCACTAATTTCCCAAGAACACCCTCTTACTAAACACTCAACAGCTCCTTAAACCCTCCCTGGGTTCCCTTTTCTGTACCTTTGCATATGTCATACCCTCTGACTTCTCTCCACAGCTTAGCTATCTCAATTCTCCTTGTGTTTCAAGCTTCGGTCCAGCTGTTGGTATCTATATGCACCTTGCCAACCCCATTCCCACAGCTTGAGGCTAAATAAAGTGCCCCTCATCAACCCTTCTTTGTAGCAGTTCTCACTATTAAAAACAAATCACTAGAATAACTACCATATATCAAATTCAAGTGTGTAATAATTCATACATCTATGTGATCATATATATATGATCTAATTGATCATATATATGTACACACATATATATGTGTGTACATATATATGATCTAATTTAATCCAAACAACAGACTATAATGTGATCCACATTTCATTGATAAGGAAACTTTCCCCCAAAGACACATATCTAGTAATTGACAAATCAGAGAGGGATTGGAACCCTGTCATGTCCAAATGACTCCAGAGCCCCTGTTCTCATCTACCTGGGTATTTGCTGTTTGATATTTAAACTCCCCAAATAGTGAGTTCCTTTAGGGCAAGAACTGCATTTTGGATTTCTGTATCACTTGTACCTAGTATATCATTTGTCATGTAGCACGTAGTCAATTCTTACTTTTTGAATGAATAAATGAAAGAATAATTGAATGCACCCATGGATGAATGTTAGTTCTGTGGTATGTAAAAGAGGAGGAATAAAAATCCATCAGAGGGACATCCCTGGCGGTCCAGTTGTTAAGACTCCGCACTTCCACTGCATGGGGCACAGGTTCTTTCCCTAGTCGTGGGACTAAGATCCAGCATAAGGCGCAGCGTGGCCAAAAAAAAAAAAAAAATCCATCAGAGTTGTCTGGCTTATCTTTCCATTTGAATAAAGTTATATAATTTAACTAGTACTCAAACAGAAAAAGAATGCCTTCTTGTGAATACCAGAGTCTACCTCTAAATGAAAACTTTTAACATTCAATAATCTGAAGGACAAATAGTACATAGTTCACATAGTAATCTTTAAACACTTCATTTCTCCATTAAATAGTCCATTTTTGAAACATAGGCCTAAATCACAAAATCTATTTGAAATTCTTTTCTAGGATATTAATGGATTGTTGGAAAAATAACCATCAACAAGGGCTTAAAATATAGACAATATTAAATAGGGGAAGCTTCAGGCTGTGTCAATCTTCTTGGACTTCGTTGGTTTTACAGATAATTATTTCTCATTTCCACCCAAATAAAAAGGAATATTTATTTTCCAATAAACATTTTTGCTTAAATTCAAAACCTTTGAAATATGTGTAGTCCTCAAGTTAGCATAGTATTTTGCGTTTCTTTCTTTTAAAAAGCACACAGATTAATAAATTCAACTGTCTTAAAAGTAAAACTTCAGTAAAATCTTTATACAATAAACTTTGAAATGATGAATTCTGCAGGATTTCCTCTTTTATGAGCTTTAGGAATAACTTATGTGGGGTATCTACATTACTTTCTTCCATTTTTATTTCTTCACATTTATTTTATAATTGTTACTTCTGATATAATGCTTAACATTCTATTCTCTAGAGACCAGTGACTATGTGTTTGACAGTTTCATCTGAAGAGTCCATTTAAATTATTTATTAACAAATGCCAATGCTATTAAGCAGCAGGAAGAAAGGGAAGTAATAATATAGTATTACCAATAGTAAATAAGGGAATATTTAACATTAAATTACTGATATAGTAGTAACTTGTCAATGTCTGTGTTTTGGTTCTGCTATTAGGCACTTAGGTATATAGTAACATTTACCTACTGTCAGTCAATCAAAATTACAGCAGAATATTTCCTAAAGGATAAGAATATTTTCTCTCCTAAAAGTACTTACACTGACAATTTAGAAATAATAGAGCCCCACACAGTTTAGTTTACTGGATCAGTCAGAACAGGTCAGGGTGTGCCGCATTAACAGGCAACCCCCAAACATTAGTAGATTAAAATACCAAAGGTTTACTTTTATTTCTCAGGATATGTGTCTAACATAGGACACCAGAGGAAATCAATTTATCGTGGACACTTAATAACATAAGATGATGGAGGCTCCGAATTTTTGTGTTTCCCTGATTGTGGTGGCAGGGAAAGAGTAATAACATAGGAGGCAATTCAGTACTACCGCCTGGACCTAATACATTTCACTAAAGAGTAATAACATAGGAGGCAATTCAGTACTACCGCCTGGACCTAATACATTTCACTAAAGAGTAATAACATAGGAGGCAATTCAGTACTACCGCCTGGACCTAATACATTTCACTAAAGAGTAATAACATAGGAGGCAATTCAGTACTACCGCCTGGACCTAATACATTTCACTAAAGAGTAATAACATAGGAGGCAATTCAGTACTACCGCCTGGACCTAATACATTTCACTTCTGCCCATGAAGCATCACTTAGAACCAATAAGAGATACTGCTCAACCTACAGAGATGGCTGAGAAAAGTGATGATTCCATATATCATGAAGGAGAGGAGGACCAAATATGGATGAACGTTAGACGCTTTTATTTCATTTGCAAATGTCAACTTGAAGTCATTCTGTATTTATTTACACATAAAAACTATGCTTTCCAATTTGTAAGTATTAGCTTTTCTTTCATTGGTTAGTCATCAAATTAGGCCTCAATCTACATTTATTTCAAGGTTTTTGAGCCCAATACCTATTCTTATTAATAAATAAATATTATGTTTGGGTTTTTTAATATCCCAAGCTCTTTCTTGGCATAAGATGCTTTTCCTGTTACTCTATATCATAAATAAAGTGTGAAATACTCCCGGGGACCCTTCTTTCTCAAGTTCCTGATTCCACATCAGTTTTGCACATACACGTTCTAGTACTTCCTGATAGCTACATAAGAATTTGTGTGTGTGTGATTTCTTTTGGAATTTACCTTATTACTTGTAATTCACACAAGGTCCCTTAATTTCATGACCTCAATACGTATCTCTCTCCTTTATTCATTCTTCTGCAGTGTAGAGCCTTCCTTGCTATTCCTCAAACAGGCAATGGTGTTCATCAAACATACTAGGCCAACTGCTTTCCTGAACAAATCAGAATGCTCTCACCTCAAAACATCTGAACTAACAGTTCGCTGTGCCTGGAATGCTCTTCCTGGTACCATACGCAAGACTTGCTCCCTTACCTCCTTAAGGTCTTCACCCCAAATTCACTATCCTAGTGAAGAATTCCTTTTACAGCTAAAATTGCAACTGGCACTGACTGAGACAGTGCTTCCTATCTTTATTTCCTGCGTTTATCACTACTTAGCACACCCATATATTTTATTTTATTTTATTTTATTTTATTTTATTTTTTATTTATTTATTTTTTTAAACTTCTTGGAGATGACATTTGAACTTTTTATTTATTTATTTATTTATTTATTTATTTATTTATTTATTTATTTATTTTTGGCTGTGTTGGGTCTTCGTTTCTGTGCGAGGGCTTTCTCCAGTTGCGGCGAGCGGGGGCCACTCTTCATCGCGGTGCGCTGCCTCTCACTATCGCGGCCTCTCTTGTTGCGGAGCACAGGCTCCAGACGCGCAGGCTCAGTAGTTGTGGCTCACGGGCCTAATTGCTCCACGGCATGTGGGATCTTCCCAGACCAGGGCTCGAACCCGTGTCCCCTGCATTGGCAGGCAGATTCTCAACCACTGCGCCACCAGGGAAGCCCTATTTTATTTTTTGATTAATCTCTTTCCTATACCCACGTGTATGCTTCATGAGGGCAGGAATTTTTGTCTGTGTCATTCACTTGTAGCTCCAGTCCTGGAATAGTGCCGGATACATGATTGGTATTTGATAAATCTCTGTTAAATTAATTCACGAATGCTGCTATTTTATATTTACCAAATTTAAACTTTGCCTATTGACTTTTTCATATAGTAGATGAAGCTTCAACTCTCTGACAGCCCTCTACTTTCCCCCATTCTCCCACTATTATATATGTATATATATATATGTATGTATTATATATATAAATTGCTGTTTGCTTTATTATGACTATGTAAATATTGGTCACTGCTAAACCAGTGGAGGACACTGTGATTCAGCCGCTGAGATGGAAAGTAGAAAAAACAGAGGTAAAGGGACTTATGGTAGTTGACTGGCCTTCTGGGAGGTTCCCTCTCACAAGCGTCTCCCTGCCGTCTGTCTCTGATGCCTGAATATCGGGCACTGACCTCTCACTTCTTGGCCTTATGTACTGCCTTTCCACCTGATCGCCTTTGGAAACATCACTGCACGTGTCCAGGGTAGTGACTCATTTATCCAAGAGTTCTTCGGTGTGAATTATTTTCCCAGGAGACACAAAGCAGTGGTACCAGAATGGGAGAGTAGTTACTAAAATGCAGGAAACAGGTTCAGAATTGACAAGGAAGATCAGACAACAAATATTTGAATTTGTCCTTCTATGGGGGGAGGCAACAACCCCAGGAGGAGCCCCAGTCATTAAATAGGATTCCCATGTGTGTCCTAGAGCTGCATAACCATACGCTATTAGAGGTGGGAGGTTCTTACAGAGCACAGAGACCCAGCACCTCCTTCTACAGACGGGCAAACAGGCTTGAGGTCACCCAGCACCACATAGCCGGTCAATAGCCGACTTGCTTCCAGAGCCTCTTTCTTCCTTCTTCCTGTTTCCTGTTTCTGAATGTTCAGTGCTGTCTCCTGTGCCCTTTCTTTAATGAATACTGTTAATTTTTTTGTGGGCAAATTCAGCCCTCCTCACTAATGTCAGTAAAACACACCCCTGGAGAGAGTCCATGCATCTCTCCAGTTTTCACCCTAAAGGCATAGGGAGGGAGGGAGGGAGACGCGAGAGGGAGGGGCTATGGGGATATATGCATACGTATAGCTGATTCACTTTGTTATACAGCAGAAACTAACACACCATTGTAAAGCAATTCTACTCCAATAAAGATGTGAAAAAAAGAGAGAGAGATTAAATTGAGGTTGTTACCTTTCACATGTTGCTCTTACCAAACTCCAGGCACAAGCCACTCTCTGCCCCACTACCCACTGCAATCTTCAACTACTTAGAAAGTTACATATTCTGTTATCATCCAGTAGATGAATAGTTGCCAACAAATAATTGTCTTTTCAGCTTCCAGTGCCTCAGCTTGCATTATCTGACAGAGATTTCTGTCCATCATTCTTGCTTTTCAGCTCTCTAATTGCTCTTAAGCCATTTATTCAATGCCTTGTAAATGTGTACATGGCTACCATCACAGATTAATCTTTTTACGTATAATTCAGGGTTTTAATGAAAAGGGAATGTGTATAGCCGTTAGAGATATTCTAAAAGGAAAGAGGAACCACGGTAAACATCCCGCCATCATTACTAGATGATACCAGACAGGAGGTGATCCCCACAGTCAGACGGCGCGCCTCACAGCAAGGAGGAGAGCCAGTTCTCTGTGCCGACCTGGACAGAGAGAACAAGAAACTGCAATAAAAAAGGGAAGAGAAAAGATATCTAAACTCCGAAAGGTTCCATGACTGGCATTTTTATCACTCAAAATCCTTTCAATTGTTCAATCTTGCACTTTCTAGTAAGAAATTACCCATGTAAAACAGTACTTAGAATAAAACAGTACTTAGAATAAAACAGTACTTAGAATAAAAATTCCTTCCCAAATACCTGCCGCTCTTCATAGATAGTGCTGCTAACAGTAACAGCTTGTAGGTTATTACATAAGATTGGCTGACATTGGATACATTATAAATAAATTTCTATAAATTATATATAAATTATAAATTTATTTTATATATATATATATATATATATATATATATATAGTGCTTTGAATGACCAGATACACAGAATATCAGTTTTGGGGAAAAAAACCTAAGAATTTATATAGTCAACCTAATTAGCTGATTCTCCTAAGCCTAAGTTCTGCTTTATCATTTCCAATCATGTTATCCATTCTCTCTTGAATTATCTGCTAACATGTGACAGTTTTAAAAAATTCTATCTTTATGTTGTTAAAGAATGGAGGGTATCTAGATGTCACTTTTAGTTATAATTTATCTGATTAAAATTACACAGAAGTCTTTGAAATATATTTATCGAACTAAAAGAACACTATTTTTGCTTTTGTTTGAAGAAGTGGTCCGATATCATATTCTGTTTTTGCTGTTATTGACATAAGGAAACCTTTAGTAAAATTGTTCACACTACATATTATCTTCAAGATTCATGTAAGTAAATTTTCTAAGAATACGCTTTATTTTAGTGTCAAGGATTTTGGAGTAAGGGAATGGAAAATTACACATTACAGAAGATATAAGTGGTAGCAGGGCCCCAAGACTGACTTGAAATAGTTAAAGGATTTCCCTGAGAAACTAATACGCCACTTTGAGTCAAGCTTTGGGAATTTTAAATTCTGTTTTTGTCATAGCATGCAGTGGCTAAGCAGTGAATTGTATCTAAGATGTTCATTAATAACAACCAAAATAGCTAGATTGACCTCCAAATGGCCTTCTGGTCAGCTGTGCAAGCAGGACTTTACATCTAGACAGTAATTTAGGCTCTGCCTCATTAAATCACTAAGCAGTGGTTTTATGTATCCTATATAAAAACAGCCCAGGTCTCGGCTAGCCAAGACAGAATGTCGATTTTCTTAGTTCATATCAGTCCGTCTAGGCCAGAGCCTTGTGTTAAGTAATGGTCATTCAGTGTTTGCTGGAAGAATGAATGAATCACTGATAAAAACAAAAATCATAGTCTGCTCTTGTTTGAATTATGAACATTTGGATTTTGTGCTTGACCAAAATGAACAAGTAAGGAATTATTCAGTATAACTCTCAAAGTCTAGTTTGATAACACACAAACCACTTTCTATTATTAGACTACGGGATTGTCAGGGTTGTAAAGGTGATGAAATAGCGTGAAGGATTATAAAGGAAAATATAAAAAATTAAAATCCTTCACATACATAAAAAAATGTGAACCAACTGAAAATTTTGTGTTCTGTTGTTTTGTAAAAATGAGCACAAAGTTAGAAATCAACATCAAAATCTCTAAGATCAAATGAAAGCATGTTGGTAACAATAGTTGAGGTCATGCCTGACTTTATAGCCCTAGTTCTTTTTTTTTTTTTGGCCACACCATGCCACATGTGGGATCTTAGTTCCCTGACCAGGGATTGAACCCGTGCCCCCTACAGTGGAAGCAGCACAGAGTCTTAACCACTGGACCACCAGGGAAGTCCTATAGCAGTAGTTCTTAATCAGTTCAATACATATGGTGCTAATATCTGGGGCATTGTCTGAAAGGAAGATAGGCAGATTTTCTTTTTTCCAATTATGTTCCTAAAAATGTGTTTTTAATATATATTATACATTAATGGGATCATGTTTTGGTTAAACTCCACAGTTTTCTGAAGCATTGGGCTATCTGTCCATCCCTTCACTAGTCACACTAGTTGAGCTTAAATTAGTTAACACATATCAACATTGAATAAAATGGACTCCCCGCTGAATACCCTTGAAATTGGAGATAATACATGTATAAGACTAACCAATCTATGGTCTTAGAAATCAGGAATATGGTTATCCTTAAGGGGTTGGTGTGAGTGAAATGGCACACAGGCAGTTTCTGAAGTGAGGGTAATGTTTTGTTACTTGACCTGAGTGCTAATTACATGGGTGCATTTTTGCCAGAATTCTTCCTGCTATAGAGTTGTGATGCATGCATGTTTCTGTATGTATGTTATACTTCCATTAAAAGTTTTCTTAAAAATTAGTTGATGCACAGCTGTCTACATAAGCTCCTATGTATTTAGTTTTTGGAAACAGCAGTAATGAATGCTGTAATGTCTACACTTTAAATTCTGGAAATGCTGATCTTTCTAACCTTTTGGACCAGAACTAGTGACTGCCTTGTCCTGACTCTCCAACATCTGGTTCTGTACATGGAATTGATTTTTTTTTTTTTCTTTTGAAGTTCCTGTTTATTCTGATGGCTGGACCTGTGATTGTGGTCAGTGGCCAAGGGTACTGGCATGTATCACAGGTAGCAAATCAAAAGGAGGAATGTCAGGGGCTTTTGACTAAACTATGTTTCACATCTTCTTCTTCGTGAGTTAAATTTGGCTTTTGCCCAGCTGATGGTTAAAGCTGAATGGGGGTTTAAATTCTGAAAGAGATGTCTCCAGCTAGGAAGTAGCTCTTAGTTACTAGGATAGGAGGGTAATACTAATAGTCACCCAGCTGCTAGACAGAAAACAAACACACATGTTTATCATTACACGAGTCACCCAACAGATAAAGCAAATAGTCACCCATTCCAATGTATATATTAAACGCCTTTGCTACTGACAGAAAAAGCGTCTAAAATTAATTCATGAATGATACTTCTGGACCACCAACCCAGATAATATCTCTTAAGAACAGAAAATTAATCTCTGCTTTCCCAGTGTTCACATTATTTCAGTGTGAAACCAACAGATTGGTTACAAAATCCAAATGGAAAACAGTGGTGACCAGGCTCAGTCCACCACATTTATTATTGTGAATATTTATGTTTGGTCACTCAGCTGCACTCAGGCATAAGAAATCTCTGTTATTCTAATCATACTGGTATTTGATCAACAGACTGAGAAGTTTGGCTTCTAGGTATAAAGTCTGACTTCTTAACGGGTTTTCAGAGCATTAATAGTGTCATAGCATCTTGGTCTTGAAGAAGCTGTAAAAGAAAGGTGTAAAATATAAAGATGTAAAAGCAAAACTTTTTAATGTAGAGGAAGTTAGCAGCCTGTCACCGTACTCATCTCTTCCTTGTACCCCTGTCATTGGTCCTGTTACTTTTTAAAGGTCAATGATGCCTAGTTTGTCACATGTGCTCTATGTAGGTAATTCAGTTATGGCCCGTTTACATATTTGGGCATGGATGCAATGACTGCAAAAAGCATGATTTTATAGCTATAAGTTAAGATAAAGTAAGAGGGATACTGTTACTTATGAATAGGTTAATATGCCCATGGAACTTCGCCCAGTTGGAGCGGAAACACAGCTTTAGACCATCATTAAAAATTCAGCATAATAAACAAAACCTGAGAGTTATGAGTTAGTTTGTACTATATAATAGAATGAAATGTACTCTTTATTCTAGTAATAATGTAAATATACAAGAGTATCCAGAAATGCATTTTTCAATCTTTGAATCATGAATATATATCATATGATTATTACTATCACTATTTTTAAAGTAATTCCTAGAGGAGAGAAAGAAAAGTAATACAAAATCAGAATTCATTGCTATTATTTTCAAACCTTTGGCAAGGAAATGAAGAATGATTCAAATCACTATCTTCAGTAAATACATTATCTGGCTTCTTTTACTGGTTTGAAATTCTCTATACTTTTCCAAACAATATAATATTTTGATTAAATATGACCTATCCCTTAGACTTTACAGAGGATTGTGTACCAATCACAGTTATTCTTATAACATGTGCCAGTACGCTTTTGATTTTTGAGTCATGGATAATAATCATATATCCTGACATATGAAAATAAAGAAGTAGTATTAAAATACTAAGTATGTATTTTAACACGATATGTAGCATTTCACATGTCTTTATATTAAGTTTTCATTCAGATTAACCTCTATAGCTAAATAAAAGTAGAAAACAGAGGCACGTGAATGATCTAAATTTTCCAAAATAATTAAAGAATTCGTGCACCAACAATGGATGTTTTGAATAAAGAAATTTGGATTTTTCTTTATCCGGGATTATGTCGATTTTGTTTGGCATGTTGTTTAAGGAGGACAAGGGTGAATTAGTCCTGTTTCATCACGTGGACCGTTAACACCTGGATTGAGCAGTCTAATACGCTGTATGTGAGGTCAGTCAATACTAGAGCAGCAGAACCCATATCAGTAAATAGTAACCATTTTGGCTGAATTCTCTGGGTCAACAACGTCAGTCAACCATGTAGAGCTCATGGTGTGATTAATCTCAGGGGCCCAGATATTAAATATTTACTGAAGACACCACTGCTGCCTCTAATGTCCTATAAACTTTGTTTGTATAAAAATTTCCAGAGGTGCCTAATTACACCTTACGGACCTAGCAGTTCTCTATCTCGCCAAACACTTAATTTCCACTGAGCAAACACTGTCAGTACTAACTGAAGCATTATCTACACACGATGAAATCTTCTGTCATGAACTTTTAGAATTGAAGTGTCCGAGGGGATGTTTTGACAGTAAATTCAAAAAAAGCCCTGTTAATTATAAATAACAATGCATCATACAATATAAATTGGTTCTGGAATTAGAATGTGAATTTCTCCTTGAACAGAGGCTGGTGCTTTCTACTTGTCGACTGTGATAAAGAGGAGGTGAATGAATTATTTCACAGAGTATTTATAAGGAATCTAAATGTATTATCGTATAGCTATATATCAATAGTCATGAAAAATCACATTTGTATCTATTTCAGTAACTATCAGTCTTTTAGTTCATGCATTTCATTTGTGCATCAGTTTTCTCATTCATAGGAAAACAATCATTTGACCAGCAGATTCAAAATAGCTTTCCTTTTAGACCTCCTAAAATCATGCCACAAAGACATTTCTTTCTTGATACCTCTATTTTTATGCTGTCATTGATGCATTAAAATGACGACCTTATCTTAGATTTTTATTTATTGAGTAGGGAAATAAGTGTATGGCAAGTTACCAAATAAATGACATTCTTGAACTTTGGAAGCCTGCCAAACTTGCTTTTAATTCTAACTGTATTCAGAATGTGTGGGACACTAGTATTATATTTATGTGATAGGAAAATGACCTCTTTCCTGATTTGTTCCATGCCCTATAAATCAGAAAAAGGTTGAAACATCATTTTCTTTCCTTTTTTTTTTTTTTTGGAAACATCATTTTCTAATAAGTAAGACTTCTTTTGTGTAAGTTTCCCAGGATCATGGGTCATATGTGTATATGTGTGTATGGGTATATATCTTTATCTATCTATCTCTCTATCTATCTATCTATCTATCTATCTATCTCTCTGTCTATGAGAGAGAGAGAAAGAGAGGAAGGAATGAAGGAAGGAAGGAAGGAAGAAGGAAGGAAGGAAAGAAAGGCCCAACAGTGACCATAATAGGAAAGAGAATGTTGCAAAAATTAGAAATAGACATTAGTGGATAGATAATTTATTAGGGTAGGAGTCAAAGACCTGGAGTTTCTCCCAGTGTCCTTCTGGACACACTTTATGAACTCCAGGAAACAATCCTTATATGTTTACATTTTCATACACATAAGATGATAATATACTCTTTGTTCGAGGTTGTAGATTCTGTTTCCCAAGTGTCCTCATTAGGTTCTCTCAGAAATCACTAGTTTTTATGAAAAATTCATTTTATACCTCTAAATTCATTATCAATCTTTTGGTTGAGGCTGATACTATCTTCTGTTCTACAAATTATATATTGGCCTTAATTAGTAAGATATTAATTAGTAAAATTAGTAAAAAAAAATCCTGAATTCATAAAGTCATTTACTATGTACTGTGTGCTCATCTTTACTTCTGAAGGTCGGAAAAACTTTATATAAGGAAACGGGAATAGAATTCAAAAAAATTATCTCTACATAGATTTGTAGTGCACTACAAGTAGCTAAAGAGGAAAAGGTACTTTTAGGTAATTTCTTATATAGTTAAAGCCAAGGAAATGAACAGAATATTGGAAAGGGTTGTTTTATATGCCAACTTTATTTCAGAAATTAAAATTACATGGTACTCCCTCCCATTCACCAACACATACACATACATATTGTTTGCATGAAAAGATATTACAAAATAGATGGCAAAATGAGGCCCTAAAATTTTGAATAATGTGAGAGTAAATTACAGTATGAGTTTCCCTAAGATAGGTAATATTTACATCTAAAATGATTAAAATAAGTTCTTTGGGAAAAGGAATCATGAAACTGGAATGATAATAGAAGACTATGATATTAAGTCTTTCAGATTTAGCCAGAAAAACATGAACAGAACTATTTACCCCAAGATCAGATGGCAACCAAATGAAGCCTCCATGAAAAGTAAACACTAAGCCTTCTTTATTTGAGAAAATAGTTGTGTCTCCAGAAAGCGGAACTATATTTACCTGTCTTTCTGTTAATATGAATTACTTTATTTCCATGATTTAATATTATAAAATCAGAAAGGTTATGTTTGCTATCAAATATGATATTGAATTATCGGGCTTTTGAATTGAATCATTCTTTTTGTCTTAAGGAACTTTCCTTCAAATCTAAGTTCATTCAGATTTACTCAGAACTTTTATGAGAGAAAAATGGTGAAATTTTCTGATGTCTTCTTGAAACTAATTAAAGTGGTTCTGATTTTTCTCCCTTGACCCACTATATGTAGTATTCGAGTAATGGGTACCCTAAGATTATACTTTTAAAGGGTGTTAAATAAGTCAGAGTGTATTTTTCTTGATTTCTGAAATGGATTGAACAACATGTTATTGGGGGGATTTTGTATCGATTTTCATGTTATAATGGTCAGAAGTTTTCTTTTTTATGTTGATCTCAGTCTGGTTTTGTGATTGTCTTAGAGTGTTTCTGTAAATATCAGTGCACTGAGTACCTAGTTTGTCTTCCCACTCATGTAATCCGTCTTTTTTCCTCACCAATCCATGGAGACATATGGTCCAGGTCACCCACAATCTTCTCATCATCAAATAGAACCCATTCATCTTCCCTCCTACTTGAACTTTTATCTACTAGGTGGCATTTTTTAAAACACTTTACTTCTTTTTTTTTTTTTTTAACATCTTTATTGGAGTATAATTGCTCCACAATGGTGTGTTAGTTTCCGCTTTATAACAAAGTGAATCAGTTACACGCATACACATGTTCCCATATCTCTTCCCTCTTGCGTCTCCCTCCCTCCCACCCTCCCTATCCCACCCCCCTAGGTGGTCGGTCACAGAGCACCGACCTGATCTCCCTGTGCTATGCGGCTGCTTCCCACTAGCTATCTATTTTACATTTGGTAGTGTATATATGTCCACGCCACTCTCTCACTTCGTCCCAGCTTACCCTTCCCCCTCCCCGTGTCCTCAAGTCCATTCTCTAGTAGGTCTGCATCTTTATTCCTGTCTTGCCCCTAGGTTCTTCATGACCTTTTTTTGTTGTTGTTGTTAGATTCCATATGTATGTGTTAGCATATGGTATTTGTTTTTCTCTTTCTGACTTCTTCACTCTGTATGACAGACTCTAGGTCCATCCACCTCACTACAAATAACTCAATTTCGTTTCTTTTTATGGCTGAGTAATATTCCATTGTATATACGTTCCACATCTTCTTTATCCATTCATCTGTTGATGGACACTTAGATTGCTTCCATGTCCTGGCTATTAGAAATAGAGCTGCAATGAACATTTTGGCACATGACTCTTTTTGAATTATGGTTTTCTCAGGGTATATGCCCAGTAGTGGGATTGCTGGGTCGTATGGTAGTTCTATTTTTAGTTTTTTAAGGAACCTCCATACTGCTCTCCATAGTGGCTGTATCAATTTACATTCCCACCAACAGTGCAAGAGGGTTCCCTTTTCTCCACACCCTCTCCAGTATTTATTGTCTGTAGATGTTTTGATGATGGCCATTCTGACTAGTGTGAGATGATAACCTCATTGTAGTTTTCATTTGCATTTCTCTAATGATTCGTGATGTTGAGCATCCTTCATGTGTTTGTTGGCAATCTGTATATCTTCTTCAGAGAAATGTCTATTTAGGTCTTCCGCCCATTTTTGGATTGGGCTGTTTGTTTTTTTTGATATTGAGCTGCATGAGCTGCTTGTAAATTTTGGAGATTAATCCTTTGTCAGTTGCTTCATTTGCAAATATTTTCTTCCATTCTGAGGGTTGTATTTTGGTCTTGTTTATGGTTTCCTTTGCTGTGCAAAAGCTTTTAAGTTTCATTAGGTCCCATTTGTTTATTTTTGTTTTTATTTCCATTTCTTTAGGAGGTGGGTCAAAAAGGATCTTGCTGTGGTTTATATCATAGAGTGTAAAACCCTTTACTTCTTGAAATTTGATTTTGTCTAGACTTTCCCTCTTTGGTCTTTTTTTTTTTTTTTAATTTACGTTATGAAGTTTGCTTTGTCTGCCAGTCCCTTAAATATCAATTTCTACCAAAGCGTGGTCCACCGCTAATTCTAATTCTACTTGTACTCCCTGGACAACCTCATCCAATATCATGACTTCGATTCTTAATCACACGATGGTGTCTCTGTATCTCCAGGATGCCTCTCCCCATTCCCATTCTGCATATCCAGCTTCCCAATGAATATGTTCACTGGCGTGTTCCAGAGCCTCCCAAACTCCAAGTCCCACATCTACTCCTCTGTGTCCCTAATCTGTCATCCACTAGATTTTCCAAGGCAGACCCTAGAGTTGCCTTCCTTCATTTTGTTTATCTCAAATAAACACACCCAGCTGGTAACCAAACCATTTGATTTCTGTCTCATGAACATTTCTAACTTCTGTCATCTCCTCTCTGTGTCTACTACCACTTACCCTCTGAATTCCTTTTCTAATTCACTAGATTTTGTTATTTTCTATTAAGTCTTCTTTTCTCCAGTACTTTTGCCCCCAACCTATTTCTCTGGTTGTCACAACCATAATTGTTCTAAAATTCTAACGTGATCATATCACCCACGAACATACAATACTTAACCCCCTAAAGAGTTCCCAATAACCCATAAGAAAAATTAAAAGTCTAATTTGAAGTGGTTTACAAAATATATATACTGTCAGGGAAAACAAATAGAGGTTATCATGTTACAAGTAAAATTTGAAAATTTGATCATGTAAGAGGTAAAATTAATTTATACATATGTGAAGATAGGATTCAAATCTGGCCGTAAGCTTCCCAGTAATGCGAAAAAAGAATAAGAATGTCATACATAAGATTGAGCCCTTTTCCATAAGACTTTTTCCCCTTAGAAGAAAATAGGTTCTTGTGATACTGTGTCTTAAGAGAAATTTCTCCCCTGGCTCCTCACAACACCAAAGTTATGTTATGTAATGGTCAATGTCCTCAGACACAGCTGCATGATAAAATGCAGTAGTTTTTTATGGCATTATGTAAAGGTAAAATTCTCTAGCAAAAAATGATTATGAGTTGAGTCAAAGCAGCAGTCTACTTGTTTCTCTGGTGAACCATTTTCATCCAAGGATAAAATTTAATATTTTTTAAATACTCTGTAAGATATTTTACATACCCTGCAACCAATATTCCATCAGTATTATCAAGCTTCTGTTAAGATGTAGGCAACATAAAGATGTGAAAAAAAAAAAAGATGTGGGCAACAGCAAATTTCAGGTTATATTTTCTAGCAAGTGCCTGCAATACAGTTTTTTTTTAATGGTTTTAATTAAGGACAGATTTATTGTTCTTGATGTTGAACTTGAAGGGTGGTAAGATTTTAAAAGACATGAGTTCATTTTTTTAAATTAAGAAGACAAATTGACTTGTATCTGAACGGATTACTTTTTTTTTTTTTTTACATTAAAAAAAATTATTTATTTATTTATTTTTGGCTGCATCGGGTCTTCGTTGCTGCGCGCGGGCTTTCTCTAGCTGCTGTGAGCGGGGGCTACTCTTCGTTGCGGTGCATGGGCTTAGTTGCTCCATGGCATGTGGGATCTTCCCAGATCAGGGCTCAAACTCGCGTCTCCTGAATTGGCAGGCGTATTCTTAACCACTGTGCCACCAGGGAAGTCCAGATTACTTTTTAATTCCCTACAGACTTGTCAAAGTGAGTACCTGCAGACAAGGTGAATCTTTCCCTCAGGAAACAGTTTGGGATTATTCCAACATTCTAACTGTGAGTAAACATGTAAATTACTTAGGCCATAATATACAAAATGTGAATAATGGAAACAAGAAACGTATAAATAGAGTAACATAGTAACTATAATAGTGACTTAAGCATGAAAGATCGAAAATTTCTCATATATTCTCGATCAATTTCCTATTTTTCTGCAGAAGTATTTTGTCCTTTACTTCAAAACTTTGAAAATTCAACACACCTAGTGTATGTCTAGTCTTTTCTCTCTCATTCTCCCAATGACAAATATATTGACTTTATAACAATAGGTAGTCAAATTTACTGTATTCATAGTAGGAATGAAAACATCACATAGATTAAACCTAATATTCTGTGGTTTGCAAAAAAAAAAAGTTATTTCTGTCTTCTTAATAGACAGCTAATGGCAAAATAAATACACTGCTACCAAGCCAGTCTGAAGCACAATCAATAAATTTACTTGCATAAATTTTATAATAAAAACCAATATAGTGAGAGCTAAGCCATTGGAACTTGCTTAGGTTGCCAAAAGGATATTGGGTAATTTTTAGTTTTGCGCCTTTTTGGAGAGAAAAAGAAAAAATTACTCCTTCAAAAAATCTACCTAAATCTTCAACATGGTCATCTGAATGATTTCTGACTTAGTATTTGTGCATACTGATTATGAAGATGGCCGAAATGTCAAATCAGCTTTGCTACTCTAAGCTAAAAATGGTTTTCCTAAATGTAATTTAAAGATTATGTTAACACTGATGAAATGAAGGCTGGATATTAAATTTGAAAGAACACCCATCACTTACTACTGTATTTATTGGTGGCCAATTAGTTCTTCCAGTCTGTTTTAGACGGAAAACGTGTTTTAGACTGTGCTGAAAGGTCTCCAGCACACAGATTGAAAATATCACTGGCTTGTTTCTTGGCCTAAATTACTCCGTTATCTCTATGTCAAAGACTTATTATGGCACTTACTATCTAAGTGTGCTTATTTCACCAATCATACCAACTGGAGTTTGTTAAAAAGCTGCTTACACTCTGAGTCTAGTGTTAAAATTTTTAAGAGTTACTCCACAAGTCACACTCCGTGCTACTAGCGCTTTAGACAAAGTTCATGCCGTATGACGGAAATAACTGATGGTTTGCAAATTACACCCGGCAATGGGTCTCCTGCATATTTGGCTTTGTGTCTTTGGAGTGATTTTCAGCATCATTAAGCAGAAAGCACATCATTTCCTAAGTAACAAGGAATGAAGCACACACAGAGATTGACTTGGCGTCTCTTACATAAACTTTCTGTTTTAGATTTGCAGAATTTACATAATACTGGAACAAAGCAATACCCAAACATATTTGTGGTGTCAATTCAGTTTCCCCACAGTGCCATTCTGTGGTCAACCCTGCCAAAGGTTTGTCTGGCTGCTAAATTTGATGACATGATTCTTTTAATACAAAAATATCCTTCACTTTTTAAAAGCATTGATTATTTTTAGAGTGTTTTTTTTTTCCTATGTAATAGATGCCTATTTGAAATTTAGGATAATTGGAAATTATTTAACATATTGGAAAATATTTTTATAATTGCTTTGGTAATTAGTAATTTTTGAAAGATCCGCAACTCTCCTACTACAAAATTAATCTCAACTAAAACTATATAAAGGAATTATGATTTATATATATATAGGAGTTTTATATATATAAAGGTTTTATAGCTTTTCTTTTGCAAGTGCAAACTCAAAGCTATATTTAAACATTTCTTAAAGATTTTTTTTTTCTTTTGGAGCTCTAAAACTACATATCCATCTGCCATTTGGACGTCTTTACTGGGGCATCTGACCTTTAAAATAGGCCAGATGTATTACCTACCTAATTAAACAAAATTCTACTACCTCTGTGGAGCATTTACCCATTACCTTTGCTACTATGGGAAATGTACTTTTACCAGGAAAGGGTATTATTTTATTTCACTTATTATTTTTGCAGACAGTATCTACTAGCAGTATCTACTAAACAATATTTTATGATTAAAATCGTGATCCTTTTGACAATAAGAAAGGATATAATAAAATCCCTCTACTTCCCAGAAGGATTGCAAATAAGCTACAAACTTGCTTTGGTGAATGTCAGGAATCATCCTATTGAATGGTGATGTATGTACAACCAGTACCACTACTTAGTAACTTAGGTTGGTGTCCCTCAGAAGACCCAAAGACAAAATTCAGTTACAGGGCTCTATTTACAATAACCAGGACATGGAAGCAACCTAAGTGTGCATCGACGGATGAATGGATAAAGAAGATGTGGCACATATATACAATGGAATATTACTCAGCCATAAAACGAAACAAAACTGAGTTATTTGTAGTGAGGTGGGTGGACCTAGAAGACTGTCATACAGACTGAAGTAAGTCAGAAAGAGAAAAGCAATTACCGTATGCTAACATGTATATATGGAATCTAAAAAAAAAAAAAAAATTGGTTCTGAAGAACCTAGGGGCAGGACAGGAATAAAGACGCAGACATAGAGAATGGACTTGAGGACACAGAGAGGGGGAAGTGTAAGCTGGGATGAAGTGAGAGAGTGGCAATGGACATATATACACTACCAAATGGAAAATAGATAGCTAGTGGGAAGCAGCCGCATAGCACAGGGAGATCAGCTCGGTGCTTTGTGACCACCTAGAGGGGTGGGATGGGGAGGGTGGGAGGGAAACGCAAGAGGGAGGGGATATGGGGATATATGTATATGTATAGCTGATTCACTTTGTTATACAGCAGAAACTAACACACCATTGTAAAGCAATTATACTCCAATAAAGATGCTAAAAAAGAAAAAAATTCAATTGCAGGGAGTTTATTTGGAAGCCAGTTTTTGGAGGCATCAGTAAGGGAGTGCGGCTGTGATAGTAAGAAGGGAAGGTGACTTATGTTGGTACCATAACCGGAGTGCGGGTCCACTGTGGTCTTCCAGTAGACTATAGGTTCTGTGACTTAAGAGTTGTCTCAATTGGAGGGCAAGGTATTTGGGGTATTTGTTCATTTTTAGAGGGTGCATTAACTCTTTGGCACGTCTAGCCTTTTCCACAGCAAATTTTGTGCATCCACGTTGGGAATCCAGAGATAAGCAATGGGATAGACTTTCTGGTGGTCTCTCTCCAGTTCAGCCTGGGGCCCATGTGCAGGGTGCAGACTGCACAAATTTGTGCATATATTTGGCAGAACTGTTTCTCTCCGGCTTTGTGAGCGCATATCCTTTCTCTCTGCACCACATTTTCCAATCTTGGTGTAGCTGGTATTGAGCTAATGATCTGCTAGGCAGTTACTACTTCGTGACACAGAGCAGCAGTTTTGGGTGGGACTGAGAAGCTGGTGAAGCATTTGGTGACACCCTGAGATTTTTGGTATCTTATTTGGACATATGGAATCGGGTTACAAAATTGGGTTACTAATCATACATAGTGGAAATGTTATGCATAACATAATATTAATATTTTCTTCTTTCCGTCCTTCTTTGGATTTACTGGAACATTCAACATGCTGTCAAGCATGAAATATTTTTAAATAAAATTCTGAATTATATACGTTTTGCCATCAGAGTATTGAAGGATGCCCAGAACTGCCTTGACCTATTTGAAATCTCTCCCTCCGTATAGAACTACTTTAGGTCTCTTGCAAATTTTTAAAAAAATTTCTGGCCACCTAGTATTCTGATTGCAAATGTACCACCACAAACGTGCTGACACTTCAGTGACAGTCAATGAAATGATGAAATGTCATGAGGAAGATTGTGTCCCCAATGGGGAAAAAAGGGAAAACATTGTCGAAAGCTTGGTGGTATTTACCCCGCTTTATGCAGATCAGTTTCTCCTTTGCAAAATTATTTAACAACAAGTAGTTGAAATATACTGCTGAGAGGCCTGGACCTTTCCTCGCCAGAGCTGACGGTCCAAGGAGGTCAGGGTACAACCCGGCCAGTGCAGGGCAGAAGCTCCAGCCCCTCTGGGTTCTCCGCTCCGGTGACTTCCCTGACTTCCCTGGGTGCCAGGGAACACGCATGGGACGCGCTGATTGACGCCGTCCTCTGCAGGATTAGAGCAAAGGCGACGGGTCATCTGCGGCAGCTGCTCACAGGACGGTACAGTGATCATTACCCAGCATTCTTCGCTCACCGGAGGGCCTCGGCTGAGAGTACCAGGTTTTTTTGTTTTTTGTTTTTAATTAATTAATTAATTTATTTATTTATTTATTTTTTGGCTGTGTTGGGTCTTCGTTTCTGTGCGAGGGCTTTCTCTAGTTGTGGCAAGCGGGGGCCACTCTTCATCGCGGTGCGCGGGCCTCTCACTATCGCGGCCTCTCTTGTTGTGGAGCACAGGCTCCAGACGCGCAGGCTCAGTAGTTGTGGCTCACGGGCCCAGTTGCTCCGCGGCATGTGGGATCTTCCCAGACCAGGGCTCGAACCCGTGTCCCCTGCATTGGCAGGCAGATTCTCAACCACTGCGCCAGCAGGGAAGCCCGAGAGTACCAGTTTTACCCTGTAGCATGCTAATTCTGACCTTATGCACATGACAGATTACTAACGCGAATTAAATCAGTGCTTTTCATAGACTGAAACTGTTGCCCACGGCCCCTCCCATCTATTTCCATAGAACGACTGCTCCAGAGCTCTGCCATTTGACCCTGCACTCTGGACACCCAATCCTTGCCTTTAGTCCCACAGGCCAAGAAAGACACTGCAGGTTGAGCGGGACACTCTCGGTAGGGATTGTGAGATGTAGGGACAAAGCCGGAGTATCGGATGGGGCTTTTTTTAGTAAGAATTTCTGGGATTTTTCTTCCCTTTCTGCCTGGCTTGCACGTATGGGTGGCCTTTCTTTCTGCGGTTGACAGCCAAAGGATGGTGGGATCCAACTGTGTCACATCTTATTCGAGTTGGCATTTGCGGCAGCAACAGCATGCTGTGTTCACTCAGCTCCCCACAGGCTATGATTAGTGAATTTCCAGAGGTAGTGACTCAAAATAAACAATTCTCCTATTTTCCCTCCTCTGCTGCTAGGGAATCTCACAAGCAGTCAGACTGTCTTACTTCAGATTTTGGATCAGTTTCCACACCACCTGGAGGGTTTTTAAGGGATTTTATTGTATAATTTGCAAACCACTCATCTAGATTGTACTATTCTTTTATGGAAAGTTTGGTAAAATCAGTTATCGCTGGCGATCTGAGTCTCATCTGCTCACAACAAAAGATGCTCAGTGAGCTGTATTGGTGCCTAGAGTGAAGATTAGACACGTATCTCTATATTGAAATGTGTCAGCATTGCACAAGCACATAATGCAGTGGAAGCTGTGATCTTATTGTACTCCAATTTCTTATTAAAATCTTACACAGTTCTCTCCAAAACTTACCTTCCTTGATTATGTTCAACAGCATTCTTTGTTTTTATAAACATGTAGTCACCCAGGTTATAAAGAGCAGGGAATGTTAGTTAAGGCAGTTTACTATCTAACTTCAAATATTTGAAAATAAGTTAATGAATAATTCCATTAAAATTTTGAAAAGCTAAACCTTCATTAGTTCATAGTTGATTTTTAATTGGTCTTCATGGCCCAATGTACTTAAAATTAAGAAGAGTTTGAGGGAGTGTGTGGGGTTTGAGTTTACATAATTTCAGTCAGCATTATCAAGTTTATTTTGGTTTTATTTTGTTTCCTGATTTATCTTATGTGGGGATCCTGGTGGCTTGGGAGAACTCTAAGTACTATTTCAAATTCTTTGCAAAATGTTTCATGAAATAGTCCCAGTGTAATAACATTACTATTAAAAACATAAAAACAGGGTCTTATTAGAAGGTAATCAAAGTTTATAACCACTTTAGGAAATCAGTGAAAGAGCGTGTTTATTCCAAATTGCCCATCCGCAAGTTACAACTAGAGTGTTAATTTTATAGTTTGAACCAAGTATAATTGTTCATGGAAATGTATGTTTCCATGGCAGTGACTTCTGTGACAAAAGATACTGCCTTCCAAATCCATCCCATTTTCTCTTGAAGGAGCTTGTGGACAGTAAGGCCGTTATTGGCATATGTTTGTTGGCCTGTGAACCTGGGTCATGGATACCTGGATCATCAGGTAGTGTATTAGCATCCTGTGGGCACTGAGAGTGTGGACTGTGGGAACTCCAGTACTCAGGCTGTATATTTAGGTACTGCTTTGTCTACAACTTGCAGGCCTTTCTGCCTTGAATTACAATCTCACCCTATTCCAATTCATTCATTGACTTAACCAATACCTATGGAATGTGTTCCAGACACTGTCCTAGGTGCCAAGTATAAAGCAGTGAACAAAGAGAGATGCAAACCCCATTTCTTTCTTTTTTTTTTTTTTTGTCCTCTTTTATTTCCTCATGTGCGTTCCGCCTTCTCAACTGAAGTCCTAAGGACCAAAGAGAACAGGATTCCCTTTAGTTCCTTTCAGTGTGAGCATTAGTGGCTTCACTTCCATTTTCTCTAAATGTAATTATTTGCATATATTTCAGAGGATAACCTGTGGCTTAATTAGTATCTGTCTTTTTTTTCTTTTTAATTTAATTTTTTATATAGCAGGTTCTTATTAGTATCTATTTTATACATATTAGCATGTATATGTCAATCCCAATCTCCCAGTTCATCCCACTTTCCCCCCTTGGTGTCCATACGGCAAACCCCATTTCTTATGGAGCTTCCAGTCTACCAAGAGGAGATGGACTAAAATTAAACACGTAAATAAATATAAAGTCTTAGGTCATCATAAGTGCACACGGGGCGGGTGCAGAGAGGCTGATGGTGAGGCAAACAAAAGTTGATAATCAGGTCATGAAAAGTCTCTGAACCGGGCTGGAGTTGAGGTGAACACTGAATGTAGGGGACAGGATTAGCCAAGTACAGACATGGAGAAGGGCTTTCCTGGCCATGGGAAAAGAATGACAAAGGATGAGAGGGAAGAATGAGCTTGTCTAGAGATGGAAAGAGGGCAGTGGAGCTGGAGCCTGCTGACAAGGGGGCAAAGCAAGACATGACGTTGAAGACAGGGGAGGACCAGCTTTGTAGGCCTTGTAGGAGTTCAGACTTAACTTCGGTTGAAATGGAAAGTGTTGGAGGGCTTCTGGTTCCAAAGGAAGGTGTTTTGATGTCACTGAGAGCAGTCACTATGTAATCCACCTTGCAGACTCTTCTGCCTTTCCTAAATACTGTTCCAAGCATCACACTGCCTGTTCAGAAGTCTTCAATGTCTCTTCAGCTCTGTCAGAGTAAAATGACAATTTTCATAAATGATGTTCTTGGCCTTCCGCCACGTGGAATTTGTGGAGCTCCTCAGATCTTACTAAGCACAGCTTCCCTCCGTGCCCTCGGTGCCGCTTTCAAGCTCTCTGGTCAGGATCTTCTGAAATGCATCATTTCCTTTCTCACTTTCACAACCCTGCCCGTTGCACCTCCCCCGACACCCACTTCATTGCTCATTTCTTCTTCCCAAAACCCTTCCCGTTCTGTTCCCACTATCTGGACATCTGGATGAATGACTGACGCAGATCATCCTTGAAGAGACCGTTCCTCCTTTACCACTTACTTGGTACCCAGTGAAGCCTGGCTTTGCACTATGGTCCATGAGACCAAATAAATCAACTGTGAGTTTGCCCATCAGTGACTGGGACTTTATCCTTTTTTTTTCCTTCTCCCATCACTAGCACATAGTTCTTAATATAATGGACACTCTTTAAGGCTTGAGAAAAGTGATATAACTCATCCATGATCAACATATGCTTATCTGTCTAAGCTGTTGTGCTTGCTGTTATTGTTGTTAAACTTGAAGCAATAGGCACCCTTCTGAGATGGCTAGTTGGTCTGGGGTATAGTCCATGATCATGAAATAGAAAAAAAAAATCAAACATGTAGAGGGAATGAGCCAATAGCCTTGAACTCACTGGCGTTATTTTTAAGATTTCTAACAATTCTGGAATGTTCAATGTTTTTCTTTAGGGAAATAAAGAACAACACCCATGAAGGGATCTATTAATTTGTCTGAGATAGTTTCACCTCAAGCCCAAGAATTTTATAAATGAGTGGAATGAGTTCATTTTCCTCCCAGATATCTATTTGGAACACAAAGCAACCACTTACTAGAGTTTAAAAATAAATCAACATGGTCAGCTATGGCCTTTTCCAGCACTTTCCATCAACCTTAAGTCAATGAAATAGATTTAATTAGCTTGTTTTGCTTCAAAATAAACTACAGGAAAGTATTCAACATTAATGACTCTACTCCTTATGGAGTGCAAAGAAAAATCGATTTTGCTGGAATATACAACCAAGGAGTGAATACTTAGAATAGGCACAGATGTCAAAGAAATGTAAATGTCGAACTGCCAACAACTGAATTTTTCATTTTCAATTTTAGGAAAATAGAACACTTGTTAGTGTGTAGACTGTTGCCCATTATTATACTATACAGCTGGGAAAAGTATGGTTCTATTTAGACATCGGATAATTATACATGCTAGTCACTGAAATACAGTTTTTATCAGTGATGTTTGGACTATGTAGAGCATAAGTCATCCCAGGAAATAAAAATACTTTGAGACTAATGATGTGATCTCATAGAAGGTCAGCACCTTTATATTTAGTACAAATGTTTCTGTTAGTGAATTTCAAAATCACTTGAAATATGTAACTGAGAAAGGATCCTGGGCCATGGAACAGAAGAAACACACATGCACATATGTACACATAAGGGGAAAAAATCTCATTTGATATCCTGCTTTGCTTTTTTTAATATTTCTCAATCTCTGCTTTTATAAAAAAGATTAAAAATAAATTTAAGTGAGAGAAAAAAGGATGGGCTATGATGCTGTGATTGGAATTTGTTATACATTCCACTAAACTGTTTCTATGACATTAAGGTAAATGAAAGGAGAATCTCTTCCTCCACAAATAAGTGATCACTAACATTTTCTTCATGCACATCACCAGAAACAAGATGATGAAAAGGTCAAATTCAACTCAGCTTCTAAATATTTATTTAGTGCTCATCTTCCTTAAGTCTTCTAAAGAAACTTCTGCCAAATTAGAGGAACATTTTTCTTGCTGGAACTCAGGCTTCCCCAGCCAGATGTGAAATTGATGTTTATGAGAAGGCAAAGCCCAAATTATTCCATAAACAGTTTAATAACACAAATATTATTTTCTTTTTAAATGTCTATATTTACTGTCGCTAGTATGGTATTTTAGGAGATGCAGATTTGAACCTAGAAATTAGTTTGGTTGTTCTTGTTTCCACAGTTAAAGCAGGCGGCTAGTACCTGTCTGGCTATGTCAGGCTTCCTTCTGCCATACCTCTCTCTCATCTTATGCGTACTAATCTAATTCTTAGCAAGAGTGTGGAAGATTTCTGGAAGTTTTAAGCCCAGAAAATGTACCTGTAATTACCACAGCCAGTGAGCCCAGGGATGAATCAGGAAGTAAACTCCTAGCTGCATGGAACTAGCTTTCCTACATGGAGTTCCTCAAGCCAAGCAAAAACATTTCCTCCTCATATTCATAACTATTTGTCTTTTTTTTGTTTTCTGAAGACAAAAATTCTGCAGGAAGGTGTAAAATCTAGCTACTTTTTTAAAGGAGTTTTAGTCTCATACAATAACCTATCATTTGTGATCATTTGTATGCATTTTGGTTAGCGTATTTCTTTTCAACTTCCATAGCCCAGACACAACCAAAAATAAAAACGTGACATTAAAGGGCAGAGGAAAAACCTCATCCTAGTGTTATTCAGACAGTTTCCTAATTAATTCCACACTGGGAATGCCTGAGTAAAATCAAGTGCATTCTCATTTTGTATCGTCTAGAAGAGGACAACCTTGAAATGTTATCTGGCTTTTCTTCGCACAGGGTGATGTTCTTTGGAACCCTATTAAGTAAATCAAAATATCAATGATAAATAGGGGAGTGACAGAGCATTCAGTATGGTACACAGCAAATAAAACATTTTTTCATATTATTACAAATATCTAAGTCATCTCAAGTGAATTTGAACCAAATTAATTTCATAAGCGTTTCTTCCATAAAAATTAAAAGTGCCTCAAAATTTTGTAATTTTGACAACTACATTGTTTTTCAATACTCCAATTTTTTAAAAAAAATAGTAAAAGATGGATATCTTTTTAAATGAGATTTTTATTGGAAAGGAAATTATAAGTAAGTAGCTAAACATTTGATGATCAGTTAATTTTTTATTGAACTTTTGGATTTGCCTACCTTGGATAATGAAAAACATCTAGACCATTATTTTATTTTATGCTACCTTCTAAATTATTCTTCTTCTGTTTCTTTAGTGATAAGGATAAGGCCTTAGAGTTAATTGTTCTACAGCGTTCAGAGTATAAGTCCCTCTAAGGGTTTGGTAGCCACCAAATATTCTCAACAGGGTAAAACAGATCACAGAACAGATAATTCACATGTGGAGTCTCACTGAAACCCAGTTGAAGCAAAGAAACCACAAATGAATAGAGAGAAAGAGATGGCTCAGAGCAAAAGAGGACATGGGAGTGAGAGAACAGAAAACTGTGGTCAATCTAATAACTTTATCCAGGAAATAACTGATTATTCTTTTTGAAGCATGAAGCTGGCTAGAATCAAATACCATAAGAAGTCAATCAAGTTTTTAAGAATATTTTATTGTCAAAGCCACCACCATTCTGGACCAAAAGAGACTATTACTTTTTAAGACTTAGAGCTGTCATTGGGATCCCAACCATCTCTGAGCAGGACACAGGCAAATACAACTGCTTGATCTCAAGAGGGCTCATTCCCCAATGCTTATTAGGAAAATAAAAGAAGAAGGAAAAAGAAGATAATGGAAAAGAAAATTTCCCAGAAGTTGGAATCAGGAACCCTGGGGGACAGATGGACCAGGACACTACTTCCAGGAATCAGGGACTTCTCACAGCCTGGGGACTCTCAAAATGTCTCTCCTTGGGGATTTCAGACTGGTTAAGAGCCACTTTTTAAATCTGTGGTGAATCTCCCATTCTTTCCCTTTCTGAATCAAATTGGTTACTCTATATCCTGTCTTGGTCCCTGTACCATGAAGGATGAGTGGGATACAGATCATTTGTCTTTTAAACCCATGTATCAATGGATCAAGAGAAGCCCCATCCAGGGGTGTGAAGCTGAGGTGAAGACGCCATAGTGCATCACCCAGAGCCCCAGGACTTTGAACTTGACTCACAGCCTGGGTTTTTGTGTCTCCTTCAGGATAGGGTAGGTCATTTGCATGTGAGAAGAAAAGTGAACAGAACATTTGGTGTTTAGCAGGGATGACTGTGGTTTACTAGTATCCTGATTCCCTTCTTCTTATAAGCAAATGTCAGGATGGCCATTTCCCCTCTATAGAAAGCATGTTTGGGTGATTTGCTTTGACCAATGAAATGTGAACAGTAGAGACCTCAAAACGCTTCTGCAGAAAAGCCTTACCAGGTAGTGCCTGCCTTACCATGTTTGCTCTTCCTGTCTCAGCTTCAGTCAAAATGTTGTCTCCCTCAGTCTGCGTCCCTGAGAGACTAGAGTGAGATAACCTCTCCCACTGACCTGCCTCAGGCTTGTCAAATGAGTATGAAGTAGTTTGTGTGAGGGGGTTAAACTACTGCAATATCTAGGCAATCCTAGATAGCCAATCTAGTACATTCCAGGGGAAAATAATCATAATAATTAAAAAAAAGAACAGCATGGAGGTAGAAGAAAACAATGAAGATCAAAAAAATAAAGGAACCATAAAACTTATAGCTACTGCACCCAACAATGGGAGAATTCACATATATACATTTTTTTAAAACACATGTAGAATGTTAACAAAAGTTGACCAGGTGATAAGACATAAAGGCATCCTAGATATGTTTCAAATGGAATATAAGACAAGACTCATAAAATTATGAAGAATTAATATAATATACTTTCTCACAATGCAAATAATGTAGAAATCAATACCAAAGATTATCACTAGGAAAGCACTAAATATTTGGTAATTAAGAGGTTTATTTCTAAAGAAACTATGCATCAAGAAAAAAAATTATGAAAAGAATTTAGAAACTGTAACTCAAGAGCAACAAAGATGAAATACATAAAAACTTGTGGAATGCAGATAAAGCAGGACACATAGGCAAATTCATTATCTAATCTCCTTAAAATATTTTAATGTATGTTTCTATAATCATTTTGATCATTAAAATTTTTTCTAGCTTGATTATTTAGTTATGAATAAAAATAATTTCTTAAAAAAGTTCATTTCCATAATGTTTATATTGGAATAGAAGAAAGGCTGAAAGTTAATGAGCCAATTAACATCTAAAGACATTATAAGAACAAAGCAAAGCAAGCTCAAATGAAGTAGAAGCAAGGAAATAATAAAGATAAGAGGAAAAACTGGTGGCATAGAAAATAAATATATAATAGGGATGATACAAAGATAAAAGTTGATTCTTTGAAAAGAAAAATTAAATTGACAAAGCTCTGGCTTGACTGATTAATTTAAAAATGAAAGAAGGCACAAATAAACAGTATTAAGAAATGGGGACACAACTACTGGTGCTACAGACATTAAACAGATGATAAAAGGGTATTATGAAATAGCTTTTGGCCAATAATATTGAAAATTTCAATTAAATGGACAAACTCCCTAAATTATATAACATATTAAAAAGAAGAACTATTTTTACATTATCAAGGAATTTGAAACAGTAATTTACAATCTTCACACAATGAAAACTCCAGGCACAGACAACTTTTTTTTTATTGAAGTATAGCTGACTCACAATATTATATTAGTTTCAGGTGTACAAAATAGAGATTCAATATTTTTATAGATTACACTCCATTTAAAGTTATTATAAAATATCGACTATATTCCCTGTGCTGTACAATATATCTCTGTATCTTATTCATTTTATACATAATAGGTTGTACCTCTTAATCCCCTACCCCTGCCTTGTCCCTACTCCTTCCCTCTCCCCACTAGTAACCACTAGCTTTTTCTCTATATCTGTAAACCTGTTTCTGGTTTGTTGTATTCATGCGTTTCATTTTTTAGATTCCACATGTCAGTGATATCATATAGTATTTGTCTTTCTCTGACTCATCTCACTAAGCATAATACCCTCCAGGTCCATCCATGTTGCTGCAAATGGCAATATTTCATTCATTTTTATGGCTGAGCAGTAGCTGCATTGTGTATATGTATCACATCCTCTTTATCCATTCATCTGTTGATGGGCACTTAGGTTGCTTCCATATTTTGGCTGTTGTAAAAAGTGCAGCTGTGAACGTTGGGGTGCATGTGTCTTTCCAAATTAATGTTTTCATTTTCTTTGAATATATACCCAGGAGTGAAATTGTAGATCATAAGGTAGTTCTATTTTTAGTTCTTTTGAGGAACCTCCATAGTGTTTTCCATAGTGGCTGCACCACTTTATATTCCCACCAACATCAACATTTGTTATTTGTGGTCTTTTTGATGATGGCCATTCTGACAGGTGTGAGGTGGTGTGTCATTGTGATTTTGATGTGCATTTCCCTGATGATTAGCAACGTTGAGCATCTTTTCACCAGACACAGCAATTTGATTGGCAAATTCTAACAACCGAGGAACACATAATTCTGATGAATCATAAACTATTCCAAAACACAAAAAAAGAGAACAATCTCCAGCTCACTTTGTAAGGCAAGTGTAACCTTGATACAAAATTTCGCATGGACAAAGGGAGAAGGAAAATTATAGGTTGATCTCATCTCGCTCATGAACATAGAAACAAACATCCTAAACTAGATATTAATTAAATAAATCTAATAACTCCCAGGAATGCAATTTTCTTTTAACTTTAGAAAATAAATGCATGCAATTTGTCACACTAACAGATTTTTTTAAAAGCATACATATTATTATCATATTAAATTCAGAAATAGAATTTGATAAATTCAAATATCCAATCATGTTTTTTTAATGTTTCAAAACTAGCAACAGAAAAAACTTTTTAGTCTAATAAAGAGTATCTACAAAAATCCCTATAGTGGGCACCTTATTTAATTGTGAAACATTGAAATTATTCCTTTAAGATCTGGAATAAGACAAGGATGGCCCCTAAATCCAGTTCTATTCAACATTATACTTTAGGATCTATCCCCTATAGTAGAGCAATATAAAGAAATAATGTGAAAGCAAATTTTCATCTTCCATCATCTTCATGACATGATTATATTCATACAAAATGTATAAGAACATATAGATAAATATAGAAAATATATATTGTATATATTTAGTTTGGCAAGTATGCTGATATAAAATCAATATGGAATAATAAATCAAATATATCATTAAAAATTGGATATTACCATAAAATTTTTTAAAGAACATTTTCAAACAGATGTTTTCAAAAGTATCAAAAATAAAATACGTGTATAACCATCAAGGAAATAATTACAAAACTTTATTGGAGAAGTCCTAGATAAATGGAAAAAATACCGCATTTTGGATGGAAGACTATATATTATAAAGATAATATTTCTCCCCAAATTGAATTATTGATACAAAGTAAGCCAATCAAAATCTCAGTAAAGTTTTCCTTGGGATACTTAACAAGCTTATTCTTAAATTTTTATGAAATCACAAAAGAATCCAAGAATATCAAAGAAATGCATAAAAACAGATATTAAGATGAGGACATTTGTCCAAATGGATATAAAGGTTTATTATGAATCTATAGTCACTAAATGGTATGGCATTTTGCTGGGATAGAAAAACTAATGAAACAGGATGAAAAACTGAGAAATAGCCTCATGCAGATATGCATGCATTTGATTTATTACTGAGCAGACATGGTAGACACTGGACAATAAATTCTCCTGGGGCATTTGGATAACATGAAAAAACGAATTAAACTGGGAAATTTAACTTTAAGTAGATTAAAGGCCTAAATGTAAAAGGCAAAACTGCAAAACATTTTCTAGAAGAAAATTCCTTTGTAATCTTACAGGTAAGGAGGGAATGATTTCTTAAACAAGATATAAAAAGTACAAACCATAAAAGAAAGAATTGTTCAGTTTGACTACAGTAACATTAAGAATTTCTGTGTATTAAATGACACCATAAAGAAAGCAAAAAACATAAAACACGAATTATGCAAACGTATTTGAAAAATATATGTGATTAATATATGTATTTTAAAACTCTATGAATAAATAAGAAAAACAACCCAATAGAAGAATATTTGAAAAATGTGGAACCTTATAAAGAGTCAGGGAAATGCAAGTTTCAACAAGATAGCTTTTCAGGCCCATCAGTTTGGGAAAAAAAATTAGTGTGAAATATAAAATTCTGTAGATCATGTGGAACAGAAGAAACGTTCAGTGACTTCTAGGGGGATGTAAATTGGTACAGCTGAACTTTAAAATGACTTAGTATTTACCTATTTAAGTTGAACAAGAGCAAACTGGACGTCAAAGCAGTTCCACTTCTGAATATAAACGTGTTACACCAGGAGACACGTACAAATACGTTCGCAGAAAAATCGCTCATAATTGCCCCAAACCAGAAGTGACACCGCAGTAGAATGATAAGTGCACTGTGGCATATTTATACCGTGGAATACTCTAGAGCAGGGAAAGTGAAAGAACCACAACTAAATGCATCAACAGTGATGAATTTGAAAAATACAATGTTAAGTGAAAGAAGCAAGTTGCCTGTGAATATACAGTTATAGGATAATTGGTTTATATAATATTGAAAAGCAGGCAAAACTAAGCAATATATCATTTACAAATATGTTCATTGACTAAAGCATTTTGAAAAATCTGTGGAATGATTACCACAGAATTTAGGATAGTAATTACACGTTTAGTGGCCAGGAGAGAAATGCAAATAGGGAGAGGCACTGAGAAAACTTCTGAGATACAAGGGATTATCTATATTTTACTTTGGGTGAGAGATACAATTTAAAAAATAGTTAAATTTAGCTAACTGGAATAATGCATCTATAAAGAATAACATAATTTTAAGAAAATAGAAGTGACATAATATAAAAAATAAAAATCATAAAAAGAATCTTGAATTTAAAATTCTAGAAGATGTCAGCAAACACTAGGGGTAGAGGGGAAATGGATCGAGTGCAGCAAAACTGTACAGGGTCTCATTTTATTTGAGAGGAAGTCACAGATTTTTAATAATTCTCTACAATGATAGAAAATATAGATTAAATATACTTGGTAAAAATATAATGGTGACCATAAGAATAGAAATATGCTGTAGAACTTTCAAATGCCTAGATAATTAAAAGAAAGTCATAAATCTGGGGGAAAAGATGAAAAGGGAAAAGGAAATTAAATAGAAAATAAATAAGATGGAATGAATAAAGTCAAATATAACAACACAATGTGTATCAATGTACAGAGCATATCTATATAAAGAGTTAATTTTTAATACTAATCTTTGTTCTTGATTATACATTTTTGCAAAGGAGAATAACAGAGGAAACTAGTTCTAACAGAGATCAATATATAATATTTTAATAATTAAAACAGTGATATAACCCATGGGGAACTCACCTAGTGACTGACATTCACACCGCTTTACAGGAGACGGGCGTTGAAATCTTTCTTACACATCTTTTTTTAGCAGCAGTTCCGTGAAAGCGTGAAGCAAGACTAGAGAGTGCAGGGGGTGGGGATGACAGAGCAGAACTCCCAGAACTTCAAGTTCAAAGACAAAATTCCAAATGTGCCTACTACTGTCCCACATGATGCTGATTTGACAATGTGTGTAAATCCATATTTGGGAGGTTATAAAGAAAGTGGCATTCATTTTGCCAGATCCTCTCAAAGCTGAAGTTCTGGATTGAGTTAATCTGGCAAATTTAGAAACCAGTGATCTCTCTTCAGATTATGAAGTAAGAACCAACTTTAAAACACTGGGAAAATACGGCACTCTTTCCTGTGCCTACTTTTCACTTCTCTTTTCCTTTTCACTCTGCCATCTCTAACGACTCTTCGTAATGAAGAAACTCCCCTTTTCTGCAAACTTTCCCAACACCTCTTGGCCTTAATTGAAACATAACGTTTCCTTGAGGCATCATTCCTTCCGCTGCACCATCCAGAGGAAGATGTTCTTTCCTTCCCTCCACCCCTGTCCTCCTCTCCTCCAATAAAAGTTAGATGGGATCTGTGTGTTTCATGCTACTTTTAGATGATCAGGTCTCCACTCGTTATGAAAACAGCTCTTTCTTTGCGGTTTCTCCTTGCTGACTGCTCCACTTTCTATTCCGTTTGTCTCTGTCCTTAATCCACTTCCTGGTCCTGCTCCCTCAGTACTGAAAATGCTCACACTTGGTTCAGAAGCTCCCTCTACCCCAGCTCCACCATAAATCTGTGCCACGTCAAGATGTATGAAGACAATTCCTCCAGCATCCTGGTTTCTTTGTGACTTGTCAGTTATTGTATATATAGTCCATTCTAGCTACTCCTCTCATGGATACATCCCAGAATGTCTTATCATTAAGAAATGTACCACCTGTGTAATGAAATTCCAAATTTCCTATTACCTGATCATTAACTTCAATCCTTAAACACCACTTGCTTTATCATTTTCAATGAACTCACTCCTTAAAGCATTTCAGGACATCAGTTCATTGACCCACTCCTTTCTCCCTATCTATCCATACCTGATTGTATGCTCTCTCTATATAGATAGGAATGAAATAGTCAAGAACTTCATTTCCCTTTGACTAATAGTTTAAATGCCCTCGAGATAACTCTTTTTGTTTCATTCACTCAGCACAGCCCCAGCCTGTAATGAGCTTATCTGACTGTCTATTCCACTCCTGTCCCCAGGTTCTGAGCATTGCCAGAATAAACCACACAATAAAACAATAAAAATTGATACCACTATAATATTCATGGTCTTCATGATCAACTGGGACCTCAACATGGACTTACAGTCTTATGATATTTCCCTAGACCAATGTATTTCTGGTTCTCCACTAGCATATTTTGCAATTTCTCCTCTCTTGAAATGTTCGTTTCTTCCTTCTTCCTTACTATCTTGCCCTCATAAGATGATCTTGCTTCCATTCATAAAGAAAATAAAAACCTCAGGAGGGAACTTCCTAAATCTCTTGCTTCTGTTAAAAGAGAAAGAAACTAATCCTTTTACCTCTGGTCCGAGTTGAGTCGTATTCCTTAACTTCTTCTCATTAACTTCTCTGTACTCTACTGATATCTTCCCATCAATGTCCAAACAAACCCAAACTTTTCTTATCTTAAAAAACAATGAGGTTTCTCTGACATAACTTTCTTTTTTTTTTAACGTTAGTGGACTGACATCACTTTCTATACTTACCATCTTGCCTTCCTTACGATCACAAACAATTTTTAAAAAATATTTTTAGCATATCATAAAATAAATATACCTTTGTCAAAGTGATTTTACTGACAGTGTTACTCATGTCAATAAAGGTAACACAATAGATTCATTTGCCCAAGACACAAGATTCAACATTTATCCTTTGTATCTTCCTCTTGTTAATTCCTACATATCAGTGACAAAGTCTGGTTACTTCTACATCCGAATAGTTGTTCAGTTTGTTAAATTCTTTCCATCCATTATTTCTCACTTCAGTTTCTGCCCCAGCCTTCTAAGGTGGTCTCTCTGCCTCCAACCTTGCTCTCCAAGAAGCCATTCTGTGCACTCAGAGGTTGCCATTCCCACGTCCCGTTGTCCCCACGTTAAAAGAGGTGGCCTTTTCTGCCTCTCTTTCCCTTCTAATTCAGAAATCTATATCCAAAGCCAACGTACTTAAATTCTTTGATTGTGCTTCTCTTTTTCTCATCTCCTTTCACCACATTTCTTTTAGGTGTATGCATTCCTTGTGAATTGGGTAAACATTTTGCTTGTTTGGCACATAAAAACAAATAGCTACCTCCACCTGAAATATTTATCTTTTCTCTTCATTTCCTCTTCAAATGATTACTCACCCTCCAATCTCAATCTGTCACATAAACAGGGGAGTTTTCCTTATGTCTTAAAATAAGGACCCCCTCCATCGGTTCCTGTAACGCCTGCACTCCTCTAATATCACATTTTATTTATCATATTTTATTTACTTGTTTTGATTATACCTGTCTTCCTTACATAACGGACAGCTCTCTGAGACCAGGGTCTGTAGGTATCTTATTTACAGTTGTTTGCCCAACGTCTAACATGGTACATATACATAGTAAATAATATATGCCCAAATGAATGAATACATGATTAAATACTTGAATAAATTTCTTAGAACTTGAAAGAGATGATTTCTATCTTCTATGGTAAATCACAAAATTTGAAAATGGTATTTTCCTAAAATCTTACAGATAAAAACAAATTAAACAAATGCTAGAGTAAAAATATAACTAAATTGAAAAAGAGGTATTTTTGTCATCTATTGTGCTAATTTAATAAAACTAAATGAAAACCTGTAGTTTATAAAGGGGGCTTTATTTGTGCTTCTCAACAGAGTGTTGGCATTATTTATTAATAATTTGTATTATTATTTCAATTACTCTTCTATTGTTACCTCTATTTAATAATGATGATCTTAGAAATTCTTAAAAGTGAGCTCTTCCTTTTAAAGTGTTTTTGTTTCCTTTGCATTGCCACTCTTGTACATGACTCTACATAGTTATAAAGTTTTAATACCACTGGCGACTTTCTATATTTTAAAACAGCTATTAATTTACAAACAGTCTCAAACCATAGTTTAAATTCTCTGTATCCTTTTTGTTGACAACATCAGGGAAAACATACCCTATTTTTCACTCACTAATTCACAAATAGTATCATTGTCTATTGTTTCTCAGTTTATTTTTAATTGTATATTTAAGATGTATAACATGATTTGATGTTCATGTACGTCGTGAAATAACTTCTACAATCAAGCTAACATCCACCCCCTCACATAGAAGAAGAAGCTTATTAATCCCCTATATCCTTACAGAAAATAAAAGATAGCTAATAACTCCTGAAAACCACTTTTTAAAATACTGTCTTCTCAGTATATTATTCCCTTCATTTATTAATTTAATGAATATTTATTGGCACTCTGGGCACTGTGCCCTATGTCTCATAAACAACACAGTGATAATGTTTTGTATGTATTACATCTGATGATTTAATTTTAAAAATAGAATCCATGTAATCTGCACATATTTAAGATGAACTATAAATATCCTACATGATGAAAAGAATTTAATAGCTAGAAACTTCTGTCTTGTATAATTGGAATATAAAATTATTTAGTGGAGAGACCCAGGGGAGGAACTACTTTGATTTAACACTGCTGGAACCTCCAGCATTTGGCTGATGACCAGTGGAACACAGTATTATAAACCTAGTCATTGAAAAGAACACTAAGACTCACTTGCCATTTTCCTTACATAAGCCACGAATCCATATGTTACACATGAATCCAGAAAAATAATTAGGGTAAGGTGACCTCAAAACAAATGCTGACATAATTTTCTCTAGCTGTAATCAAAGTTTCAACTAAAGATGGAAGTAATAGAAAATATGTGTCTTTGTAATCTGAGAAAGAGCTGGAAGGGACCATGACACTCAAATTTTTCTACCTCATTTTTTACCGACTTCGTTAGATATGAAGGATCTAATATGAGGAATTACTATCTATTACAATATAAGATCACATACAGTTTTATATATAATTTTGTAAAACATAAGGGTAAGATAATTAGTCTCACACATGTCTTCAGAATGCTAACACTAACTCTAAGTCATTTTACTAAAAGTAAGAAATTCCCATTATTTTCCATTTAAGAAGAAGTAGAATGCTTCTCTACAACAGTTACTCATTTGGAAGATAGGTGAAGCCTAGCCGTTGCTTGGCTTTGGAAGGAATAAAACTTTGAAAGGGTTCAGATGAATTTCTCTAAGTGTGGATTTTCATTGTTTTCTTCACTTTGCATGGCCTGTAGAATACTCAGAGGAGCTTGAAAACAAAATGTATTTCCTTTTTCACACTGCTCCTTGCCACTGGCAAAGTCTGCTTATTTCCACGTGTTTCAAATTAGCTGAATTAACATGACTGGATTTGTTTAGCAATGACTTCAAATAACTGGGCCTTTTATCAGGCATTTTTGTATACCAGCACTATTCCTAATATTATCGAAGAAGGAAAAACAATATTTTTGGTAAATGCTGAGCAAAATGGCAAAGGGGGTGATGGCAACAGTAACAAATTTATCATGAGATGCTGGTAAGGAAAGTTAAGAAAACTGAAAATTGAATGTTAAGACTAAATATGGGGGGTTTCCCTGGTGGCGCAGTGGTTAAGAATCCGCCTGCCAATGCAGGGGACACAGGTTCGAGCCCTGGTCCGGGTAGATCCCACATGCTGTGGAGCAACTAAGCCCATGCGCCACAACTACTGAGCCTGCGCTCTAGAGCCCGCGAGCCACAACTACTGAACCCACGAGCCACAACTACTGAGTCCACGAACCACAACTACTGAAGCCTGCATGCCTAGAGCACGTGCTCTGCAACAAGAGAAGCCACCGCAATGAGAAGCCTGCGCACCGCAACAAAGAGTAGCCCCCTCTCCCCGCAACTAGAGAAAGCCCACGCGCAGCAACAAAGACCCAACGCAGCCAAAAAGTAAAAATAAATAAAATAAATAAATTTTTTAAAAAAGACTAAATATGGGCTTTCAAAGAAAATATTTCAAAGGCATGTGTGTGTGAATAAGTATTTTCAGAGCTAGTTTCTATTAATTAGTCATAGGTTAAACATTTTCTCTTCTACAACGTATTTAATACCTGAACATTATTCTGTCATAATTATGAAATGTAACTTATTTATCTAATCCACTGGCATTTTGTTGATCTTCAGTGTTCTCTCTGTGATCATGAATCACACATTTTTGCATGCATTTCTAATTATTCCCAGAGAGTACAGTCATTGAGTTGTAATTGCTGGGTCACAGGGCATCACCATGTCATTTGTAATTTTGGGAACAGGTTCCACATTGTAATGCCCATCAGTCCCAAATAGGACCACCCTGCCACCTAAAGGTGGCATCGTGTAAGCTCCCCACTAAGGTCGACCAGATGTTGTTTACAACTCAACTGTCTCGGAGCCCAGAAAGACTGATTTTATAGAGCTTCCTAATCATACACATCATTTAGTAGTTGACCCACTTCTCCAGCTTCTTCAATAAAGAGGGTAGTTAGTTAAAAATTAATAATATAAGGATTTTCTACTTGCTTCACAAAGGAAAAATAATTCTGACCTCACGAAGGATTTAAGTCTTATTTGAATTCATTTACACTAGATAGAATAATTTCATATTCTTGAGGAAGTATATTGAATTATTTATTTAGCAATTTGTGTTTTCAGATCCTGAGTAGTAATATTGATTTCCATTTGGATGAATGTGAGAATGGTTGATTAGATTGTAGTTTTGCCTACTTTGTCTGAAAAATTCCTTTCCATGGATAAATTGAGAAATTAATTAGAATATAGGTTAATGGTTTGGCTTAACAAATCACTATTAAATTAAAATAAAAAATAACTGCTTCCACTTCTAGATAATAGAATCAACACATACATTTGCCTTACCTCCCTCCTGAAAACATATTAAGTTGACTATTAAAAATGTACAAATAGGGGGGACTTCCCTGGTGGTCCAGTGGTTAGGACTTCATCTTTCCATTGCAGGGGGCATGGGTTTGATCCCTGGTCAGGGAACTAAGATCCCACAAGCTGTGCGGTGTGGCAAAAAAAAAAAAAAAAAAAAAAAAACCCTGTACAAATAGCTAAGAAAAAAAGAGCAAATGTAGAGATGCTGTGGGAGTTCCCACATTTCCTTTTGCAGAGCCAATGCCCTCATCCTCAAGCTGCCACAAATATCTGCTGCTGATTGGCTCATGGCTGTGTTTCTCACAAGGAAACAGATTCTAGAATGAGATTTTGGATATGAATCAATCACCAGAAATCTGGCATTAAGGACTCCATTACCAGTGGTGGATGGAGAACAGATAGCCCATGACTACTGTAATGACGCAGTTGTTAACACATTTATCATTAGTGAACCGGGATGGAATAATGGTGGGATGGAGTACATCAGCCAGGGCAATATTTCTGCACTTGAGAAGTAGGAGAGAATAGATTATTGAATCGCGCGGCTGTGATGGAGTGCCGTTAATCCAGTGAAGGGAGATAATCACAAACCCAGGATGATTAATAACCAATTAAGGACAAAATCTGAAAGTCAAAGGGCTGCCTTGCCAGATTTTAAGGAAGCCTATGTCCTGCAAAAGGAGAGCAGACAGAGTGGAGCACTGAGCTCAAGATTAAATCATAGGAATAGAGAAGATTCAGAGAAGGTTTAAATGCTGCAACAGTTACAACAGGGTCAGATAAGTAAAAGGACTCACACGATTCCACAGAGCACATTCATTTAAAGCTTTTAATAAAGGCAAAGGGTACAGTACAGAAGGAATAAGAGGATGTAAGGAAGCATCAGGGCCCAAGAGACTTCCAAGCGTAGCTACTTCGGGTTCATCTTATTCACACAGGGCTTGCTTTGTCTCTGGACTGAGCCTCTGAGGTTTGTGCAAACTTGGTTCCTAGAATTTTCAGCAGGATCCTCCATTCCCTTGTAGTCACCTAGCCAAACCGGTTATGCCAGATATAAGCCATTAATAAAAAAAACCAGCCTGTGTCTCACCAGGGAGTTCCAAACTTTGAACCGCATGTCGTAAATCATTAATTAGCCTACTACCTTATCTGGCCAAGAGTCAATGCTGTACTTCCTGGTGTCCCCAGAGATAAGCACATAACTGACACCGTCCATCTGTAAAATAACTGTCCTACAAAATGCCTAGCTCCAGCCAGGCTCCCATACCGAAGTCAAATCCCTCATAGAGGAACTTTGCAGCGTCACTCCTTCCCCCGTAGCTTAGAGCTATGGAGGCCAGTGAGTGTGAATGCCCGGCTTCTCCAGCGGCGCACAATTAGAAGGAACAGAAAAATCAAAAACCATACAAGGAGGTCACAGTACAAACATAAAGCTAATTAACACCTGTCATAATTTCAATAATAACTGAAGGAATGTAAGAAAAGATAATTATTTTGACCTTGATCTAGGAACAGATTCTTTGAGGCAACCCAGCAGTGGTGATGTCGGACTCAAAATGAAGAAAATGTAATCCTGGCCATTCCTTAGCTCTAAAGAGAGCAACATTGACCAAGCCACAGCCGTTGCGATGCTATTTTATTGGTTTTCCACTTTTAAAATCCATCTGTAGATAAAGCATGAAGAAAGTATAGCTACAAACAATACTACCAAGATGGTAATGTAAAAATAAAGGAATAACTGACAGAATCTAGGAGGTATTTTTGGAAGAAGAGGGAAGATTAGAAGGGTATGGCTAGAATGGAGAAATAGGGAGACATGACTTAAATCAATGGAATAAAATTTAGAGGTTTAAATATATTTTTTAAATTATATGATAAAGTACAAAGAATAACTGTCAAATATATCTGCAGGAAGGGGAAGGGAAATGATGGTGGTGTGAAAGGAGACATCCTTCTTTCATGGAGCAGGGAATCAGATGTCTTAGAAAGTGTGTGAGCATTAAATGACCACATAAACTCATTCTTGGAATTTTTAAATAATTATATAAAATTCTTTACCTTGTAACTGCTTGTATTTAAAATATTTTAATGCATCAACAAATCTGAGCAAACATTTTGAGTACAGATAATTAATTGCACTGTAGATGTCAGACTCAGACACAGTTCAAGTTGCAAAAAAAAAGAGTAATTATTTTGTGATTGCATAAAACATTTATTTTTAATATTGCCAAAATATGTGATGTCAGTTATGTTTAAAAAAAAAGTTATGATGAAAACGTGGATATTCCTAGCAAGGAGATAAAACGCCTGAGATACTACCTGATCCACAGCTTACATTTTTATTTTTTAATTTTTAAAAATTTTTTAACGTCTTTATTGGAGTATAATTGCTTTACAATGGTGTGTTAGTTTCTGCTTTATAACAAAGTGAATCAGCTGCACATATACATATATCCCCATATCTCCTACCTCTTCTGTCTCCCTCACACCCTCCTTATCCCACCCCTCTACATGGACACAAAGCACCGAGCTGATCTCCCTGTGCCATGCGGCTGCTTCCCACTTGCTATCTATTTTACATTTGGTAGTGTATATATGACCATGCCACTCTCTCACTTCATCCCAGCTTACCCTTCCCCCTCCCCGTGTCCTCAAGTCCATTCTCTATGTCTGTGCTTTATTCCTGTCCTGTCCCTAGGTTCTTCAGAACCATTTTTTTTAGATTCCATATATATGTGTTAGCCTACGGTATTTGTTTTTCTCTTTCTGACTTACTTCACTCTGTATGACAGACTCTAGGTCCATCCACCTCACTACAAATAACTCAATTTCGTTTCTTTTTATGGCTGAGTAATATTCCATTGTATATATGTGCCACATCTTTATCCATTCATCTGTCGATGGACAATTAGGTTGCTTCCATGTCCTGGCTGTTGTAAATAGAGCTGCAATGCACATTGTGATATGTGATTCTTTTTGAATGATGGTTTTCTCAGGGTAGATGCCCAGTAGTGGGATTGCTGGGTCGTATGGTAGTTGTATTTTTAGTTTTTTAAGGAACGTCCATACTGTTCTCCATAGTGGCTGTATCAATTTACATTCCCACCAACAGTGCAAGAGGGTTTCCTTTCCTCCACACCCTCTCCAGCATTTATTGTTTGTAGATTTTTTGATGATGGCCATTCTGACTGGTGTGAGGTGATACCTCATTGTAGTTTTGATTTCCATTTCTCTACTGATTAGTGACGTTGAGCATCCTTTCATGTGTTTGTTGGCAATCTGTATATCTTCTTCGAAGAAATGTCTCTTTAGGTCTTCTGCCCATTTTTGGATTGCATTGTTTGTTTTTTGATATTGAGCTGCATGAGCTGCTTGTATATTTTGGAGATTAATCCTTTGTCAGTTGCTTCATTTGCAAATATTTTCTCCCATTCTGAGGGTTGTCTTTTCATCTTGTTTATGGTTTCCTTTGCTGTGCAAAAGCTTTTAAGTTTCATTAGATCCCATTTGTTTATTTTTCTTTTTATTTCCATTTCTCTAGGAGGTGGGTCGAAAAGGATCTTGCTGTGATTTATGTCATAGAGTGTTCTGCCTATGTTTTCCTCTAAGAGTTTCATGGTGTCTGGCCTTACATTTAGGTCTTAAATCCATTTTGAGTTTATTTTTGTGTATGGTGTTAGGGAGTGTTCTAATTTCATTCTTTTACCCGTATCTGTCCAGTGTTCCCAGCACCACTAACTGAAGAGGCTCCCTTTTCTCCTTTGTATATTCTTGCCTCCTTTATCAAAAATAAGGTGACCATATGTGCGTGGGTTTATCTCTGGGCTTTCTATCCTGTTCCATTGATCTATATTTCTGTTTTTGTGCCAGTACCATACTGTCTTGATTACTGTAGCTTTGTAGTATAGTCTGAAGTCAGGGAGCCTGATTCCTCCAGCTCCATTTTTCTTTCTCAAGATTGCTTTGGCTATTCGGGGTCTTTTGTGTTTCCATACAAATTGTGAAACTTTTTGTTCTAGTTCTGTGAGAAATGCCATTGGTAGTTTGATAGGGATTGCATTGAATCTGTAGATTGCTTTGGGTAATATAGTCATTTTCACAATGTTGATTCTTCCAGTCCAAGAACATGGTGTATCTCTCCATCTATTTGTATCATCTTTAATTTCCTTCATCAGTGTCTTATACTTTTCTGCATACAGATCTTTTGTCTCCTTAGGTAGGTTTATTCCTAGGTATTTTATTCTTCTGTTGCAATGGTAAATGGGAGTGTTTCCTTAATTTCTCTTTCAGGTTTTTCATCATTAGTTTATAAGAATGCAAGAGATTTCTGTGCATTAATTTTCTATCCTGCTACTTTACCAAATTCATTGATTAGCTCTAGTAGTTTTCTGGTAGCATCTTTAGGATTCTCTATGTATAGTATCATGTCATCTGCAAACACTGACAGCTTTACTTCTTCTTTTCCAATTTGGATTCCTTTTATTTCTTTTTCTTCTCTGATTGCTGTGGCTAAAACTTCCAAAACGATGTTGAATAATAGGTGAGAGTGGACAACCTTGTCTTGTTCCTGATATTAGAGGAAATGGTTTCAGTTTTTCACCAATGACAACGATGTTGGCTGTTGGTTTGTCATATATGGCCTTTATTATGTTGAGGTAAGTTCCCTCTATGCCTACTTTCTGGAGGGTTTTTATCATAAATGGTTGTTGAAGTTTGTCAAAAGCTTTTTCTGCGTCTATTGAGATGATCATATGGTTTTTCTCCTTCAATTTGTTAATATGGTGTATCACATTGATTGATTTGCCTATATTGAAGAATCCTTACATTCTTGGGATAAACCCCACTTGATCATGGTGTATGATCCTTTTAATGTGCTATTGGATTCTGTTTGCTAGTATTTTGTTGAGGATTTTTGCATCTATGTTCATCAGTGATATTGACCTGTAGTTTTCTTTCCTTGTGACATCTTTGTCTGGTTTTGGTATCAGGGTGATGGTGGCCTCGTAGAATGAGTTTGGGAGTGTTCCTCCCTCTGCTATATTTTGGAAGAGTTTGAGAAGGATAGGCGTTAGCTCTACTCTAAATGTTTGATAGAATTTGCTTGTGAAGCCATTTGGTCCTGGGCTTTTGTTTGTTGGGAGATTTTTAATCACAGTGTCAATTTCAGTGCTTGTGAGTGGTCTGTTTATATTTTCTATTTCTTCCTGGTTCAGTCCTGGAAGGTTGTGCTTTTCTAAGAATTTGTCCATTTCTTCCAGGTTGTCCATTTTATTGGCATAGAGTTGCTTGTAGTAATCTCTCATGATCCTTTGTATTTCTGCAGTGTCAGTTGTTACTTCTCCCTTTTCATTTCTAATTCTATTGATTTGAGTCTTCTCCCTTTTTTTCTTGATGAGTCTGGCTGATGGTTTATCAATTTTGTTTATCTTCTTGAAGAACCAGCTTTTAGTTTTATTGATCTTTGCTATTGTTTCCTTCATTTCTTTTTCATTTATTTCTGATCTGATCTTTATGATTTCTCTCCTTCTGTTAACTTCGGGGTTTTTTTGTTCCTCTTTCTCTAATTGCTTTAGGTGCATAGCTTAAAATCCTACCTTGGGATCAAGGAGATTAAAAGTTATCCTATGTGTTTATATGATATGTGTGTAGCCTGAAGTCTATTCAAAGCAGAGTTTGGTGGTTCTTTGAGGTTGCATCCTGGCTCTGTCCCTTACCAGCTGTGTGATCTTGTACTTAATCTCTTTGATCTCAATTTCCTCACCTATAAAAGCAGAATAATATCAGCTCTTACCTAACTGATTGTGACAGTAAAATGAGTTAATTATCATAAAATGAGTTAACATAAAATTACTCAAGATTTCTTCATACATAATTAGTTATTATCATCATCCTAAAGAAGGAATGAGGCTTTATGAGTTTAACTTAGGAACAAAGTAAATATATGGAGGGCAGTAGTCTGTGTCATGGCTACAACTGTAGCTATGTAAACCAGCTGGAAAACTAGCCCTCTGGATGCAAATATGTATCAGGAAGGGAGAGAGAGAGGCTCATTTAAAAATTGAGAGTAATTTTTCTAAACTTTTAAAATCAAGGGATACAAATAATACTGACTTGTGTCATAGACAAGGAGGAAAAAGTCATTCTCCATCCCTGCAGACCCACCAATTCTCCAATTTTACCTTGCACTATATAAAGATTGGCACAGTGCAGCCTCTAGATAATGGCAGTGAACTTCTGTGGTCAGTGGAGTGGCAAGAGAAGTTACGATGCCTGACAGGTCAGTCTGAAGTGAAGTGATACCCAGCAAGCAGGACAGCACATGAAGTAGGGTATTGAGAGCACCAGAGGCTAGACGTCCCCCTTCTCCTTCTCACCCCATATACTCTGCCCCCATGGCGATCTCTCCAAAGCATATATACTCTTTCCAGCCATACTCTGTGGAAATGATGGCCCAAAATATAATCATTGCTCCAGAAACTGAATGTTAGAATTTCTTCCATATTGACAGCTCTCAAAGTCCCCAGAGTAGTTGAGGAGAGTTAGACGGTAAAAATGTTGTTTTCTTTCATCATGAAAATGCCCTCTCTAACACATCCATGAGTTAAAATCCATGGTATCCAACATAACTTATGTTCTCAAATCAGACAAGTCCAAAAAAGAAATCTGTACTTCAGGGAGAAAGAATTTGTTAGAAGATTCCCCTGTATGACAGTTCCGTAGATTTAATCCTGGAAGATGAATAGGTACTTCTAAACATTTTATAACTATTAGAAACCCCAGCTTGCTGCTGTGTCACAATTAATTAAAATAATACACTTTCTTTCAATACAGAGCTTCAACTAAAGTATAGTGATCAACTCAAATGTATTTTCCACATCAAGAAAACTAAGGTTAAACTAACTTGGACTTGGGTCACTCTCTGAGATAGTTTTGTATTTGTGAAAAATGCACACATTTCAAATAAAATCCCGAATTTCCCTTTACAGTTAAGTCCTGCCTAAAAGACAAAGCTTTTAAGCATAGGAACCAAAAATGTCTTCGTCTTACCTTCCTTCAGAATTTCAGTGTAAATATTTCTTGGATTCATAAAGCCGTTGGGAATTTTTATTGATTACCTTCAAAATTAAAAGGAAATAATGTGTTTAAGAAATTTCAGTGCTAATTACTTTACTCCATTTCTTTCTACTCCAAACCCCATCTGATCGCATCTACCAATTTCCTGTTTACCAATTTCTAGATGATATAGATAAACTTTATGTTATGAAAAAATACTTAGGTAGTAAACTTTGATTAATATCTAAAGAAAATTCTAATTATACCTCTAAACAAGGAGCCCACTTTCTTATTTAGATACAAATCATCATATTTTTATCTTTGAGATAAATATTTTGGAGTAGGCTGAGAGTGATCATTTCTTTTTAAGTTTTCTCACCATATTACCAAGTCTGACCTACACATGAGTAGAACAGTGATATCATAGAAATTAAATTTAAATGGAACAGCATTCTCGCCTAGTTCATCTGTAATCTTTGGAGAGTTTAAGAACCTGTAGCATTTTGTTCATGCAATCTTTTGGGTAAGCTTCCTATCCTAGTTAAGTTTCAACAGACTGTGGTCATAACAGAAACAAGTTTTGACTCCCCTGTCACTGAGCAAACAAAGAACTGACCATCTGGACTCCTGGTTTGATAAAAAACTTTTAGGAAGCCAGAAAAATCCTGGCAAGTAAAGGAACATGGCTCCAGTGGAACTCAGAAAAATTCTCAAAGACATTATATTCAAACATTGTTTTATGAAAAACACGGACTTTTCACAACAAACACACACATACACACACCTTAAAATTCCAATAGGAGGCTTTGGACTCGACAATTAAGGATGATGATTTGGGTGACCATATAATTTATTGTTTTAATCAGGACATTTTTTTTAAGTGTGAAAGGAAGTACTATTAATTATTACACTGAGAGCACCGTAAACCGGGAAAATCCCTGACCCTAAAGATAATGAAAGGAGAATTGGGTGATGTTCTCTTTGCTAAACAAATCCATGAAAAGATAAAAAGTATTTCTGGCTGACAAATGAATTCAGTCATAGTGACATTTTTATGTTACCTTAAAAGTAACACATTCCATGTTCACCCTAGCTATGGTCTCATAATTTCATCTATTATAAATTTTGACCAATTTTCCAAACCTGAAAATGGCCTCAAGAGAATAGTCACTTGCCAGTAGATTTATCTGGACCCTGCTTGATGTGGTAGGACCAAATCCTTGCTAAATGAGTAATCAGTCACAACGGTAACTGCTACAGCATGAATGCCAATTTTTGAAAGGGAGGTATTATCTCCACACAGTTGAAAATTTATTAAAACTCAATATCCCATTGGAACAAATTAATGCTAAGAAATCTTTCAAAAGTATTGTTATTGATTTGGAATTTGGTCTCACTGCTATACAAAACTTGGAGGAATAAAAAAGTGATTTTCCAGTCTTCCACCAAAAAGAATCCATGCAAGAAGGAAGCTGAAACGGTCCAAGAAATGAGTGAGATGAGCTCTTTGCTTTGTGAAGAATGTGGAAGAGGGCTGACCCAGAAAGAGAATGCATCTTCAGAGAGAGAAAGAGGAGGGGTGACAGGATCCAAGGGTGCTTGACCTCAGTTGCCCTCTTGAAGGTCATGATCAGAAGGAATAACCTCCTTGAAAGGACAGGGAAGCAATAATGTCTGATGTCTAAGGAATAATTACCATGGGATTACAATCCTTGGAAAACTTCCCAGGGGCCAAGTTCTCATAGAGGAATTGGTAGCCATAGCTTTCCTTATGAGAACAGACGGTCTAGGCTGAGATATCTTGTGTCCAACCACACACTTCTAAGTCTATACTTCACTCCAATCATTACTGCAGAAATAGAGTCTATCACTTTACTTTGGTCCCATTGGGACCTGCTGCTCTTTGCTCTGGGACATGGACCATGTTGGCACTCATGCATGTACAGTTATGGAAGTACGAGCAAGTTAGGAACTGAGGAAGCAACCTTGACCAATGGGAGACAGAAGTCAGTGGATAAATAATCCACCTTTCATATCTCAAGTTGATAATTCTAAAGTGCATTCTACAAAGCTCCTCAGAAACACAAGACTGAATTCCATTTACCCACTCAAAATGAATCCTGGAATTGGCTTTCCCTCCTTCGCCACTTCACTCTTCCCCACTCTTCTTCACTCTTCTTCCAATTCACTTGCCCTTACTTTTCTTCTGGAATAACTTCTTGTTCCTGCCTCTCCCCAAAAGAAAACCTTATGCAAAGGATAAAAGCAGTTAGAATGATAGCAATTTGTCATCAGATAGATTTCCTCCATCTAACCACGGAGGCAAGAAGGAAGTGGCACACCATTTTTTAAGTGCTAAAAGAAAAGAACCGTCAACCCAGAATTCTGTATGCAGCAAAAATATCCTTCAAGAGTGAAGGGGAACCCGAGACATTCGCACAGGGAGGAAAACTAACAGAATTTGTTACCAGCAGGACCAACCCTAAAAGAATGGCTAAAGAATTTCTTAAAAACAGAAAGTAAATGATAAGGGAAGAAATCTTGGGACATCTGGAATTTTAAAAGGACAATAGAAAGAGTAAAAACATGAGTAAACACAATAGACTTTCCTTTTCCTCTTGAGTTTTTAACGTTTGATGGTTGAAACAAAAACTATAACAATGTCTGATGTGGTTCTCAATAACATGTAGGAAATATATAAGATGTTTATATGATAAATGGGGAAAAGACAAAGGACGTAAAGGGAGGTAAGATTTCCATACTTCACTCAAACTGGTACAGCCACTCTGGGAAATAAATTGGTAGTTTCTTAAAACACTAAACATGCAGAGCAAATTATGCAGCAGTCACACTCCTGGGCATGTATTCTAGAGAAATGAAAATTATGTCCACATAAAAACAGCTTTATCTGTAATAGCCCAAACCAGAATCAACAAAAATAGCATACGATAGATGAATATTACACACACTGAGGCACATCCATAGCATGGAATGCCTCTTAGCAGGAAAAAAGAATGAGATATTGGTATCTGCAACAACTTATGTAGATCTCAAAGGCATTATGCTGAGTGGGGAAAGAAAGCCAATCTCAGAAGATCATATACTGTGTTATTCTACTTACATAACATTCTCAGAATGAAAAATAATAGATACGGAGAAATAAGTTAGTAGTTGCCAGAGGTCAGGAGCGGTGGTGGGAGGAGGGAAGGGGCTAAGTGTTGTGTTCCTATGAAGAGGTTGCACCAGGGAGACCTTGGCCTTGCAACATTTGTGTGTCTTTATTGAGGTGGTGGTCACACAAATCTACATATGGCATAGAACTGTATGCACACATTGGACCGATATCAATCTCCTGGCTGTCATATTGCACTGTAGGTACACAAAATGTACCCATCAGGAGAAAACATGCCCTCTCTGCACTATCCTTGCAGCTTTCTATGAATTCATAATTATTTCAAAATAAAAATCTAATATTGTTAAAAGAATTCAAAAAGAGGGCTCACTAGGGCAACTTCTTGTTAAGCTTTATCTCAGAGTAAGAACTCATAAGTGCCCACTTTTTGTCCGTTATTGATTTCTTCTACACGCTTTGGTATCTTTCACAGTGATCCTATTTCTCCCCAAACTGCTTCTCAATACAATTTATCTTTCTTTTTGCTGCTTCACTCATGTCTGCAATAAGGTGGGGTTTTTTTCTAACTTTTGTTTTTAGGAGATGAACATTCTGCTTATTTCTATCTTCCAGCATAGAACATGTATTTTTCCAGAGTTTCAGTTACTATAGAACAGCTTCTGGGACGAATTTTTATAACATTACTAAGCCACTAGCTCCTTTTCAGTATTGCCTTAATAAAATTATTTAAAAAGAACTGTATATTTAAATAAATTCGAAGAGCATAAAAAATTTTTAACATTAAATTTTATATATATATATATATATATATATATATATATATACTCTATATACCCATAAATTAATCAATAGTGTATGCACACACACATATATATGTATACCTACACATATAGACAAATTAATGCAAGTGTGGCCTATAGAGAAAATAAGTTCATTAACACTGAGGAAATACAAAGCACAAGTGTTATCAGAATAATTATGTTAATCAAAAATTTACTTTATTTGAGAGGTACACTGAGATGCATGCCAGCATCTAAGACAGAGTCAAGCTAATGGTCAAGGGAAGAAAATAAGATAAATTATTAGTTATCATTCTAACATGTCAAAATCTTACTTCAAGAAAACCAACTCCACAATTAGTTCTACATTTAACTCCTTACTAAAGAAAAGATCAACTTCTTTAAAAATTAAAGCTCTAAAGCCCCTATCCTTTCTCATATGGCATCATTTTTTAATTGTCAGAAGTCCACTGAAAATGTTACTTTTGGGGGGATGATCCCAGGTGCACTGAACGGGAATCCATACATCACTCTTCATTGTCTACAACTTTAGTAACAATAGGGAAGTTCTAATGCAGTCATGCCAAAACACTCTTCTCTCCTTTTCAGTTTTTTCCACAACTGTTTTATCAGTAAAGATAAATGGGATTAATTTTACAGTTTTGGAATGATATATTGTCTCTAGGATTGCTTTGGAAGTCTCTTTGCCCCTAAATATTAAAGATGATTTGGAGGTAATTGGAGGTAACTTGACTAATCTAAAATATTATTACATTCAAGAAAAAAAAAACCAAACCTTGAAAATATATCTCACCTGAATAGTACAAATCTTTCAACAATGAGAATAGAGTAACTGAATTATGAAAATAAATACAGTCATGAAGGAAAAATGCAGAGGAATGGGAAACCAAACACCATCTTAATAAAAACAAATGAAGACAGATTGGGGCACAATACCTCATGGAAATTTATTTGGTTAATCATCACTATGAAAATGGATATACCTCTGTCAAAAAAAGAGGGGTGAATTCAACACAGAAAAATTATCTACAAAATATGTTTTTTAAAATGGTGTTTTAGGGCATAAAAACACATCAATTCTTCCTATTACAAACTCCCCAATCAAAAGAAAATAAAAGATTGGAATCTAAACAGCACGATATTAACTAGAAGTTTAAATTCACATAAATAGTTTGCTATGTGCAAAGTTACGAAGATGAGCAGGAATCTTGTTTCTACATACAAATTGCCAAGTACCCAGTTACCTGATTAACGAAGAAAAGAAACACAGATAATTGAAGAGCCAATATAATTTCCCTGACCTTTACACCACTCATACCCACCAAATGAATAGTTTTTCTCTATATATTGTTATGTGACCAAATCTCAAGTTCACTTCTCTTTGAAATATGCACTAAAATGTTGGTTACTTGCAGCACATCCTGAACACGTAGATGATATAGTTACAAAATATTACTCATTTCATTCAAATTATCCCTGTAGTACATAAGGTTTTTTTCAACTAGTATGAAAGACACAGTTTTAAAATCAATTTGCTTTTGCATTTCTCAGCCTCTTTCAAAATGTGTGTGTTTTGGGCTCTGCCCTGTTGACCCTCTGACCTCTTCTCTTACCATCTCCGTTTTCCTCACTCCAGCCACACTGCCCCTCTGGATGTTCCTCCAACATGCCAGACAAGATCACACCTTAGGGTCTTTGCATAGCCTCCTCTCTCTGCTTGGAACTCTCTTCCCCAGGAAGCATCTCTTTTAAGTACCTGTTAAAATGTCACAGACTCAATAAAATGTGTCTGTCGCCCTATTTAACAGTGCAGCCATCCTTCTCACAACACCACATTCTTCATTCTCTCTGACCTTTCTTTTTTTCCTTTTTCCATTTCACTCGTCATTTACTTATATTCCTTATAATCATCTCATTCGTTAGAGCTGTTTTTCATCTTTTTCACCTGTTTTTCATCTCCTCCGAGTGTAAACTCCATGTGAAAGGTGTCTTTATCTCTTTTATGCACTAATATATCTCAATTTTCCAGAAATTCTTGGTGCAGAATAAGCACCGTAAAGGTTTGCTGAATCAATGAATGAGTGAATGGATGCGTGAATGTCTCGCTCATCCTGAATCTTACTCAATATATTGGTAGGGTTTACCAAGGGGAATCACTCTCAATAGGAAACAAATCCTCTGAAATTCAAGTTGTTACAATTCATTATTTTGAATAAAACTAAAGAATATTTAATTTATTTATTTTTATAAATTTATTTATTTATTTATTTTGGCTGCGTTGGGTCTTCGTTGCTGCGCAGGCTTTCTCTAGTTGCAGTGAGCAGGGGTTACTCTTCCTTACGGTGCACGGGCTTCTTATTGTGGTGGCTTCTGTTGTTGCGGAGCATGGGTTCTAGGCACGCGGGCTTCAGTAGTTGTGGCACGTGGACTCAGTAGTTGTGGCTCACGGGCTCTAGAGCGCAGGCTCAGTAGTTGTGGCGCACAGGCTTAGTTGCTTCACGGCATTTGGGATCTTTCTGGACCAGGGGGCTCGAACCTGTGTCCCCTGCATTGGCAGGCAGATTCTTAACCACTGCACCACCAGAGAAGTCCTAAAGAACATTAGAAAAAAAAAACACTTTAGAGGACCACCTAAATAAGTACATGGGAACATAGAGGTTTTCCAAATCATTTTAGATTAAAAAGACCCCTGGCACAGGAAAGATCGTAGAAGGAAACTGTGGAGGATACTCGCAAACTGCTTATGAAATCCATTTGCTCTTTTTTTCTAAGAACTAGCTTGTTACGGTGACCGTGTTACTGAGTCCCAGCCGGTAGAATGTGGGAGAAACCGATGTGCACTGCTTCCAGAACTAGCTCTTTAAAAGCTCCACCCTTGTGATTTCTATGCCCTTTCTTCTTCAAGGGCTTGACGCAGATAAGCATGGTAAACCAGGAAGCCACCTGCTCAACAGTGTGGTGCTACAAGCTGAAGGAAGCCTGGGCCATAGAATCACTGCTTGGAGAGAGGCACCTGCCACTGTGAATACCCATTTGGATGTTACATCAACATGAAGTATACATACATCTCTTATTTCAAATTACTGAGAATTTGCAGTTCAAGTAGTATAGTAGTTAATGTTACTTTCAGTGATACAGGAATATTCCCACCGTGTTAAATAGGAAATTTTTTTCTTTCAGAGACTAACATTCTAGCATAGTTAAACATGCAGAATCCAGATGTAGGTCTGAGAACCCAGAAGACATAAAAAATGCTTTTTCTTGCAATGCAAGATCACATCTGGTGAAGGCTTCAATAAATGTTTCTAATAGGCCTCCTCTCATCTTTAGAACTCAGCCAACATTTTTGTGATAGTACAGAGAACAGCTGGATTGTTTGAAAAACTTACCTCTGAAAGGGATGAGACAGGAAGCTAGTAGGGCAATTGCAAACATGTTCATTGTACCATCATGGGACTGCTTTTAAAAGGCTCTATGTTTTTTGGAAAATTTCCTCTTGAATCAGATTTGATTTTTATGAATTGCTTGCCTAAGCTCAACCTCTAGAATTTAAGATTCTAGTCATTATATAAATCCACTACATAAAGAAGCCCTCGATAATTATTTTTTCATTTACAGTAAGTTTTAGCAAGACAAATGACTAATAAGTCTTCAATTCGGTAAAGGGAAATTTTGAAAATAGTAGACTCCAAAAATAATACATTAATAAATCTGGCTCATTGGGAACTTCAGAAGAGTTTTAAACATATGAATCTTCCTCTAAAAAGTCATAAATTCACATATCCTCGAATAAAACCATCTGTGAAATAAAATTATTTCCTTCATATTTGCTAGTGTAAAACTAGAAAATGGTCAAGCAGCTTAAATTACCAGCTGCTTATGAGGACGTTAAAATGATATTCTTAACTGACACCTCCATCTGGAGACACTGTATATTTTTGTCACCTAAAATAATTATAGCCTCTTCAGAAAAATAAGGATGAATATTTTAAATAGTGGCATACAAGGTTATGAAATTTCTCTGTTGTTTTCCTATATTATATGTCCTCATGACAATTTTTATATCATGTGAAAGGATAATTGGTTCCCTAAAGAAGCAATGATTTATACCAGCAAAAGCAATAACAAGAGTGAATATCTCTAAATCTACAGGAACAGACGCTACCGCTGCCTCTAGTGTACCTCTTCCCTTCTATTCACTGTCAGAAACTCAAATACTGCCACTTGTAATTATTCTTTCTCCCTCTTTACACATAATCACTCCTTCTTTTGTACTCCCTGAGAAGTTAGTTTGTACATTGATTTTAGCATTTAGGTTACTGTTTTATAATTACTTACATTTCTGACTTGTCTCACCAACTGTAAATTCACATTTTCTTCTTCCTTGTGTCTTGGTATTTTACATACTGGCATATAGTAGTTTCTCAGTGGATATATGTTAAAGCAGGGATTTTTGTTTCCTCAGTAAAACCATTTTATGCCACTGGACAAATTCAGGTATGAAATTAGAGACTTCAAAATTGTATTCTCCCATGTAACTAAAGGTATTCCTGAAAAACAAATATTTCTTCATGAAAAACTGTGTGTATAACATTTCAAAGCAGATGACTGGGGTTTAATAGCTGCAGAATAAGAGCAGGCTAGAGAATTGTACTGAATGTATCAAAGAATGAGTCTGTAGTTGTGACCAGAGCCAAGTCAAAGGACCCAGACAGTGGAGGCCATAAGAAGGTGCCTTGAGATTGTAGAATCCATAGCAAACACTATGCATATCCATGTATCATGAAATTAAGCAGAAACAATGAGAGGAGTAAGGTACTCACTAGAGGCAAGGTCACTGAAAACATAGGGAGAGAAAAATGGAGTCATCACAAAAGTGGAACAACAGTGGAATGGCACTAAACAGAAGAGTGTAGACATGATTTTGAAAAAAATGAGAGGCTGGTTGCTTATGTGGCAAGTCTACACTCTTCCCTGGCTTTGGACTCTGCAGTGTCCCATGGAGAACACTGAATCAGACAATTACCCACAGAGGAGAGAGCCTTTGTGGGAGTCCAGGTTTCCAAAGAACGAGTTCCAGACTGGAGCAAAAATTGTGCGTTTAGATGCATTGAAGTTGTTAGTAAAAACTGGAAGGGTTGTTTGCTACTTCAAATACAAAGACAGCAACACAAAAGTTTAAAGAACGTGAATAATCAAGATAACATGACACCACAAAGGATCACAATAATCTTCCAGTAACCAAACCCAAACATATGATGATCTGTGATTTACCAGATAAGAATTCAAAAGATCTGTTTTAAGGAAACTTAATGAGCCACAGGAAAACACAACATAAAATAGAAAAGGGAGTCAAAGCATACCACTATTAAAAAAAACCATCAATTCAAAAAGGAAGGCAGCAAGAGAGTAGGAAAAGAACAAGAGAACCCCAAAACGTCCAGGAAACAATTAATAATATGGCATTAGTAAGTCTTACATCTCAATAATTACTCTAAATGGAAATAAATTGAATTCTCCAATCAAAAGACAGAGTAGCTGGATGGATGTAAAAACAAAAAACAACAAAACAAAACCAAAAAAAAGAAAAACCCAAAAAGCCAAGACCCAACTATATGCTGCCTATAAGAGGCTCACTTCAGCTTTAAGGATACACACAGGCTCAAAGTAAAGGTGTGGCAAAAGGTATTTCATGCAAATGAAAACCAAAGGAAATCAGAGTTAGCTATACCTATATCAAACAAAAAATCTTTGAGTTGAAAATTGTAATGAGACAAAATGCTCTATATATAACAATAAAGGGTCAATTAATCAAGAATATACAATGTTCATAAATACATATTCACCCAATATTGTAGCACTTAAGTATATTAAGCAAATACTAACAAATCTGAAGGGATTAATGACAATGCAAAGGTAATAGAGGACCTCCATGGATAGAACATCCAGATAGAAAATCAACAAGGAAACATTAAACTCAGACCATACATTAAACCAAATTGACCTAACAGACATTTATAAAACGTTCATCCAACAGCAGAAGAGTATATATTTTTCTCAAATGAGCATGGAACATTTTCCAGGATAGACTATATGATAGGACACAAAACAAGTCTTAGAAAATTTAAGAAGACTGAAATCATACCAATTATCTTTTCAAATCACAATGGTATGAAGCTAGAAATCAACAAAAAGAAGAAAGCTATAAATTCTACAAATATGTAGAAATTAAACAACACTCCTGAATAACCAATGAGTCAAAGAAGAAATCAGAAAGGAAATAAAAGAATATTTCAAAACAAATGAAAATGAACATCAAAACTGATGGGATGCTACAAAAGTAGTTCTGAAAGGAAAGTTCATAGAGTTAAGTGCATATATTAAGAAATAGAAAGATATCAAATAAACAACCCAACTTTACACTTCAAGAAACTAGAAAAAGAAGAACAAACTAAGCTGAAAATTGGCAGAAGGAAGGAAATAAAGACCAGAGCAAAAATAAATAAAATATAGACTAGAAAGACAATAGAAAAGATTAAGAAAACTAAGAGCTATTTTTGTGAAAAGATAAATAGAGAAACCTTTAGCTCAACTGAGAAAAAATAGAGAAGATTCTTAAATAAAATAAGAAATGAAAGAGGAGACATTACAGTTGCTACCACAGATATACAAAGAATCATAACAGATTAATATAAACAATTATATGCCAACATTTGGATAACCTAGAAGTGGCCAAGACTGAATCATTAAGAAATAAATAATCTGAATAGACCAATAATGAGTAAGGAGTTTGCATCATTAATCCAAAACCTTCCAACAGAAGAGAACCCAGGACCAGATGGTTTCACTGGTACATTCACCCAAACATTTAAAGAAGAATGAATGCCAATCCTTCTCAAACTCTTCCCAAAAAATTGAAAAGTAGCATACACACCCAAACTCGTATTATGAGGCCAACATTACCCTGATACCAAAGCCAGATGTGGACACCACAAGAAAAGAAAACTACAGACCAATATCCCTGAAGAATATAGATGTAAAAATTCTCAGCAAAATACTAGCAAACAGAATTCAACAGCACATACACTATGGTCAAGCAGGATTTATCCCTGGGAAGCAAGGATGGTTCAATATACTCCAAGTAATAAATATAATACACCACCATTAATAAATGAAAGATAGTTATGAACATCACAACAGAAGCATAAAAGGCTTTGACAAAATACAACATCCTTTTAAGATTAAAAAACCCTCAACAAAATGGTTATAGAAGGAATATACTTCAACGTAATGAAGGCCATATATGATAAGCCCACAGCTAACATTATACTCAATGGTGAAAGGCTGAAAGCTTTTCCTCTAAGATCATGAATAAGACAAGGGTGCCCACTCTTACCACTCCATAGTCCTGGAGGTTCTAGCCAGAGCAGTCAGGCAAGAAAAAGAAATAAAAGGCATCTGAATCAGAAAGGAAGAATTTAAACTGTCTCTGTTTGCAGATGATATGATCTTGTATATAGAAAATCCTAAAGATTTTACCAAAAAACCTGTTAAATCTAATCAACAAATTCAGTGAAGTTGTAGGATAAAAAATAGACATATAGAAGTCAGTAATAGATACGAAATATAGATAATCAGGAGGAATATAGAAAATATTTTTAAACTGGGCTTCATCAAAATCAAAAACACTGTTAAGAGAATGAAAAGACAAGCTATAGTCTGAGAGAAAATAATTGCAAATCATGTACCTAACAGAAGATTTGCATCCAGAATATACAAATAAAACTTTCAAAAGTCGGTAGTAAGAAAACAACCCAATTTTTAAAAATGGTCAAATGGGTTGACAGATACTTCACAAATAACATTTGAATATCAAATAAGTACATGGAAAGATGCTCAACATCATCTGTCACAATGATTAACTGTAATAAGCGTTGTAATAGGTCTCAAAAATGAAATAATATTCAGTTGGCTAAACTGTTTAAATACTAGAATAACAAAATAGCAAAATACCAGAAGCTTAATGTCTTACAATAAAATATATACTACTTTCCTTTCAGTTTATGTTGTAAAAAGATAGAAATAATAGGAATACCTTATAGTACAAAGTTTTAAAGTGAAAGTATGTGGAATATTATATTTTGTGATTTCTCCTATTTTTATATATGTTTGTTGCTAATATATCATTACCACCTCCAAATCGAGTAGCAAATAAAGTCAAAGTTGCATTTTTCTCTATGCTATTGACTCAAAAACTATACTTAATATAACACAGAGTCTATGAAATCTGAAGTTGGAGAACTCTAATAATTTCCAAATATTTCTGCTATTTGGATACACAGAACTTTTTTGTTATGAAGAATTCTTTCTCAAAGTCTAACTTAGTTTAGATGTTAGCAAATAATTATTTTTTCAGTTTTAATACCCTGTACTAGTATATTATGCAGAAAAAAACACTCTTATATACTTCTGGATGGAGTGTATAAAAAATTCCAGAAGGAAATCTTTAATATTTAAACTAATTCTAAAATTAAAGAATCACTTTTACTTTAGAACATAATTTTAACAATTATTAACTAATATTGAGCACATAATCTATCCTAGGCACTTTGGCAAATAAATGAAATTCATTGTCTTCATGAATCATTTCAACAAATATATGAAGTAGACAATATTTTTGTTATATTCATTTTATCTATGAGAAAATGGAGCTTGAAAAGTCTTATCCAAAGTCATACAATTAGTAGAAATAGAGTCATGAGCCGCTAAATATATATAAAATACTTAGCATCATGCCTCTCCAATAGTGAATGCTTAGTAAATGCTTTTTAAAAATAATCTTAGATGATGATTTTTATAAATCTTTTTAAAATCACTACTCATTTTTTAAAAATCACTACTAAAATCTAATTTATTTGGATAAAATTTGGAAAAATGATCGCTGGTATCTCTTGACAGCATTGTTTGCAAGGGCAAATGTAACAAAAGAATATTATTTAATGGTGAATATTTTGTAGTGAATCTGCTGATTGACCTCAAAAGATCTATGGTGAAAGCAGGAGCATTTCCAGAGGCCAAGGAAGGAAACAGGCCTTGATTAGAAGGGAGGGAATTAAATTTCTTAGCTCTAGCAAGAATAGAGATTGGGAAGTGTCACTGCTGTGGTTACAGGATCACTTGATCCTGTGTTAAAGGTGAAGAAGTGAATTATATATTTCCTCTTCTGCGTGCTCTTCTGCTATGCTTCTATTCTTTTTTTTTTTTTTCTGAGTTAAAAACTACTAACTGAAACATGTTTACTGATAAACTGTTTTATTGTCTTAACATCTATACTGCCTTCTTCTCTGAATTTCCAATGTAAATGTCATTCTAATCCCTAAATGTGTACCTCCATATAATGGGAGATAGAGAAAACACTTCCTAATCATTTCCATAATAATTTTTTGGTGAATATAAACAGCCCACTCTGGACTTGCACTGTTATAAATGAGCTTAATGGAAGACGAGCTGGTTGGCTAATATCCAGTTATAGTGGCATCAGCAGTCACATTAGCATCGCCTCTGCTTTCTTGCCCTGTTGCTCGCCAGGTGGCTTCTATGACCGCTTGTCCACAGACCCTAGGTCATTGATTTCAAGTAACTGCCATTAATTTAAAAGATTGGAGCTTTGCTTCTTTTTTTTTTTTTTTTTAATTAATTTATTTATTTATTTATTTATGGCTGTGTTGGGTCTTCGTTTCTGTCCGAGGGCTTTCTCTAGTTGCGGCGAGCGGGGGCCACTCTTCATCGCGGTGCGCGGGCCTCTCACTATCGCGGCCTCTCTTGTTGCGGAGCACAGGCTCCAGACGCGCAGGCTCAGTAGTTGTGGCTCATGGGCCTAGTTGCTCCGCGGCATGTGGTATCCTCCCAGACCAGGGCTCGAACCCGTGTCCCCTGCATTGGCAGGCGGATTCTCAACCACTGCACCACCAGGGAAGCCCAGGAGCTTTGCTTCTTAATCTTCCTTAGAAGAAGGTCCTAATGTTAATTGCCTTATTTTTTTTTTTTGCACTAGGTTGATTTTCCTTTTCTTTCAAAATATGGCAAAAGTAAAGTTACATCTTAGCCAAAAAAAGTTCATCTTCAGCAGAAATTACTGGCTTGAGCTGTAGAATATTTCTTAAACCTATCTTATTATTCTGGTTAGTTTGCCACTAATCATTAAGTTTATAGAAAATACCAACAATATATGAAAAAAAACCCCTACTTTTTAAAAGTATATGACATGTTAAATATGGTTTCAGTGATTCCCTTCTTTATTATGCTTTTCAATTTCTATGCCAAATAGGAAAACAGATCTCCCTCTGGGTTTTGAGTTGTCAATTATTAACATCTCTAGATTTTCTCCTCCCACAAATCTAGTATTCTTTCCTTGAAATGCATACTCCTCATGAAAAGAAAAACAAACCCTACTTTTCATTTGAAAAGTCTGACTAAAAGCTTGTTATGCAGCATCAACCTACTCTCTGCCTTCCATATCCTCCAGAAATCTAGAAAGACATTTTTTATCACGTCCACACTTGTTTTTGAGGCAGCCAGAGTACTTGCTTAATCCCAGGAAGCAAAAGAACTGAGAGTGAGAGTGAGGGGAAGAGCAAAGGAAAATGCTGATCACAAAGTGCAGATTGAGAACATAACCCTCCCCAGCCATGCAAGTCACGAGGGCAGAGTTTAATACAGGAGGAAAACTCTGGACACTTAGCTTACCGCGTATTCCTTATACCCAGAATCACTGAATGGATGTCTAGAAGAAATGTCCTTAAATCTGTCCATAGGAACCATTCTTTCTCTTTATATCTAAGAGAGGAATTTCAGCAAGACTTACATAGCCAGTGAACAATTTAAAGAACAATCTATACTACCTGTCTCCTCTAAATACCTCACCTAACTGAATGACTCTTAGATCAGAAATTAATGAATAACAATAAAATTATTTAAAGGGCACCATGCAAAGATATTTCAGATCAAGGGAAAGATGAGTTTAGTTTCAAAAACAGTGCGGAATTAATTAATAGGATGGTGGGGTATTTTTAATTGACTTGGTAATAAAGCCAAGTATTTAATGTTTTTTTAAGACCATGAAATAGGTGTGACCACCAAAATAGCCATGACATCCAATTGGCCATTTCAAAATACTCTGTATATGGAATTTCAGGTTATGGCTTGAAGTGTCAGGTCACTATAGCCCATTCCTTCTGTGACACACAAGCAAAACTGCAGACAAAATTCAAAGAACAACCACCTAAGCACTCTGAAAATTAGACGAGTGGATTGTGGAGAGTAATCAAAGCTTGGAGAAGCAAACACGTGGAGTAGATTTTCCATTTTCCCTCTCTCTCAACTTTGCTCCCATTTCTCTGGCACCAAGAATAAATTCTGTTATTAGGTGTATCTATGATTATGAAATGTTTCTTTTCATCTCTGGTTTTAATCTTATCTTGAGGTCTATTTTATCTTATATTAAAATTGCCATTCTAGCTTATTTTTCCTGCTGTTTCTTCCATACATTTATTCTCAATCCATCATTGACTTTATCTGTAAATCAACTTTCAGAATTAATAAGTTTAGCAAGTTTGCTTATTACAAGGTACATATAAAAATCAATTCTTTCTGTTTATTAGCGACATATAATAAAAAGTGAAATATATAAAATAATGCCATTAACAGTAACATCAGTAAAGTCAAATACATAAAAATCAATCTAACAAAATATATGGAAGACCTCTAACAGAAAACTTACGGAGGGAAAATTTTAAAGACCTAAATAAATGGAGGACTAGATCAATTTGATGATTAAGAAGATTCAGTATTTCAAATGTCAGTTCTCTTCTAATATTCCTTAGAGCTTATGTATTTACAATCAAAATCCTGATGTGTATTCTATGATAAACTGATTTTAAAATTTATATGGGGAGTCAAAGAGCCAAGAATGACTGTCACTCTTGAAGATGAACAAAGTTAGATTTCCCTACCTGATATCAAGACTTAGAAAACTACAGTAAGAATACAATGTGGGATTAGGACAAGGTTTAAGTGAAATACACACCCGGAACAGAAGAGGAAGTTCAGAAACACCTCCACACGTATATGGTCACCTGACTTATGATCCAGGTGGAATTGCAGGGAAGACTTTTTTTCAATAAATGGTGCTAGATAAGTTGGATATTCATATGGGAGGAAAAAAAAATGTAACCTTGACCCCTATTTTGCATCATACTCCAAAAAACCAGCTCCAGGTGATTTCTAAGTTTAAATGTGCGAGGTAAAACATCAAAGTTTTAGAGGAAAATATACAACATCTTCATGACTTAGGGGGCTTGGAAAGATTTTTAAATAGGACACAAAAACTACTAACCATAAAATTTAAAAATGGCTTTTTAAAAATTAATTAAAAAAAAAATAAGGGAGATGCTGTATTTTTTGTTTTGTTTTGGTTTGGCTTGGTTTTTTTGGCCACACTGCATGGCATGTGGGATCTCAGTTCCCTGACCAGGGATCAAACCTGCGCCCCCCTCATTGGCAGTGCAGAGTCTTAACCACTGGACCACCAGGGAAGTCCCTTAAATTAATTTTTATTGGAGTATAGTTGATTTACAATGTTGTGCTATTTTCTGCTGTACAGCAAAGTGAATCAGTTATACATATACATATATCCACTCTTTTTTAGATTCTTTTCCCATATAGGGGACCTATTGGATTTTATTAAAATTATGACCCTCTAGGCTCACCAAAAGACACCATTAAGAGAGTGGAAAGGTATAAAGGGATACACATATTTTATACATATATAGTATGCATATACACACGTATACATATGCATATCCAGAACATACAACGAAAATCTACCAAAGACTGTCTAATAGACACAAGGACAAAAGATATGATGAACGGCTCTCCACAAAGGAATATACTCGAGTGGCTCAATGTGCTCTAGATCATTAATCACCAAGGAAATGCAAATTAAAACCACCATAAAATACCACTCTGTGCTCCTGGGAACACTAATGTGAAACACATACATGTGATAACAAGTGTGAGTGAGGATTTGGAGCAACTAAAAATCATGTGTATTGCTACTGGGAGTCCGAGTTGATAAAATGTCTTGGGAAGTGATTTTGGTTATCTACTAGCTCCAAACTATGATGCAGCAATTTTGCTCTTAGTACTATCTCTACCCAAAAGACGTGTGTATATACTCATGGCAGCTTTATTTATGATAGCCACTGAAGTAAGTGTCAAGCCTAGAAAAATACTCTTGGTTGATGGACATCAGAATAGTGATTACTTTGGGGAGGGAGTTGGAAATGATAAGAAGGGGCATGAGGAGAGTTTCTGTGGTGCTGGTAACTTTCTGTATGTTGTGCTGAGTGATGGTTATGCAAGGGCATTTACTTAATTCATTTTAGATCCATGCATGTTATGCAGTTATACTTCAGTAATAGAAGTTTGCTTAAAAAGATGACACAACTTAACAACTATCCTTAAAGAATTGTATTTTAACTTAACAATATTTAATTTAGAATCCCACCCAGTTCTGAACTCCAGGCCCTATGTAGCTGCACATAAAAGAGATTTAATTTTAAAAATAGTTTATAAGTCAGTTAGTAAAGTATATAAATTCCAATGAATATTTTTGAAAATCAGTTTCATCATTCTGTGTTGTATCTCACTAACATGAAAAATACAGCATTTTCATGGTTACTTTTATTAATTTTCAGTTAATTTTTATTATTTTATTAACTTTTATTAAGCCTCTCACGTCCGTACTGTGAACATATTCATATGTACACATTACATTCATAAATATCTATATGCCATTAACACCTAATAGAATCCAGAGGAGTTTGATATTTTAAAAAATTAGAATTAGCGAGAATAAATTAGAGAAAACTTCCATTTTCATCACTATCCAGCTGTTGAACTGGAAATCTTTCTTCTTCCTAGGCGGCAGATACAACAGTGGCTTGTGCTCAGGCCGGTCAGTCTCTCTGCGGTGTAGCTGAGCCATCAGTAATCAACAGGCTACCTTAGATGGTCACTGAGGTTGATTCTATATCTAACACACTGTGATTCCAATTTAATAGGATTTCCTGAAAGAAAGTATCTCAACCAGTCTTTTTATTACTGTCTGATATAGGGAATGCCTCATTTCCTCCATAATTTGCTTGAATGATCAAATTATGAATTAATTGAAAACAGATGACTATTTCTAGCTTGCCCAGAATCAAATGTATTGACTTTCCTTTGTTTGGTTAAGTTTTACTTAGTACTCGCTAAGCCATAATTAATAAAGCATGACTTAAATTTTCCCAGACCTACTAATCACATGACAGATGTTTGCTGCATAAAGGGACACTGTCTCATAAAGGACAGCTGTAAATGGATTAAGGACCTAAATGTAAGGCCAGACACTATCAAACTCTTAGAGGAAAACATAGGCAGAACACTCTATGACATAAATCACAGCAAGATCCTTTTTGACCCACCTCCTAGAGAAATGGAAATAAAAACAAAAATAAACAAATGGGACCTAATGAAACTTAAAAGCTTTTGCACAGCAAAGGAAACCATAAACAAGACCAAAAGACAACCCTTAGAATGGGAGAAAACATTTGCAAATGAAGCAACTGTCAAAGGATTAATCTCCAATATTTACAAGCAGCTCATGCAGCTCAATAACAAAAAAACAAACAACCCAATCCAAAAAAGGGCAGAAGACCTAAATAGACATTTCTCCAAAGAAGATATACAGATTGCCAACAAACACATGAAAGAATGCTCAACATCATTAATCATTAGAGAAATGCAAATCAAAACTACAATGAGATATCATCTCACACTGGTCAGAATGGCCATCATCAAAAAATCTAGAAACAATAAATGCTGGAGAGGGTGTGGAGAAAAGGGAACCCTCTTGCACTGTTGGTGGGAATGTAAATTGATACAGCCACTATGGAGAACAGTATGGAGGTTCCTTAAAAAACTAAAAATAGAACTACCATACGACCCAGCAATCCCACTACTGGGCATATACCCTGAGAAAACCATCATTCAAAAAGAGTCATGTACCAAAATGTTCATTGCAGCTCTATTTACAATAGCCAGGACATGGAAGCAACCTAAGTGTCCATCATCGGATGAATGGATAAAGAAGATGTGGCACATATATACAATGGAATATTACTCAGCCATAAAAAGAAACTAAATTGAGTTATTTGTAGTGAGGTGGGTGGACCTAGAAGACTGTCATACAGAGTGAAGTAAGTCAGAAAGAGAAAAGCAAATACAGTATGCTAACACATATATATGGAATCTAAGGAAAAAAAAAAAAGGTCATGAAGAACCTAGTGGCAAGACAGGAATAAAGACACAGACCTACTAGAGAATGGACTTGAGGATACGGGGAGGGGGAAGGGTAAGCTGGGACGAAGTGAGAGAGTGGCATGGACATATATACACTACCAAACGTAAAATAGATAGCTAGTGGGAAGCAACCGCATAGCACAGGGAGATCAGCTCAGTGCTTTGTGACCACCTAGAGGGGTGGGATAGGGAGGGTGGGAGGGAGGGAGATGCAAGAGGGAAGAGATATGGGAACATATGTATATGTATAACTGATTTACTTTGTTATAAAGCAGAAACTAACACACCATTGTAAAGCAATTATACTCCAATAAAGATGTTAAAAAAAAAAAAAAGGACAGCTGTAAATAGAAGAGTTAATTAAGCCTAAAATCCACTTGTTAGATTTATATGAAAATGTGGACTCAATACTACAGTCTAGCAGGACTTGTGCTTTGACCATATTTTATTAAGGAAAGTTTTAAAATCTTCCTTTGAAAAGGCAAATAATCTGTTTTATATTTAAATGATTTTCATTATATTTTTCAGATCTCTTTTAGAGTTATTCTCAGATTACAGTTTGACATAAATCAACAAAACATGTTACTGTCAAAGGCAGCATGAATTTAAGCGAAGGGAATATGTAATTTTATAGAGAAGGGGACAAAAGAATTCTAAGCAAATCAAACAATATGCACAAAATCACAGGTACTCTGCAAAAGTCAAATTTCACTAAAACAGACCAAGAGAGGTATATAATGGGAGATAAAGCTGAAATGACAGAGTTTGATGACATCATAAGAGACTTTTATGGTACATGCAGGCAAGTTTACCTTCCTAGCCATGGGTATCACCCAGGATCAGGAGAGGAGTGACAGATCGAAACGGTACTTTAGGAAAATTTAATCTGGTAGAATATTTAAAATGTAGCCATAGAAGGATTTTCTGAATTCCCCAGTTTTAATTACCACTATGCATACTCTGATCATTCCCAAATATTTATTGCTAACCCTTTAATTCTCACTAAATGTGCAAAAATGAAAGTACAAGTGAACGGTTATCTGATAGGACTCTCAAATTCACATATGCAAAACTCAAATTTTACACTCAAACTCATCTTCTGACTGTATTTTCTATTCTTCATACTAACACTACCATCCACATTGCCATAAATCTAGATGCCTCATGCCACATCTAATGAATGTCCAATTTGGCTTTGCTGCCTTTTATTGATAAATTCTTTTCAAGTCTGGCTGCTATGGCCCCCGTTTCCACCGCACTGCCTTAGGTCAAGGCTACATCCTTACAACTGACCTCTAGCTGACGTTTCTTCTTCCAATACTTTCCATTTTTAAAAATGCTACACCCTGCCACCCCATAATTTTGAAAATAAAAAATAAGTAAACAATCTAGTAAATAAGTAAATAAACAAAAGTTTGAGGTAGCCAGTTCGCTCATGTCATCGTTCAAGTCCTTCAAGTCTCTCGAATCTAAAGGGCAAAGTTAATCTATCACACAAGAGGGCGATAGAAAACGTAACTAGTAAAAGATGGACACAGCGCCATCTGCAGACTGCAAGTCGATTCAGAAGACAGGATGCCTCTAAACAGCCAGCGTGGAGAAAGGACACGAGCCAGCTTTACGCGAGCCCCGCATGCACGGTCCTTCATGATCTTTCGCCTGCCGTCCCCTTGGCCGGTGCGTGGCCGCTCCCGCGGACGCACTTTGTGCTCCAACCATGTGGAGTCGAGCCTGGTTTTGTTCCTGGGAAGTTCAGACCTTCATAACTCACCTTATGGCCCAACTTTGGTAACTACATGGCGTATCAGAGCGTGCATTTCAAAGCACAGGTTTTCTTCTTCATAGTATCTTATTATGCTACTTCTCTCCATTTGTCCTTAGTCATAAATAGTCATCATAAAATATGTACACATATTTCTGTTGTGTATGACTCTATATATTTTATGATATATACATGATATATGTGTTTAGGATATAAACATATATACATATACACGTGTGTGTGTGTGTGTGTGTTTGTGTGTGTGTGTGTGTGTGTGATGCTGGGACGCCTCAGAGCTCTTCTTCATTTACACTCACTCTCCTGGAAATCTCAACCTGTCCCATGGCTTTAAATGCCATCTCTATGCTGATGACTTCCAAATGTGTGCCCCCAACCCAGATTTCTCCCCTGAACATCAGTGATGTATCTACCATCTAGTTGACATTTTCACTTGCATGACCAATAGATGTGTTATGCCTAATCTGTGCATAACCAATCTCCTGATAAGCCTCCAAACTATTCTCCAACACAGCCTTGCCCATCTCAGTTGATAGCAACTGCACCGTCTCATTTGTTCAAGCTGGAAATCCTAGAGTCATACTGGATTCCTCTCTCTCTCACACCCCCATCCAACCCAACAGGAATTCATGCCAGGTCTATCTTCAAATTAAATCCAGAATTTGACCACTTCTCAACATCTTCACTGCTAGGACCTTAGTTCCCTGCTTCTGACTTTGCCTCTCTGCAGTTTATTTACAACACAGCAGTGGAATTATCCTTTCCAAATCTGTCTGTAATGTCACTATTTGCTCAAAAACCCAGCAGCCACTGATAACTTTACTTAGACGAGAATCTGAAGTCCTCCTACTGGCCTGTCGGGCTGGACAGGACTCTATGTGATCTTCCTCCTGGCTAGCCTCTCTCCTTACCTCTGCCCTGTCATACTGTTCTCTCCAGGGCTTGTTCTGCACCCAACACCTGCTCTCTCCCCCCTCAGCCTGGAAGATTCTAGCCCTCTGCACCTCCTTACAGCCTTCACTGTGTCCCTTCTGTGCCTTCACTTCCTTCAGGTCTTTGATCAAATTGTATCTTATCCGTGAAGCATACCTTGACTGTCCAATTTAAAATTGCCATATTCCCATCCTCTCCTATCTTGACTGTCCAACTACCCACTACACTGTTCTCCAGAGCCCCTATCACTTTCAACATACTATACAGTTGACTTATTTGTTGGGCTTATTGCTGTTGTGCATCTCTCCAGCTAGAAATTAAGTTCCATGAGGAAAAGGATTTTTGTTTTGTTGACTAATGTGAACAGATGCACAAGTGTCCATAATAATGCCCAGCATATATTAGGAGCCCAATAGCTGTTTATTAAATATTGCCTATACAAGTACTGTGAAAGTCACCTCAAGCATCCTTTTTGTGAATGAAGAGTGAAAATTCTGTGTCATGAAAACACCCCAGATCTCGTGGGCTGCCCACTTCTCTGCCTAGAACGCCTTCACCCACTCAAACTCCTCACCACTATGCACACCCACAAACACACCACACACATAAAACCGTGCAGACACAGATCAGGTATTACCTTTTATTTGAGGCTTTTCAGGCTTCCAGAAAGAGGAAATTGCTGTTTCTTCTCTAGTAACCCTTTAAGCTGTACATATTTTAATAGTGCTTTTAATGTATTTTATTTTTGTGTTCTATTTAAATGCCTGTCTGTAGGATATTTCTATTTAAACATGTATCCTCAGACCGTGAGTTCCTAGAGGGCAGAGTCCATGTCTTATGCACCTTTGAATGGCCAGACCTAAAACAGTATAGATATTTCTTAAATGTTCATTGAATTAGGAATTAACAAAGCGCTGGGAGAGAGAAGAAAAATAAGAGTCACATTCAGAGTCAGTTTATAACTTGGTATTCTGCCAGTACTGCCCTGTCAGCCTCTTAAATAGGAGCCTAGCTTTCTGGAAGGCATACTCAGCACATCAAGGACCAGTGTCCTGAAATTATGACCCCGCTGGAGCACAGCCTTCAGCTGACAGTTTCTCTGGGTCCATATCTGGGGGCAGCTTCCGTCTTCCATTGTCAGTACATAGAACCAGCCGCTTACGGTTTCTGTGACAATCACACACCTTTGGGCTGTGAGAAGTGCCATCCATGGACGATGTTTTAAAAATTCCCAGTACGTTGAGGATGTCCCAGGTTTTAGGAAATGCCTGTAAGTAAGCAAATAAGAAAAGCTGCTTTGAGACAACGGTCCTCAAACGATGTTGGTGAGTTGGTTAATATGCGTGAAAGGCAAACTAATTATTTTAACGAAACGTTTTTCATGATAGATTGTGTTCCTTCTCTGGTTGTCATTCTGTGATATGCTTGCATTTCATTAACGCGGTAGAGTTTTCATAAACCAGCAGATCTACACTGAGTGAAATCTGTCATGAAGCCAAGAAACACATGATGGGATGCATGTTTTTGAGCATGTCTAGAAGGCCCTTTGTTAACTTTCATCCTAAGTGGCATGCTTGGTCTAGATTCCACGGATTTAAAATAAACATTTTAAAGGAAAGCTTGAATAAAATGCTCCATTTTCCAAGTTTAACAACAACATCAACAAAACAGCATCAACTTGACGCAGAAAAATCCCTGAAAAAGGGATTTTAAAAAAAAATCTATGTAGTACCCCATTTTGATAAGGTCAATATTAAGTGAATATTGCTTGAGGTACTCAAATTTCACATATCCAATAAACTACAATGTTTGCATTGCTTTAAAAAAGTGTTCATTTTAAACATAATATCATTTCATTCCATAGCGCATTTATGCACACGTATGACAAATATATTTTAAAGAATGCATTTTGTTGGATTGTAAGCATTGCTTTTTTTAAACGAATGCTCGTGATAATGACTCTTTTCTCAACAATTAAACCCAAACTTTGGTTCAAAAATACAGTAAGTAAACTACATGTCTTACACGTGACAAATATATCAAACTTTGTTTACTCTTTTTTTACAGAATTGTTATTTCCCCCAAGAAGTAAACAAATAACTTTGGTTTAAATATATAGCTTTTTAAAAATAAAACGTTGGCTTTTAAAAAGCAACTATCAGTCAGGGTTCAGTTGCTGAAGCAGAACCTCTGGGAGATACGGGGGAGGGATCAAGTATAAAAATTAGACCTTACACAACTGCAGGAGAATCTGGGGAAGCAGGCACCAGCAGGGGAGTGGTAAGATCAAGTATATGGTCACCAGCCAGAACTCTGAAAAGTCAGAACACACGCTCACCAAACCGGGAGTGAGGCAACCAGCCAGCTGGGAGGGGGGCCTGTGGAGACCGTGCTTCTGCATTGCTACTGCTCCTGGGGGGGCAGCTGCGGAGCTTCTGGAGGGGGGCCTGGGGCTGGTGGTGTTCAGTGTGGCCAGCAGTCAGGAAGAAGAGCTGCACGTGGGCTGGAGAAAGCAGGAACAAGCTGGAACCTCTGCGTCTGTCACCACACCCAGCCACGACGAATTTACTGGAGATTAACTATCCCCTCTTCACTTGAGCCCCCTCCGTCTCACACAAACCCCGCTTTGGGCCTACTCTAGTCCAGAACCACAGTGAAGGACCGTCCCTCCCCTTCCAGTCAAGCTCTCCCTCCTTTTTTCTCCTGAAACATCAATAATAGCAGCCATTTCCCCTGGCACGTGACTGTACTTACTGTGAATGCGTGCATCCAGTCTTACTACCGGGTTTCCTCTCCAGCCAGTCTGCTGCTGGCCATCCAGGTTTTGTTTGTTTGTTTGTTTTTCAAATTAATTAATTTATTTCTTTATGGCTGTGTTGGGTCTTCGTTTCTGTGCGAGGGCTTTCTCTAGTTGCGGCGAGCGGGGGCCACTCTTCATCGCGGTGCGCGGGCCTCTCTCTGTCGCGGCCTCTCTTGTTGCGGAGCACAAGCTCCAGACGCGCAGGCTCAGTAGTTGTGGCTCACGGGCCTAGTTGCTCCGCAGCATGTGGGATCTTCCCAGACCAGGGCTCGAACCCGTGTCCCCTGCATTGGCAGGCAGACTCTCAACCACTGCGCCACCAGGGAAGCCTCCATCCATGTTTCTGATAACCAGACTCTCTTCATCCAACACTTTCCATATGACTTCCTTACCCCCTGCTCACCTCTTCTTGTCTTACATCCTATGGAGATCGCACCATGATATTTAGATAACAATAGGTCTCCTTCCTCTTCACCTAAAAAATTCCTATTGTTGAAGCCAACCAACTGTCTGCATTCTGTAGGCTGAGAGTTGGCAGACAAAGCTAGAAAATCAGTTTGGTGTCCCAGCTTCAAGTAGGGTCCCAGTGCTTTCATAAGGTCTTCTGATTTTTCTCTTGTTAGCTGTCACTTACAGGACTAACAAGGACTTTCAAAAGACTAAGAACTTTCTTAGTAATGGCCCAGCAGGCAGCATGGGTTTCACATGTGCATCAGTTGCTCTTTCCCCCCAGATCCCATGGGGACAAAACGGAGGCAAATCTCGGTGGAAGCTGTGCATACAGTAGGTTTCCATCACAGGTGACATTAGGCAACCACAGTCCTTTTTAATGGAATGCAAGCAAACCAGCCCAATATTTGCACTGGAGGGAGACGTTACTCTTACTAATTTGCAAGCAAACCAGCTCCCGGCTTCAGAGGAAGACACTGTCTGTCCTCTAAGGCTGTTTGCTCTACAAATACCACTGCAAAGGTAACTTGGAACCAGAGCTGTTAGAGACATCACATTAAAAGAATACAGAGGTATACTTAAGCCAATAATACAAATAAAATGGAATCCTAAACAAAATAATCAATCATTCTAAAAGAAGGTTTAGAAGGAAGAAAAAGGAACAAAGAAAAAATGGACTAAATATAAAACAACCTTTAACATGGTAGGCCTAAGTCCAATCATATATATAATTCTATTGCCTAAATGGAATTATTGGTGTCTAAATACACCAATTTAAAAAGATATTAAAGAAGCAAAATGCAGCTATATGCTGTCTACAGGGAATCCACATTCATAAGATACAGATACAATAAAATAAAATCAGTGAAAGAGCTATACCACACAAATCTAAGCATAAGAAAGAATGGCTATACTAAAATCAGACAAAGTAAAAGTCAGGACATTTTATAATGATAAAGGGCCCAGTTCTAAATGCGTATACTTCCAATATCAGAGCTTCAAAATACAGGAAGCACAAAATCACAAGACTAAAATTAATCCTGTATGTAGAAAGCCCAGCAAGTCTACCAAAAGCTACGAGGACATGAAAAATTGAATTTAGCAAGTTTGTAGAATATAAGGTTAGTACAAAAATCGATTGCATTCTGATACACTAGCACTTATTGTAAAGCTATCATAGTATAGACAACATGATATTTTTGTGTGGATAGAAATACAAATTAATGGAACAGATGAGACACTCATAAATGGCAAACTGATTTTTGGCAAAAATGCTAAGGTACTTCAAGAGGAAGTACTTTTCAACAAATGGAGCTAGAACAACTAGGTCACCATTTGGGAAAATAAAATGAACTACTATTGTCTCATACTTTATACAAAATTACCTTGAAATTAACCGTAGACATTAACATAAAATCTAAAATTTGTATAACAAAACATAGAGAACATTTTCACAATCTATTATTTCTTAGATGAGACACCAAAAGTCCAAAATAAAAGGAAAAAATTGATAAATTGGACTTGGTAAATTAAAATTTTCTATTCCTCAAATAAGGTATTGACAAAATGAAGAAAGTCCCTGCCACATGTAGGAAGAAAATGTTTACTAAACATATATCTCACAAAGGAATGAAACCAAATAAAGAAGTTTTACACATAAACAATAGGGGAAAAAATCTCATGAATAATTTTATAGATGCATATACCAAAAATAGGTATATAATGGTCAGTAACCGGTTACATGCAAAGATGTGTAACATCTTTAGTTGTTAGGGAAATGCAAAGTAAACCATAATGTGATAACAAAATAAAAACATGAGAATGGTTAAAAATAATAAAACGTTATTAGACAGAGGTCTCCAGAGAAACACAAATGAATATTAAAAATATGCTGAGTGAAAAAAAAGCCAGTTCCATGAGAGTATATACCGTAGAATTCCATTTATGTGAATCTCTAGAAAGACAAATATTATCTATAGTGACAGAAAACAGCAATGGTTGCCTTTGTGTGGTACTGAAATGGGAAAATTATTTGGAAAAGCCTCAGGGAATGTGATTGGAGTCATGGAAATGTCCTGTGTCTTAATTGTTGTAGTGGTTACCAAGGTGTGTATAAATCTGTCAAAATTTACACTTAAAATAGATGCATTTTATTGTATGTAAATTATATTCCAATAAAGTTGATTTAGGTTAAATAGAAGGCACAAAAATTTCTGAATTTACGACTGATAAAGTATTAAATTGCTTTAAATGGAGACAAGGTCTGGGGACAAAGAATGATTGGCAGTAACAAAGAAAAACTCCTACAATTTATTGAGTACTTCCTAGGTGCATTCTGCTAAGCCCTTGAATGCATTGTTTTATTTTATGTTTTTAAATGAACCCAGAGGGTATTACCATTAATCCCACTTTGCAGGTGAGGAAACTAATACCTGGACAGTTTACACTGCTAGACAACATGCCTGTTATTACACCCAGCAAAGCTGCAGTGCTAGACCCTGACTGCAGCCGTGTGTGACTCTAAACGACTCTACGATCTTCATTACAGGGATAGAACCATCGAGAAAAAAAATCTTAGAAGGATTTTATATTTAGAAATAACAGTGTGCAGTTGAGTAACTAAGATTACATTCCACATACTTTTAGCATTGCTTAAGTATTGCTAAGAGTTTGGAATCCTTTGTTAAACATTTGCGCTCTGTCTCAGCTGACACAAACAGATGAGACATACACAATACAAAGAAGTGTTGTACAAATTACAGCCCTCAGAGTTGAGTTTCAAAGGGAGTGATTTACCAAATAGCCCAGAACGTTGCCCACAGTAGAAGAGAAAGCATGTTGTTGAATGGTTTCCATGCCACAGATGCTCCCTTGGTTTCGGGGCATCAATCTGAACCACAGTGAACTTGGACGGCAGCCTCAATTGAGTCAGAGGTATTCTTTGGGGGCTTTATGGGGTCATGAACTGAACTAAACCCAAAGGCCTGAATTCCTTTGTTAACCCTGAAACTACCCCAACTTCCTCAAATTCCTTCAGATCAGTGAATGATCTAGAACAAAGTTTGACCTTCAAAGTTGTTTGGAACAAACCTGAATCTAAAATTAATGTTTGTTTAATTTTAACCTTATCTTTTTGCTGTTTTTTATCTGACGTCTAATATCTTGTTACTATTCAGAAGACAAATATATATATATATATATATATAAACTTTTCTTCTCCCAATTTCATTGCTGTATTCTAAATAAAAGGCTTCATAATTCATAGTTAATCTGATGAATTATCTCCCTGAGGAAATGATGCTAGAATCTTTTTAAGGATAAAATCATATTCCATGAAGAACATATATTGTATGCCATAAATTTAAGTATCATTAAGTGAGTTTTAACAAAAGACTTCAGGCCTCTGTTACCAGACAATACTTGTTTATAAAAATAGTATGGAGGATTTTAAGGATTTTTAAATTATTTCTACACGGAAAAATCATTGCCCCTTCAGAAAAATTCTGGCTGATATTTAAGTGAAAAAACACCAATTTTAAAACAGATTTACTATATTGGATCCAGCATTAGCTATGCAGAAAATTCTTCCTTCAGATCTCCTAACACTGAAGCGCCCAGTGGCTCAGACCTTGGTCCTTTTCTCTGTCTATACCCACTGCATGGTGATATCACCTGTTCTCCTGCCTTTAAGTATCATCTGTAAGTCGGCCCCTCCCACATGCATCATTCTCTCATGTAGCGTTGCTCAATCGTATGTCCTGCCCCTCGTTTAACCTCTCTGCTGGCATCTCCAAATAAACATGATCTCACCAGCTCCACCCAAGCACATTCATCTGCCCTCTTCACTCTCTGCCTTGATTGCAACTCCATCCTTCCAGTTAAGCAGGGCGAAATCCTTGGAGTTATCTTTAACTCCTTACTTCCTTTCAGACTCCCATCCAGTGCAACAGCAGAACCTGTTGGCTCTAACTTCAAAATGCATCCAGAATCCAACAGTTTTTTCCCCCCTCCACTGCTGTATTCTGATTCAAGTGACCATCTTCTCTTGCCTGAATTCTTCAGAAGCCTTCTGTCTGGTCTCCCTGCTCCCACCCATGGCTCGCTACAATCCATTCTACACAGAGCAGTCACCTTGATCCACGGAAGGCATAAGTAAGGTGTGTCACTCTTGTGCTGAAACCATTTGATGGATCACCCAGCTCAGTCATTATAAACACCAAAGTAATGACAGTGGTCATAAAAAGCCTACATTATCTGACTTGTTCTAGCTGTTTCTTTTGGCAGGAAAATTCTTTCTCTAGATATCCGAATAGCTAACACCACTTGCTTCACTTGCTTCAATTCTCTCCCCAAATGTAACCTATTCAATAAGGCCTAAACTGATCATTTATTAAAATGGCAAGTCACATTCCTCTGGCACACCTCATTTTGTTTTCCTGCTCCAGTTTTGTTCTTTACCACACTTCTCCCTCTAAAACACTATGTAATTTATAATATTTGTTGTTTATTATTGGTTTTCCTATACTAGGAGGAAAGCTCCACAAGAGCAGGGTTTTTTGTTTCTTTTTGTCTCTTTGTCTCTTTTGTATCCAATGAGCTGAAGACAGTGCTTTACACAAGATACATATCTTATTGAATAACTGAACTAATAAACTGTGAGATATGGAATTTCCATTCATTCATTCAACAAGTATATTAAATGCCTACTATCTGCCAGTGTCTGTACTAGCCATTAGGATACAATATGAAGCAAAAGATTCATGGTCCCTACTCTCGTGGGGCTCACAGCCTATGAAGAAAACCGTCACTATAGAAATATCCGCACAAACAACAAGTGCCTAAATAGAAACTGAGGAAAGCGCTGTGAGGGAAAATTACAATATACCGTAAAATAGGATAATAGAACTACCTTAAATCCAAGATTCAGAGGAAACCTCATTAAAAAAGTAACATATCAGATGAAAATGAAAGGCTAAATAGCAATTGAGATGTTAAAGAATACATGTGAAAGAAATATATGTGCAAAGGTCAAAAGTTGAGAAAGATGGAAAGATGGTCAGGGCTGTTAGAACATAATTTATAGAAGGAGAACAGCATAGATGTAGCTAATGAAGTCACTATGGACCAGACATGCCAAGCTTTGTTGGCTGTGAAAGAATTTTGATTTTATCCTAGATGGGAAGAGAAGACTTTGAAGAGAATTAAACAGGGTAACGATGTAATGAGACTTTGTGATTTGCACTATCATTCTGCCTGTTGTGTGTTCCAGAATGACTTAGAAAAGAATAGAAGTGGAATCAGGAAGGCCAGCCAGAATGTAGTGATATTAGTACCAGTGAGAGATGACAGTGTGATATACAAATGTGACCTGGGTGGTGACTGTTGAAAAGGAAATAATGAGATGGATATAAAGTATATTTTTATTAGAATGTCAAGGATTAGATATAGAAACAGATATGACTTCCTGGTTACTATCATAAGCAAATGAATGGATACAGGTAGATGCAAATGTTAGGATAAGAAACAGATAATAATACAGTGAATCACTAAGTGCCTTTGCAGGGACATTGGGTTTAGGAATCAGGTGATAGAAAAATATTAGGACCGTTGTTCAAATTTATTTAGGTTCAATTTATGATCACCCTATATTTTGTCTCAAATTGTCCCAGAAGGCTCTGGAAGAATGCCTGAGTCCCACAATTTTGCACAGAATGAACAACGGGATGGATATTTTGTGCACAAAAAAACTGTCAGATGACATGTAATGTGCATAATGCTGAATATCAACTCTTTTGGTCTTTAGACCAATGCATGTGTCGAGTCAGTCTTCTTCCTCAATTCTCATATCCAGGATCCCATTTGGGAAAAATCTCAATCTGCTTCTCTTTCCTTTATTTTGGCAGTTAGTTGTGATCTTCCTTGGGCCTGGATAGAGCAGGTGAGATCAGGTGAGGAACAAGAATTTGGCCTACAGCAAAACCTGGGAAGAAATGCAGCTGACTTGAGTCCTAAGAGAACAAAACCAAGAGCAAAATGTCAATGTACATGAATTATCAATATGACAAGCCTGGGTATATGACAAGAGTAAGCATTCTAGAGATCCAAACCTGGCAGGTGACCCCATCAGAAACACAGTGGAGGTATACAGCTATGAAACGTACACGTACAACAGAAAAGCCACAGGCAGAAGTGATGCTGAAATGTTCAGATAAAAGTTGTGACCTTTAAGCCAATTTTGGAAAAATGGATTGAGAAGAACATGCAGTTTGGGAAACCGGTATTGTGAAGAGGTCTGTACAATGAAACCATCAGAGTATCATTGCAGAGCAAATCCATCTGCCCTAGTTTTCAGTATCCTTCCTGGACTATTGTGGGAGAATTGAGAGGTGTGGACCAGATGAAGCCAATCTAAACCAGAGGCAGTGGAAGATACAGACTGCTGATTATAGCAGAAAATGGTTCCTTTGATGAGCCTTCACTTGTATCCATTCCTGGGTTGAGTAGCTTTTTGTTGCCTAAACTTGACAACCCATAGACTGGTCGTCTTATCACTATCTTTTAGAGTTTTAAGACTCACCAAAGGAATAGGTAACGTCCTCCTTGCTTCTTTCTTACTTTTAATCCTAAGAGTCACCTAAAAGAATGACTACTATATTCAAGCCTTAAAAGAGTCATTAGTGAGAAATTGATATAAATATAAAAAATCTTCCTATTGAGAAAGAATAGCAAAACTGTAGGTTTCCATTTCAGATTCTAAATATCTATTTCTTATTGACTTTGCATGCTATGAAATCACCATGTCTAAGGCATGACAGTACCATTTAAGAAATTATCATGTCTCACATAAGCTGGGATGTATTAAAACACTGCATTATCACTGTGCTAAATTAGATAAGATTTTTTTTTTCGTATCTCAAGCTAGAAGCAGTCAAATTCTTCTATAAATTCCAAAGAACATTGCACAATAACAGATACCATGGGTATGCACTGAAGCCAAGAGCAAATGATATCTGGAATTTAGGGTCCTGCCAGTTTTACACATCTTGAAGAAATACAGTTCATAGCAACGTAGAGAGAGATTAGCTCTCTTCAAGTGGCAATTCAGTACACGCAGGAATGTTGTTTTCACACCTACTCCAGTCCATCCTTGGTGTCTTGTCCTTATATATGCTAGAAATATTGTCAATACATTTTCCTGTTTTTCAGACATTTCTTCTAAGGTAGCAACACATATCTTTTAATATAATAGTATCCATGGTTTTGCTTAATTATTTATAAGATTTTTTGTTCCAAGGGTACAAAATAATATTAAAATTAAGCAAAAAAAAAAAAAAAAGCAAAGGAATATAAATTAAAGGATTAAGATAAAACTAGGATTGAGGGAAGCACAAAATGCAATACCCTAGAGCCCAATGCTCTAAAAGCCACAAACTTGGCATTGGCTTTTCTGGAAGCCAAGGAGAAGATGAGAGTGTAATCAGTTGCATTATTTCTAAATATCTCCTTAGAGTTTATAAGGTAAATACTCACAAGATAAATATCTATTACGTGTTTATAAGATAAAAACAAATAGTAACTCAGGTTAGGCCCAGCTATTTCCAGTACTGAGTGAGTCAGGAGGGACAGTTTTTCTTTCCATCCTCATTGACAAGGTGCTGTGTAATGTAGCAAACGAGCTTCTTAACACTATCCCCACGAGGACCACATTCACAAGCCTAAGAACTAGTCTCTCCCCACCTCGGCCCATTCCAATCTCTTCTCCATTCCTCAGGCAAAAAACCATCTTTCAAAACTAAAATCTAATGATGTCGTCTTGTTGCTTAAATTCCTTAAAAGGTTTTCCATTGCTTTTAGAAAAGAAAAATCAAAATCCTTATGGTCACATTGAAGGTCCTAGGTGTTCTGGCCCTGTCTGCCTCTCTAACCTGCATCTCAATTGAGTCCTGCGTTAAAGTCATGCTCCTTTTCTTGGATGAGTCTTCAGAGAACCAGGCATGTTTGCTCCAGGACAGTCATCTCTGTTCTTAACTCTACATTATTCATGTAATGGCTTGATTATTGTCTGTCTCTACACTGTGAGCTTCAGAAGACTGGGCTCCTTGTTTGGCTATTTTCCCTGTGCCAATCATATTTCTGTCTCAATGAAAATTTGAATTTCAGTGGATAGATGGACAGATAAATGAATGAATTAGCAAACAAAGAGTGAGTGTTTTGTCCTTCAGTGATGTTGTAACTTAAGGATAGATTTGAATACTGACAGGAAAGGAAAGGCAATCTTCTGAAACTATTTTGATCTCACCAAAGTTTTAACAAGTATTGAACATCTGTGAATTTAGAATATAATTTCAAACATGTTTTAAATGTATGAACATAAAAACATTACAATGTTTTACCATGTATTAAATATCAAATTTTAGGTTCTATCAATCACCTGACCTTGGTGATTACCTATTACTCATTGAGAAACAACTCTATGTGAAGCCACTTTGATTTAAATATCCCATCTGCATTACTGGGGGGGAGTGGAGGGGGGACCAAGCTTACCTGGAAAGGATTCTATGAGATTATGTCTCCAGAGTGGGACTTGTAATTTTAGAGGACACCATGTAAAGGGCAGTAATGAGTAACAATTATATGAATGACAGAAGTCCACTTTCACTACATTGGTACAATGACCTTTAAAAGTAGGATTTTATCCCGTGAATAATCTCAACTTGTGTTAACAGAAGTATCTATTATAGTGGCCTGTGGGCAAATTTAACTTGAATAGTATTTCACTGACCGAAAATTTACCAAAAAAATGTATAGTTTCATTTTTGGTTTCAGCCTCAAAGTGCCTTTTCCTGGAAAGCTTATCAACTTTTCTCAACTGTTTATGAATTATTATTACAAGAAAAAAATGTTGACATTGGTAACATTTGCCAGTCTTGGTGGCTTGAGAAATGTCCAAAAACAGCTGAAACCATTTCCAGTTAACTTAAAAAGTCAAGGGAAGGCTCAAAAAGAAGAAGAAGGTACTTCATGCATTGTACACAGTAGGGATTTGGTGAAAGAATTCTGAATTTAGTTGAACTCGTTTGTGCTCTTTGTGCATGTGATATTGTAGAGAAGTTGAAGATGTCTTAGCAGTTTAAGCCTGATGGGGTTAGTGAAATGTTAATACGTGCCCCGTCCTAGATGGCTTACTGAGGCAGTACTACATCAACTACATTAGAGGGAGAAATGTATCTAGAAACTGTAGCTTTGTTCTGGGTTATCAAGGCTTCTGCATGAGCCTGTAAAACAAGAGGAAAGCTTATTTTACATTATCTTAACCTTTCTGGTGAAAAGTGAAGTATAGAGAAGGAATACAAATATTTAAAAGAAGAAACTAGAAGGCAGTAGGGAAACTATCAAGATGAATCTGACTTTCACCAAAACTAAAATAGGAAACACGCACTTTCAGTGTTCTTTTTGTCCTTTTGTTTACAAACAACAGAGCCACTTTAAGAAACTATTTACTTGTCTTTGTTCCCTTCTTGCTTACTCTCTGCACTTTTGCAGCCTGTCTCTGGTCAGTATTCCTGAGAACTAGGACCATGTCCCCTGGGGCTAATGGATGCTGAATGGGGACGGAGAGCCCAGAGATGCAGCCCTTGTTATCTGTGGGTCAGAAACTGGGATCTTTCCCTACTTGCAGGCTAGGCTATTACTATTTCACAGACACTAGCAGAAGGTACAAGACGCCAGCGTCAGTGACAAAAGCCTTTGTTACGCACAGCAAAAGCGTCAGCCAGAGCTTCATGTTGCTGTGTGTTGGTTCTCGTGATTCCACAAGGACGATGCAAGGCCTCATCACAGAGCCTGCGCGCCCAGTGAGCTGTGACGCAGGACAGGAGCGCTGAGCCTGGGGAATTCACTGCTCTTAGGGTAAGAGCAACAGGCCTACTCTGTGTCTGGGGGGAGACAGCCTCTCATCTCTCACAGTTGCTCACTACAAAGACAGCCCTAGGGACGGCCCAGGTAGGGGGTAGTCTGGACCCTGCATTCCTTACACATCCAAGGAGCACATTCAGGGCCACTCAAGCCAATGGCAGACTGCCTCTCCCAGCTCTGTGAGGGAGACCCAGGCCAGCTCTCACAGGTCTCAGCTGCTCCTCAGATCCCACCTCAGGCTCCAAATCCACACTGCCTGGGTGTGAATCCCAGCTTCACCGCTTCTTAACTTCCACCAAGTAACTTAACCACTTGCGCCTCAGTTTCCCCATCAATAACTGGGACAATAATAAAGCCACTTCATAGGATTAAATGAGTTAATACACACATTGCATTTAGAACAGTCCCTGACACATAGTAAGTGCTATTTCTGTCTTAGTTTGTGTTTTGACTTTCACATTCCAGTTACCTTTTGGACAATTTCAGATTTTCTCATTCAAATTACTCAATGGGGATTTCGTGAGAAAATTAAGCCCAAATACCCGACGACCTACACTGTCTGCAATGGCTGAACATCTCTCCTGTGCGTCTAAAATGGTACTAGCTATGTACTGATACCTTCCTTGGAAGAACTGAGAAAACAGTGACCTGAAAAGCTTTTGAGGTTTTATGTACTTCAGATTAGGAATCCCAGTTTAACAAGGTAATTACCTTTGCTTTCAATGAGCAGAGCATTTCACTCTAGGCTACGTCCTGTATCGCTGGCCAGCCTGTGGGACCCAGGCCTTGTCTGATCAATGGCCACCCTCGGCTCAGGCAGCAGTCCTGTGCCATTTGCCTCTGCCGTCTGTCTTGTTCACCAGTGTGTCGCCAGAGCCTAGCACCAAGTCTGACACCAGCAGACACAGCAGAAGGATTTATTTATTCAGTCAGTGAAGGGTATATCACAGATTTCTAGAACAAACTTATGGTTACCAAAGTGGAAATGTGAGGAGGAGGGATAAATTAGGAGCTTGGGATTAACATACACACACTACTATATGTAAAATAGATAACAAGGACCTACTGTATAGCACAGGGAGCTCTACTCAATATTCTGTAATAACCTACATGGGAAAAGAATCTGAAAAAGAATGAATATATGTATAGGTATAACTGAATCACTTTGCTGTACACCTGAAACTAACACAACAGTGAAAAAAAAAAGGACCTTGATTGACAGTTTATCCCCACTTGCCCAACCCGATCTTTTTCTTGGACTTGACTCATTATAGTATGAATGATTTTAAAAGGACAGCTCTTTTATCTCTTTTGCTTGGTTCTGTAAAAAGTAAAATAGAGAACTTGGGAAATTCTGTGAAGGTAAATAGTTTCCCTAAAACAAAATTTTTATAATACCCTTAGCTAATTCTTGCACGTGGCTGACTTAAGATAGTTTATACATATCTGTGAGATCATGAAAAATATGTTCAGGTGTATTGCTTCCTGATGATGAAGATTAGAAAATCTAGGGAAACAGACAGTCGAGAGATCCTAGATAATTTCCTTCCAATATCATGTATCTCAAATAGGCTTTCAGGAAGTCCTGGATCATATTCAATGTATATTTGAATGTTCTGACATGAGACCCATATGCTTTAAATATCAGGCTGTCGGAAAGGAGAATTCCATTCCTTTGTACAGGTTTTGGCACTTGACAAATTACTGGTCCCGGGAGGTATCTCACTTCCACCTGAGGATGGCCACAGCCTATCTGAAAATAATTTAAAATATTTTTTCAAAAAGGATCTTTTAAAGATACTTGAACACTGATAAATTCCAGTTGAGACCCCAGAATTCTGATTCATATAAAGAAGAATTAATTTCATCTTGAAAAGTTTTAGGACATTTTATTCTGTATCAACAACAATTATTGCAGATTATATATCTAAATTCCTAAGCAAATCAATACAAAAATAATGTAAAGAGCATTTCTGAGCTCAGGCCTGATTAGTGAGCACATGGGAAGTTCAGCCGTATCTGCCCGCCTTCAAGGAACTTAACTCGGAACTCTTCCCCCTGCAACCATTTGACTAGAAAATCTGCCTCTTCCAAAAGAGGATTTACTTTGATTGTAGACCATATTGTTTTTTAAAAAAGGCAAACTCTTTCAGCAAACTAACTAATCAGATGTTTCAAAATAACCAAGATACCCCTTAGAACTATTTAAGAATATTGTTGAATTCCTGCCTAATTTAATTGTAAACTCAAACTCTGCTTCTTCATTACATTCTGAAATCAGTTATGATAATTATATGATCTTTTCTTCAGGTGAGTTTTAATTCTCCAAGTCTGTATGAAATCCAGAACTGTTTTGGCTTTCTTGTCATCATTTAAGTTCATATACATTGCAAACTAAACCTGCACTGCTATAAAATTGAACCTTACTTTCTCCTGCCTCAAAATGCCTCCTGACCAAAAAGTATTGACCAGTATGTATATACGTATTTTAAATTTCTCCAACTACTAGATCCATTAAATACAGAATTACTTGTTTTTTGTTTTTAATTTTCATGAGCCACAGCAATGAAATCCATTCCCCAAAGCTCTCGTTATCTTGCATTGAAGGAAAGAAACTGGACTAATCAACTATTGTTCACACAGGGCTTCTTAAAAACAACAATGCAAGTTTCTTTTTTTTTTTTTTTTAAGCTTCTCATTGGTGATTTTTTTATTGTCTGTTTCCATTTTTTTTTACACATATATATATATTCTTTCTCATATTCTTTTCCATTCTTATTTATCACAGGATATTGAATATAGTTCCCTGTGCTATACAGTAGGACTTTGTTGTTTATCCATTCTATAGATACTAGTTTGCATCTGCTAATCCCAAGTTCCCACTCCATCCCTCCAAACCCCCTCTCCCTTGGCAACCACAAGTCTGCTCTCTATGTCTGGAGTCTGTTTCTGTTTCATAGATATGTTCGTTTGTGTTGTATTGTAGATTCCACATGTAAGTGATAACATATGGTGTTTGTCTTTCTCTTTCTGACTTCGCTTAGTATGATAATCTCTAGGTCCATCCCTGGTGCTGCAAATGGCATTATTTCATCCTTTTTTATTGCTGAATAATATTCCAAGGAACAGTGTAAGTTTCTAAATGCTATATAGGTAGGAGCTTCCCTGCAGGGTCCTCTGTGTATGTGGTAAATTAAAAGGTTTGTCCCTGGCCCAACTGCCATCATTCCTGCTGTCGCTACCATGGTCACAGGCTGGGCAGGAGTCAGGAGGACACATGGTGTTACGTTATCTGTTACTAAACGTTCCCAGAGGCTCCTTTCTGTGCAACCATCAAACATGGAGAAGGCAATCTGCATTCCCTTATCTGCCTCCTTTCCTACAGAATAATAAACATTTGAGCAAGGCTAAAATCTAGAGATTATTTATTCCATTGTCACTCACATAAGGAAATTTAACCTAACAAATGTTGTAACGTGTGCAAGATTAAAACTAGAAATGACTTCTATGGATTAAAATGCATTTGTTAAATTAATTTTTAGAAGGGCATTAACCAGTTTTTACAACTGGTTAATGTACCAGTCTGTACATTAATGTACAGACTGGTACATTAACCAGTTTTTCCTAATATTTAAATATAGTGAACTTCGAAGTACATTTCCTTGACACTTGCTCATATATATGTAGAACTTTCCAGAATTTCCTAATTGAGTCAGATTGTCTGACATAAATTTGTTCCTTCCTTCCTTCCTCCCTCCCTCCCTTCCTTCCTTCCTTCCTTCCTTCCACAAACAATGAGCTGTAAGAATGTTCCAGGAACTGCATTTGTCACTAGAAATTTGCTGAGAAAAAAAAAGAATGAGAAATAATTTTTGCCCTCAAAAAATCAGGCAGATATCCAAAGTGCTAAGGTTTTCTGCCATAAAAGGTAAACTTGCAATTAATTTTCTCTTACACAGAAATTTTATAGGTTCTTTGGTTCAAAAGGAAATTACACGTCAAGTTAGGTGCTTTTCTTTTGCTATATATGGCAGTTAGTTTTTACAGCAAAAAAATTAACATGAAGGTAGAAAAGTAATGGAAAACACTTTTTATAGCTGACTCTGTAGAGCATTACATCACAATTTGATTAATACACCTAGTTAACATTTAAGTGTCTTAAGAGAAATATTTTTCTTGTTTACAGCCCACATTTCTTCCTTCCCCCAAGCTTAATTTAATGCAGAACTCCCACTGATATAATTGTTAGTGCTTGAGAATTTTTGTTTCTGTTCACAAAGCATGAGATACATTTTTATGTGCAGTGTACTATATGTGTTGAAGCAGCAATTACATTTCTCATAGCCTTGCAAAAACAAAACTAAACTACTGTGGTGATTTCAACAGCAAAAATCCTAGGTTTAATTAATAACAAAGAGCTATTCTTCCAAAGATTAAGTGAAGATTTTATTTAAGTCCAACTCAGCAAAGAAAATTGGGTTCTTAACTGTTATTTGTTATCTGTCATATAGATTCTTAATGACTTCATTTTGTTATCTGGTAGCAAAATTTTACTGAAAGTAATTTTCTGATTGACTTGCATTCTATGACATATGAACTTAAAAATAAAGGTTAATTAATCAGACTTTATTGTATGTAACCAACACTGTGCATATTCCAATCTCTAGCAGCAATGCATATGTGAAAAGATGGTTCCTGCAGACTGTTTCAAACAAGGTACCTGGATTCACCTTGTGTTTTATATGTATGAGAAGTACACTACTTCATAAAAAATAAAGATTTTTTGTAGTGGAAACAGAAGGTTAGCCTGTTTGAAGGTTTTTGACAGACTCAAATTTATAAATTATAATAATTGCCAGTAAAAGGTTCATTTCTTGTGAAAGAGTTGGATGCAGACTTTATCGTCCTGACAAAGAACATTAATTCATTTTAAAAATTCATACCTGCAGTCAACTGAAATTAACTAATATTTACCAAGCACCTACTCTATATAAGGTTTTTTTTTTCTGTCTTCAGAATTCCTAAAATGTGTTCATTAAGAAGAGTGTTTGAAAATAGTCAGGACAGCATTCTTACCTTTAAACAGTAATGCTATGAGTAGATGAAACAAAGAAATAAAATATTTAAATGTAAAAAAATAATAATAAAATGAGGACTAGCAGTTTTTTGAATTTTTGTAAAAAGATATTGATTTAACTTTTTACATTTGAAAATTGTCTAGTCTCTCTTTTATGAATCAGCACCCCATATGTGGGTTTTAATTTTAAAAAATTTAAAATGGGAAAAAGACCAAGTAAGCTAAAGTCACTCTTCTACTGATAGGGTAGGTTCTCACTATTAGGTTAATATCATTCATTAATCTAGATATCTGCACTGAGATATCTAGCATGTTGTAGTCTTCACTTTATTTCTTCAAGGAGAGAGCAGTAGTCAGGGAAGCTTATTTATACAATGTATAAACAAATATAAATACTCATTTAAGAACACACACACTCACGATACTCATTCCATACTTCTGTTTAGTGAATACCATTTTTGCATACTCAAGTACTCATCATGATCCGGGTACTGTGCTGGGTGTTTTACATATATTATTTTGCTTTTTCTTCACAAGTAAAGTATATAATAAATAGTTATCCTCACTTAATAGACAGAAAAATAATGCATGCTAAGAGGTATGTGTTTAGAAATACAGTCATGATGTCTGCAAATGGTTCAGATTTGTGTTTGTTTGCACATGCGTGTGTGTATATGTGTGTGTGTTTATGTGTGTGGATTAATTGTGAGGATACAAGTGTTTGTTATAATAGTATCAGTAGTTTGAAATTCTTCATAATGAAGATTTGGAGAAAAAATGACAGATGTGAACACCGCCTGAATCCTATTCCCTTTCTTTCCCACCAGCAGTGTATGAAAGTTCACATTTGTAAATATAATGAGTATTGAGAAATGTCTCATTGTGGCTGTGATTGTACATTCCTACTCACAACGCATTTGAGCGTATGTTTATGTTTCTTGGAGAAATAAATTAGAATAGTCAGTCACTTTTGAGGACAATTTGTCAATTATATATGAAAATTTCAAATTTTCATATCCTACGGCTGAGCAATTTCCCCTCTCAGTATTTCCCAAGGAAAAAAATTAATTAATGTCCATACAGAGGTATGAATCTGGTTGCTCATGGCAGTATTGTTTGCAAGAGAGGAAAATTGGAACTACTATTATGTGCATCAACAATGACGTGGCAAAATAGCAGCACACGTACTGTGAATTTATGTGTACAAGCATGTTCCATTATTGTAGTAAAGACTGAGAGCTGATGACAAAATATACTAAATACTCCACATTTTAAAGAAAGTCTAAGCAGGTGAAGCCAACCATCTCTCTTCAGGACTTCTGGAGAAGGGTCAGAAACTGCCCTAATGCCTCTTCTACCGGGGCCAAACCTCTCTCTCCATACTATTCTAGGAATATCCCTAGTAGATATAAGTGATGCCTAAGCAAATGCACGTAGTTCCTTTACCAGGAGTACAGTGTTTCAGTCATCAGCTTTTGCTCACCAAGGTGATGAAAAGATAGGGATTCCAGAAGAAGCATATTTAAAGACAGAACCTGCTTGTAAGGAGAGAGAACTGGAATTTTGTTCCCTAGCTGGAATTTCCTTAGTCAGAAAATATGTTAAACTACCCATAAACTTTGAAGAAAGGAAAGGAGAACTGGAGAGAAGTGGCTCGGTAGAAGACCAGCAAGGACAGAGGAAACCCAGACAGTCCCCTTGAGTTCCCAGTTGCTGAGGGATACAGAAGATGGATGCACCAGCACAGTACCTGATCTGGCCGCGATGTCTCATTGGGAGTGACAGCTTTGCCAGGACTGGCACAGCGTGGGAGGGAAAGAGGCAGTCCCAGTAGAAGGATGCTTGTGAATGCCACCAGCAGGACAGGTGGAAAGTGGTGAGCAAATCTCACATGCAAACAAACACCAATACCTAGAGGAGTCACACAGACCTCTCAAGAGCACGACACCAGCAGGAGGTCCGTAAACAAAGATTATAAAGCAGTGCAGCCCACCAATAAGAGAATCGCAACTTCAGAGAGTTAGGTAAAGAGATGTTTGCTCGTTTCCCTTTTCCTTCTCCCCACTCAAAAACACAAGAGGAGCTAGCACACGGTAAAAGTGGGAAAACCGAGCAAAGTTCAAACCATAACGTCTCCAGCCTTGGGATATTAGGAAGGCTGTAGTATTGGGGTCAAATGATTCTCCTATCTCTGAATTTTATATTTGGCAATGGCTTTAGACCAGTAAACTCAACTGGCTTCACAGCAAACTGCATCAGTTGCACTGATGCCACATAAACCACCAGGACCTGAAGAGACCCAGGCCCAGTACCTCAATCTCACCTCCCCATCTTCGTCTTTAAAATCATGAAAGTAAAAGTCATCCATCTTAAAAGAGGATACAAAGTATAATTGCTTCCTATATTTAATTCCAGAAAAATTTAACTTTTCTGATTTTTCTGTCACAATAATATTTGTTTTGGAAAATTGGCAGCAGCATGAATAAAAACCTCTTAACTGGGAGCAAAAAATTCTAGCTTTTAATTCTAGTTATACAGTTTTGGGGGAAAAAAGTACTTTAAGCTTCTTGGCCTCATAATCCATATCTTCAAAGATTCAGATTTGTCTAAATCAGTTATTCTTAAATATTTTGAGTCATGAACTGCAATGAAAATCATTTGAGCCTTTATCACTACATTCTTGGAAAACTGTGGACCTTCACACAAGAATTTTGCTCAGACGTACAAACTGAAAAACATTGTATGATGTTTGAATGGGTTATGGACTCTCTGAAGCTGATCAGATTAAGAGCCTTTAGACAATCTGCTTGGTTTTTCTCATCTCCAATTCTTCACAAAATTTATAACTTTTGAATCAATCAGAGAGTTTTCTTGGAGAAAAAAAAGTTTTCCATATAACGTAGAAATTGAATAATAAATCATTGAATAAAAGGATATGATCAGCCCTAATCTTGAGTTGTAAGATTTCCATGGCTTAAGAATTATTGTAAAATTTGTTTCCAATGATCTTTTAGATCAGGAGTCGGTGAACTTTTGCTATAGATTGTAAATATTTTAGGTTTTCCAGCCATATAATCTTTGCTGAAGTTACTCAGCTCTGCCACTGTAGCATGAAAGCAGTCATTTTCAATATGTAAACAAGTGAACATGGCTATGTTCCAGTAAAACTCTATTTACAAAAACACGCAGTGGGTGAGAATTGGCCCATAGATTGCTGGCCTGGTTTTTGGTGATCAAAGTTGTTTTTAATCTTCTCATTCAATTTTACCTAACATTCTTTTTAATATTTTGCCCTAAAACTAAGGCATAACAACATTAATAGTCTATTTTTCTCCTAATATTGAGGTCTGACAATATCTACCATCTAAATTCCTTATTTTCACTATACAAGTGTAGAGTTGGGAAAAACTGCCAGAAGAATACATTTTTACTTAAAAATACTTGTTAGATATGTCAGAGCTACAGATTCCAAGAATTTAATGATTTAATTTGTTAAGATTGCATCCAAATTTCCTTTATTCTTTGCTTCATGAAAGTATGTCAGAATAGACCTTTACGGCAAGACATGGCTGTCAATTTAACTCATCAAAATTCATAATTAAAAAAAAGCACAAATGGGTGGTCACTGCAAATTTTACAGCCAGATGTATTAGTAGTTAAGGGATTTGTTCTATTGCTTAGGCCTTTAAAAGTGGTAAGGAGACTTTCAGCAGCTTAGAGGAGAAGATAATCATTCGGGTAACTTCTCTCTGTTTGAAATATTTTCCTTGGGTAAAGGATGGAGGATAAATGGAAACAATATTTTAAATGCACAGCATTAAAAATCTTGCCAGATGTCACTGTACCTGCACTAGAGCCTGTACCATCAATCCAAGGAGTTATTTATTCTGTTTCTGTGCCTTAGTTTTAATAAGGTAGTTTAGTCGCACATCTCTCCATTGTGTGTACAAGTTTAATTTTTCTGTCCTTAAGAAACACTGCATTCTTCTGAGAGTAAAGATTAATAACATAAATTAGATTATTTCGGTTTTCAGGGGATTTCACAGATTTAACACTCTGGTCCATGAAAAATCCGAGATTCATTTCCTGGGGTTAGGAGTTGATGTCTTTTTTATATAGCACTTTTATAATGTCAATTAATTATTTTTATTTCATGCTTTAACCTGAGATAAATGTTTTGAATGCTAATTGAAACTCAGCTCTGGTTACTGCCAAGGAAAGCTTAAACCTTAAATCTTCTTTTTCTTGTATATAGTTTTTTGTAGTAGCAGTTTAAATAATGTCTTATGTAAAGTGTCTTGGACGAGAAAAAATACCCTGGGTCTGCAGAAATTTTATACTCAATATTATTTTTCCAGATCTCACAAATCTGCTCAGTACTTTCCACTAACATTTTTTCCTTTTCTCCCTTCAAGAATTTAAACTGTAATTTCTCTGGGATCTTTCCCCAAAGCCCTAAATTTTATGATAAATCATCTCTCTTCCTGTTACTTTCAAGTTCCTAATTTTTATTTTTCCTTTTGTTACATTTTGCACCTCTGTTGCTCTCTGCAATATTGATTAGAAACAGAAAGTAAACAAAAACCAATACAGCTACTAGAGAAATTTATTGGCCTCCAATCTTTTGACTTTTCTGTTTGCTTTATTATCTTTTTTGTTAATGATCCTAATATTTCTTCTTCCTGTTTAGGTTTAGCTAATTCAACACTTCTTATTTCTCCAGTCTGTGAAAGCTCATTACTAGGTTTCTGAGATTAGCATTTTCTCTGTCTTCTACTAAAAAGTACTTCTTACTGACTGGTTGGTATTTGATTGCCCTGTCTGTTTCAAATTTGGGTTGCCTCACACTTGTCTTTGTCACAATAGAACAGCTTATATCTAGACACTCAAGGTAGCAATAAATGGCAATGCTCTCACGTATTTCAGGTGCAAAAATACTGAATCATTATGCTGTACACCCGAAACTTAACACAATATTATAGAGCAACTATACTTCAATTTAAAAAAATTATATGACTCCACAGTGGAGTGGAAGATTAAACTTCTATTTTTTCTATTCTTCTATTCTTTCAATCCTTCTACTGATTGTTCAAAAGAGTGGACCCAGCAAGTCATGCAACAAATTTCATTCCACTTCTACCTTCTTCTTTTAGAAGAGCTCCTCTACCAAAACAGGAAGAGAATGCACATCTGTGTGCCTGTACATATATCAGGTGATTTCATACATAGTCTAATTTTATATTTCCATATTACTTTCCCCATTTTACAGGTAATAATGTCGAAGCTGAGTAGTTATTTTCCCAAGGTCATAAGTATAGTAAGTAGTGGATCCATGATTTAAGCCCTCATAGGTCTGCCTTTAAAATACCACATTGTTGCTAATATGTCTCTGTCTCCTTAAAGAGAAAGGTATTGCCTCGACCCTCTTATAACCATTTAAGAGAAAGGTCTAAATGCCTTCTTTATTATAAAGCTTGGGAACTTCTAAATGAATATTGCTCATATTATCTCTTTCACTGTTTTCTGACTTCCTCCCCCCCCCCCCGCAAAAAAGGCCAACATAATAAATTTATAGATAGCGATTTACTTATTTGTTAATCTGAGAAGCATTTATTGGACATCTACCTGCTAATGACACCATGGAAGATGCTGAGGAAACATAAAGATGAAATATGGGCTCTGACTTGAAAACATTGTTTTCCTTTGCCACTTCCCCCCAATTAAGAGTCTGTTTCCTCCTGTGTTAAATGAGCAAAATTGAAATACCTCATTTACTTTTTCTCAGGTAGTTATTACTATTATCCCCAATTTTACTGATGAGAAAACTAAGGCACAGAGAAGTTAAGTGGCTTTCCCAAGGTCATACAGCTAGTCAGTGGTGGAACTGAGATTTGAACCCAGGCAGCTCGGCTTCGCTGTGGGTTCGCAACCACTGTGCTGTGCTGCCCGCGTGAACACCCGTACGCACTACGCTGGGAAGTGGGGCGGCTCTGGCTTCCTTCAGTTCTGATGCAGATGGGGTACCAGCTCTCTTGTTACTCTGTTAGTGAGTCTTGGAGTTTTTGGTGCCACTCTTAAGAAAACAGGTGAACTGTCTTATTTAGTCAAAGAAAACACAAGGACCTGGGAAAGTCGTCTTTCTCTTTAACCAGGTTTAAAGTGAAATAAATTTACCTACTTTTTAAAAAAATTTACAGTGGTAACAATAAATAACTCTGATCTCACAGAGCTGTTTTGAGAATCAAATTAGATAATCTAACCCCACAATGGCTTTAGCACAGAATAGATGCTTAGTAAATATTATATGCTTTATAAAAAGAAAACTGCAGAGACATTTTTCACCTTTCCTGCTAGGAAAGAGATGTTTGTATCTTCCAAGAATGAGGGAGAAAATAGACTTCTTGTTCTAAATTGGAAATGGTGTGCTAAATCTCATTAAAACTGAAACTTACTCTGCACTAAGATAATAAGGTGTGTCTCTGGGTTATTGCTCAGCCCCCAGGCAGAATGCAGTGCCTAGATCATTATACACGACTGAGTATAAAAGGGTAAGAAATGCATTTGTGGTACTGAACAAAATTAGAACTCAGTCAATATTTTTATTAACTGATTTTATTTGTAATTTTGTTTGGGGATGCAAAAGTTGAAAAGAACATTCCAGTAAAAGGTGTAAAAGTTTATACCTTTGAACTCCTAATATGTGCTGTGTAATAAGCGAGGCATTTTCTCATGTGTAATGTTATTTATTCTTTCTATAACAGCCCTTATAAATGTTGTCAGTGGACACTAAGTCAAGCTTTTTCTAGGACTTGGAAATAAGGAAAACTGCACTGCCCTTGACAAATAAACTATGAAACCAGCACATAAAGGATGACAGTAGAACTGCTCACCGTCACCAGCCAGGCCCCAGGACTAACCCAATGCAGAGAGGACACGTGAATTAGCGTGAGGGTTGGGCAGAAGTGGAGATGACAGTAGTGACTTCTACTTAATGAGCACCTCCTGTGCGCCAAGGAGTGTACTAAGCACTTTTCATTCTTTTTGCAACAGTGTAAGAAAGGGGCAGACTCGGAACTTACTTGATACCAGGCCTGCATGACAGTGATACCGCTGTATCAGGCCTGCATGACACTGCGTGACAGTGATACCGCTGTATCAGGCCTGCATGACACTGCGTGACAGTGATACCGCTGTATCAGGCCTGCATGACACTGCGTGACAGTGATACCGCTGTATCAGGCCTGCATGACACTGCGTGACAGTGATACCGCTGTATCAGGCCGGCATGACACTGCGTGACAGTGATACCGCTGTATCAGGCCGGCATGACACTGCGTGACAGTGATACCGCTGTATCAGGCCTGCATGACACTGCGTGACAGTGATACCGCTGTATCAGGCCTGCATGACACTGCGTGACAGTGATACCGCTGTATCAGGCCTGCATGACACTGCGTGACAGTGATACCGCTGTATCAGGCCTGCATGACGCCAGCCTGCATCTGTACCACTGGGACACCAGTTCCTGTCCCACCGCTGTCTGCGGGGAGAGGATACCTACTGTGGCCGTAAGGAGTTCTGATGAATATTTACCCCCCCACTCCTTTTTTTTGGCTGCCCGATACCCCACTCTGTTTCTGTGCTTGGGGCGTTCATGCAGTATGTGTCTTGGTGCGAGGCCCAGCTAAGCCGAGGCACCCACCAGGCCTGGAATGCACAGGTAAAGAAGCAGAGAAGCCGAAGCAGTGGGGGCACTGTCCTGGGCACAGAGCAGCGAGAGCTCGTCGAGTTTTCAGGGGCCTCAGCGTCGGAGGCGCACGGCTGGCCCCAGTGCCCGGTGCCAGCTGCAGCCACGGGCAGGATAGAGCTGCACCCCGAGTCCCCTAGCGTGGCTTTGACACAGACTTATTCATTCCTGCTCATCTTCGGATCCTGGCTCCCCATCCTTTCCACGACCCTGTAAGCTAACCAGCAGCCTTTCCATAAGTTCTCATCCTTCTGTCATAGCACTGACGGGCACAAGCATCACAGTCAATGGGACGCAGGAATCTCCGTGCGGATCGTCGAGCAGTCTCTGCTGCATCCGTTAAAAACTTGGCTGTATGATTCCCTCTCCTTGCTCTTCTCGCCCAGCAAACTTCTGATCATGATTTGGCTTCAGTCAATTGAAAAACACTGAGCTAGCTGTGCTGACACGAGGATTCCCATTCACCAGCGCGGTGCTGCTTCTCACGTTGACACGTTGATCTCCTGGTTTTCTGACAGTGTCGGGAGTTTGGTTAATGTGAACCTGCTTTTGAAAGCTAGATTCATTCTAATGTGCTAACAACTCATAGGCCAAGGGCCGCAACGAAAGGATTTTGGTGAATTCACCAAATGTCCACCCATGGAAAGACTTTGGTTTTGGGGGTTTTTTTTTTAAATAAATTTATTTATTTTATTTTATTTTATTTATTTTATTTTTGGCTGCCTTGGGTCTTCGTTGCTGCGCGTGGGCTTTCTCTAGTTGCGGCAAGCGGGGGCTACTCTTCGTTGCAGTGTGCGGACTTCTCACTGCAGTGGCTTCTCCTGTTGCAGAGCACGGGCTCTAGGTGCGCGGGCTCCAGTAGCGTGGCACGTGGGCTCAGTAGCTGTGGCTCGTGGGCTCGAGAGCACAGGCTCAGTAGTTGTCGCACACGGGCTTAGTTGCTCCGCGGTGTGTGGGATCTTCCCGGACCAGGGCTCAAACCCATGTCCCCTGCATTGGCAGGTGGATTCTTAACCACTGTGCCACAAGGGAAACCCACCAATGGAAAGACTTTGGGGAAAGACTCTTTGAGGAAAGACTGCCCATTTCCCAACATTGCTATTAGCTCAGCCTTGTCTTTCTCTAAACTTTTCTGCTATGGGGATGAATACAAATTAGTGTAGAAAAATATCTGGCAATATAACTGTCAAAAAAAATGACAATCAAAAGTTTCAGAATTCATAATTTGCATATCACCCAAGGGTTGGAAATTTACCAAATTGTTAAAAGTATCAGAATATTCCAAGATCAAAAGTTAATTTTTTAAAATTGGGGGAAGATCGGTTGGAGAGATAATCTTTGAATTCCATCTGAAGGTGTAGGGAGCCAGAGATAAACTATAGAATCATGTCTCAATTTCCATGGTTAGAACTAGAGAGGACTCCTTTAGGAGATTATAATGCAAGAATGATCTGAGGGGAAATTTGGGGAGAAAGAGTTCAGCTGAAGGTTTTCAAAGAGCCACAAATAGAGAAAGGAACTTCAACTCACATGAGTGGATAAAGGAGATAATCTGAGGCAAATATCCTAGCTAAACTTTTATCAGTTCTGGAAACATGTAATGTATGGGCACAGAATCTAACTAACGCACCTGAGAGTGAGTGGACAACTACGATGGAAATTGTGCATCAGGAAGCTCTGGAGATGAGGGGCCAAGCTTGGGGCTGTGGACCAAAACTATTAGGCAGGACTTCCCTGGTGGCGCCGTGGTTAAGAATCCACCTGCCAATGCAGGCGACACGGCTTCGATCCCTGGTCCGGGAAGATCCCACATGCCACCGAGCAACTAAGCCTGTGCACCACAACAACTGAGCCTGCGCTCTAGAGCCCACAAGCCACAACTACTGAGCCCACATGCTGCAACTACTGAAGCCCACGTGGCTAGACCCCGTGCTCTGCAATGAGAGAAGTCACCCCAATGAGAAGCCCACGCACCGCAACGAAGAGCAGCCCCCGCTCGCTGCAACTAGAGAAAGCCCGCGTGCAGCAACGAAGACCCAATGCAGCCAAAAAAAAACAAAACAAAAAAAACAAAAAACAACAGCAACAACAAAAAAAACTATTAGGCAATGGGTTTTAAGCAAAAGGGAAAGTGAGTTTTGTAGCTTCCATCAATCTCAATCACAGTGTTTGTAAAATTTGAGACTGTTTCATACCATGTATAGTACCAATGCCTCAAATCACTCTTAGAAATATGTTTTAAAATCCCTCAATCAGGAAAAAACGTCCTTTGACATGGGTCATGGCATGATTTCATGAATATGACACCAAAAGTACAAGCAACAAAAGCAAAAACAAAAAAATGAGACTACATCAAATTAAAAAGCTTCTGCAGTGCAGGACAAAAGATCAACAAAATGAAAAGGCAACCTACAGAATGGGAGAAAATATTTGTAAACCACACATCTGGTAAGGGGTTAATCTTCAAAAAAATGTAAGGAACTCTCACAACTCAATAACAAAAAAAGCAAATACTCCAGTTTAAAAATGGGCAAAGGACCTGAATAGACATTTTTTTCCAAAGAAGATATTCAAATGGCCAACAGGTACATGAAAAGTGTTCAACATCACTAATCATCAGGGAAATGCAAACCAAAATCACAATAGATATCATCTCACACCCATCAGAATGGCTGTGATCAAAAAGACAAAGGATAAGTACTGATGAGGATGTAGAGAAAAGTGAACTCTTGTACATTGTTGGTGGGAATGTAAACTAGTAGAAGCACTATGGAAAATGGTATGGAGTTTCCTCAAAAAGTTAAAAATAGAACTACCGTAGGATCCAACAATCCCCCTTCTGGGTATATATCTGAAGGAAATGATATCATTATCTCAAAGATATATCTCCACCCTCATGTTCATAGCAATATATACAATAGCCAAGACAGGGAAATAACCTAAGTGATCCGTCATCATTGAAGATGAATAGATAAAGAAAATGTGTCATATGTACAATGAGATATTATTTAGATGTAAAAAAGAAGGAAATATTGCCATGAATGGACCTTGAGGGTATTATGCTAAGTGAAATAAGTTAGACAGAGAAAGATAAATACCGTGCGATCTCATTTATATGTGGAATCTTGAAAAATGCACTCATAGAAGCAGAGAACAGGTTGGTGGTTGCCAAGGGTGGGAGATAGGGTGGAAGGAAATAGGTCGAAGGTCATCAAAGGGTACAAACTTTCCATTATAAGATGAATAAGTTCTGGGGATGTAATGTACAGCATGGCAACTATAATTACCAATGCAGTATTGTATATTTGAAATTTGCTAAGATAGTAGACCTTAAGAGTTCTCACCACAGCACCAAAAAAAAAGTAAATATATTAGGTGTTGGATGCTAATGAACCTTATTGTGATAATCATTTAGCAGCATATACATATATCAGATCATTGTTTTACACCGTAAACTTACACAATGCTGTACGTCAATAATTCCTCAATGAAGCTGGGGGAAAATGAATTGCAACAACAGCAACAAAATAAAGAAATAAGACCCCCTAAGATTTTTGTTCAGATTTACCGAAAATACATGGTACTTGGACTGTGTCTGTCTAAGGAGTCTTGAAATTTGAGGTACATTAAAAAAATCTCAGTTTATTCAACCTCTGAGTGAAAATAATCAAACTGGTAGTCTGAATTCTCAGGTCCCCAAATAAGATTTCATGCATTCAGCTGTCCAACGATGAATACTAATATAATATAAAAACATTTTTTATAGGTTCTCTTTTGTCTGTGTTAAAGATATCAAGCCCTTCATTTTTTGACTAAATTGCCACTGAGAAATTAGTGGTTTCGTATCCATCTCAGAATCAAGAAAACTCGTAGATTCAGCCCAAGACTTATCTTGTCTGTTGTGTTTTGTTATTTAAAACAGCTCACCAAGACAGCCCAATATTTTATACCAGTGCTTTTTAAAATGTATGAGAATGTGCTCGTATAGTATTGTCACAAATTTTAAGACATCATCCATCTTTAAGAATCATTCTCCTAAATCTGAACCAATGCTCTCAGGTCATTGTAAAACATGCATTTTCAGATTCACAGAATCTTAAAAACTTCCAAAGAGTTTAAGCTTTGAAAGCTTTTAAAATGGTTTGTTGATCTAAAGCGCCTGTTGGGAAGGTATAATTTATGTTTCCCAGTTATGAGTGCATTGTCTGTAGTAATCTCTATTCTTCTGAAGTTAGACAACTTTATTTTCCACCATACTTAGTACCTTCGTTTATTCCATCATTTCAGACATATTCTATCAAAGCTAAAAACCAAAAAGATAAATAAATAAAAGGGGAAGAGAGACACGTTGTATACAAAAGTATAAGTATTTCTTTTATTCTTGATTTTAACTAAGGTATATGGTATAAACTTTCTATCAAACATGGAATCAATGAGAAACTTCATTGACTACAACTAATCAAGTTTTTCTAAAATCTCAATAGCTAATTGACACTGAGGTTGGCTTCAGATAAAGAACTGAACTGAGTTTGAATAAGTTACTTTATTTCAAGAAAATCAACAAATGAAAACTAATTATACCCCATTTCTCCTAGGAGGTAAAGAACTATCATCAAGATACAACTTAGTGTCAATGGATTCTACCCCAAGAGTAATGTTAGCTGTTATGGTTTTATTTCTCAATGTTTCAGTTACTTTATATGCATTATATATGCATTTGAAATTATTTACACACTCTTATGTCATTAAACAAAACATAACTTGACAATAGGTAATACCTCTGGAATTAACTGTCCCATCCATGTAAATTAGATAAAGATAAAAATCAGTGATAACACAGACCTTGCAATACAATAATAAATATGACTTCAAAATTAATTATTTTTCTTTATCCGGGCTATATTTGTTAGAGATTCACTAGAACACTGTTCTAGAATCTCTAATGGTTCAATGCATTGAACATCATTAAGAACTTTATCTTTGAGAAATGTCTGTCACCTGTGTGATGAAGCTCATGTAATATACTCATGGAGTGTATGAAATATAAGGCCCAAGTATATGTGTTAAAATGTTGATTACAGATATGAGATTTTATGCCTTTCTCTGTCATATTTATAACATGTATCACAATTTACGTTTATTTTGTTTCTGTTTTTGTAGTGGTTGTTTGTCTTTCCTTTCATTGGACTGTTAGCTCCATGAGATCACAATGATTTTGTTCCCCATTATGGCTCCTAGGGTTACATGGTAGCTGACATAGACTGGGTTCCATTAATACCTTTTGAATGAATAATAAAAAGGATCAGAGGTTTGTCAGACACGTTTCTCATAAGTCAGTTGTGAAGCCAGCCCATTAGAACAACACCTCTGAGATATACCAAGAAAGAAAACGTATGAGAAAACAAAGGATTAGGGTTTGTTCTTTTGTGTTGCTGCACAGCTGTATGGTAATTTCACTACCCTGTTCCCAAACTTCCTCCCAAGCAATGGTTACTATCTCTACTGTTTTCACACGTACCCGAGAAATAAGTGGAGCTGGAGATGCTGCGCGAGTCACTCCGTTGTTGATACAAGCGGTAAAATGAGAATAACTAGACTACAACCAGACCGTGGCCACATGGTTTGCTTTATGATCAAATTGCATCAATACGCTAAGAAAATGAATTGTTTAGCATTCGAATCTCCTCCCTCGGAATTAGTAGAATTTAACTGCTGTTATTTAATAAAACACTAATTATTGACTAGTCGTTTCCAGTTAAACTCCATGACACGACACCATGTCTGGGGAGCAGACTTGCACTAGCCCTGGATGTGGCTTCCAAACCGTCTTTAGCAAAGAAATCCCGGCTGGCACTATCTGATCAGAGTCAGCACCGGAGTTGAAATCTATTTTTCATCTTTGTATTGGTCACTCTCCATCTTATAATTTTATTGTTAGAGTTGGGGAAATGTGTTCTTTCCACTACAGTAAAATAGCTGGAATGATTCACAGATACAGTACAGCAGTAAACTAAAATCCATTTCAAATACCAGTGGAAAGCATATAGAAAGTGTGTCAGGAATGTGACAGAAGCAAATTTTAGAACATTTTTTATAAGGTGGAAATTGGATCAAAATGTTAATGTTTATAAAATGTCCAGGCTAACATGTAATGTATATTAATCTTGAAATGCATGAAGAAATATTTTGGGAGGGATTATAAAAAGAATACACCAGAAAAAATATATCTCAGTGGTAATGACTATTTAGTAGACTAATATTTTAGTGGGAAAAAACATCAGTGTGACCACAAATGAGTCGATTTCCTTACCTGGAATTTTAACAGGATTCCAGGGTAAGTATACAGAAAAAGTACCACAGGGAAAATGCATTCATGGCCCAATTTTTTAAAAAAGCAATTCCAATCAACTAATTAAAAGCTGAAATTTTCAGGATGTCATTCATGTGGTTAGGTGGGGGTTTTTTTTGTAATCTATAAATTAATCACAAAACTTTGTAATAATATGGAGAGGAACCACGAAACTATTTTGCACGACACAGACTGGAACATTACCTTTCTGTAAATGCAAAACATGCAACTTACTTTAAGCTCTTCAGATGTCACGAATTCAATAACTATATGCTAGAAGAATGAATGGTCCAGTTAATGAATGGATTATTCATTCTTCCAGCATATATTTACAGAAAGGTAATGTTCCAAACCTGAAACAATTTCAGTAATAGTAACTATCAGTAGTAAGATACTAAGCAGTGCCTTTTGAAAAAAAAATCACATTTAATTAAACTTTTCAAAGAAAAAAATGACACTTCACAATAAGAATGTAACTGATTATTTTTAGAATAATTTTTTTTTTTAAAAAGGTTGTATCATTAAGTATTCCTTTTTGTTGAAAACAGTATGTCACCACTTATGTCCCTTGATTTAATTTGTAAGCATCAGGGGAAGGTGGGTGAGGAAGATGTGAGAACTCTGCACAATATGCGATTTCTCTGTAAGTTTAAAAGTTTGTTTAAGGGTGCGCATCGGTTGTTTACCACTTACAGCCGATCTATATGAAGAAAATTTATCATGATGAAAATCAGTTTTACTAAATACTGTGCAAAGAACAGATAAATGAAGAACATTTCAAAAAGTGACTTAGCAATGCACTGAATAATGCAGACTGTACATGGGAGTCAACAGCTGAAGTACTTCTAGAAAGATCTCAACAGAAGAATAAATGTTGACCATTTTATTGGAAGAGTAGACATGACACCAGCCGTGTGTACCTAAAAATGAAATAATTAATAAGGATAACTAATGTTTATTGACTCTTATTTGCCAGGCACATTAAATCTCCCAGAAACCTCGTGAGTTAAATATCCGATTTGACCTCTACAGTCAAATCGCTTCCACAAGGTTACACAGCTAAGAGGCTGAGCTGTGATTTTTTTTTTTTTTAAATCCTGAACTGTGATTTCAAAACAGGGTGATGAAGCTCCAAGCCGTGCACTTGACCACAAGGCTGTGGGATATACCTTTCATCTCTGAGCTTTAAGTTTATTCTGTAGCGGAATTGGTAGGTTTGCCTTTTATCACTTTCTACGGCTAGGAATGAAGGGCAGCAGGCATCTGTGAGTGGAGAAAGGCCTCCAGTTAATGGTTGCAGAGTAGTTTTTCTCTCTGAGAAGCCAGGAGTGATTGCAACCTTGAGTTCATGGTCACCATACGTTAACCCACTCAGCTAAATTGGTCAGAGGACTCTGATGTCACAGGTGTGCAGTGACAGCAACTCAACCTGTCTGAGCAGTGGGGCCCTCTCAAGAAGGCATAAACTCCATCCAGTATTAGAGGGCGCCATACTGAACCACATTAGTACAAGCAGGGTAGCAGTCGTTCAGCAGACCATGTTTTGTGTTTCATAACTGTGTTATTTGGAGCTTTGTTTCATGTGTATAAAAACCTCAGTTAGCCCTAATTTCCAGTCCCTGCAATTTCTGAACTAGCATGTGAAGGTTTCTATAAATGTGACCTATAATTATCATCTTAGGTTGTGCTTCAATGCACTTATTCATTATTCATTAATGAGGAATTTGGGGGAAAGAAATACCTGGCTCTCATCACTACAGAAACACAACGTATAAAAATAGAAGAAAAACAGAACAAAGCTGAATATGAAATAACTATATCTTGTTCTACTACTTTAGCAACTTTAGCTTTCTTATAGGTAAGATTTGCTGAATGTGCCATAACAGTGTTGAATAATAACTTTTTAAATCTAAACTTTTGGCATTTGTTTCATATTCATAAAATGAAAAGTGAGAGGGGGTTTCCAGTCCATAAAATGAGGGGGAAGGAAGACGTTAACATGGGTACTTAGCCAAAAGTGATCTGAACATTCCTGACCCATGGAACTAGAAAATCTTAAAAGGGCTAGGATAAATGGTACCCAGTGGTGACAGCCAGCCTGGAGAAGTCATAAGAGTACTAAGCCAAATGTTAATTCCCCAATATTCCCACTGTTTAAATCTCTGATTGAGGGAGTGAAAGGGTCATTTCTGACTGTGGAGGGACTTTTTTCCTAGCAGTTTCTGCCAAAACTTCAAATAACCGTCACATGATTTCTGGTCAACATAATGAACTTGTGTGAACCTCAAAAAAACGTTGCAAGTTTACTTCAGTTTGTGATTTTACTGAAAGTGATTTTTAAATAAGAAAGTACTTTAGAGCCTATGGAAATACACTATACACATCATCGTTTCATTTTCTTTTGTAAAAAGTAGGATATTTGAAGAACTGAGAATCTGAGTTACTTTGACTGCAGTCTACTTTCTTCAGCTTTTGTGAAGATCACCATCCCCTCTCCCCACTCCCATCACACCCCCAAGCCCACCTCCACCCCAGTGACTCCAGAATCTCTGATTCAACACCAATTAGCTCAGTGCCTGTGGGTGAATCACTAAACACCTTTGGCCTCTGATGTGTTATCTGTAAAATGAGCGTTTGTGAGTAGATAGACTCTAATGCACAGTTCAGTTTTGAAAAAAATGATTGTGAATTTAAATTTCATGTTTACAGACAACAGGCATGGACATTTTAGGGTTTATGGGACTGTATTCCCTTACAATGTTTTATAAGTTTTGAACCTCAGCTTCATTTTTTGTTATCTGAAATGGTTCAAAAAGAATTCTACAGATAACGTGAGAGTGGTGTTAATCAGTTTACCCACATCAAGAATTGCTGACAGAAAAAGAAGTGTGAATATTAAGCCGAAAATTGGAAGTGCTAGGCGATATTGATCACTTTGTGTGTGTCTAGCTGCCCAGTTTTATACCATTCTGTATGTTTAGAAAGACCTTTTCCTAAGGCCCTTTTGTGGGCGTTAAACACATAATTGATTAAGCTTTGTCATAAGACAAGAAAAAAGAAGCGGAGGAAGTATTTTATTTATAATTGAATCACAAAGCGTAATTTATTAGCTACGCCTTTTAATGGCTCATGACATTTCATCAAACTAGGCCGCATACAAGACTCTTTGTCCTTCCTCCCTACCCCTTTCCATTTTTCTACAATCCTTTATCCTAACTGGCTATGAAAACACAATCGTATGACTGGACATAGATCTCAGAATAAAAGGCAAAGGCATTGAAAGGAGGATGAAGGCTGTCACAGAGAGTGTTGGGCTCCTGTTTTGCAAAAGGCTGTGCTTTTCCTCTTTTTTCAGGGTTAGGGCTTCGGGCCAGGGCTGTGAAGTTATTCGGTAAATGTCGTTTCCAGTATGTTTTACAACAGGCTTAGATTTTCAAATCTGATGAGGTGCGTCCAAGTCCTGATTCATGTGTCTGAGGTTTCCTTGGCCCCGAAAAATTTTCACAGTCAGTCTCCTGAACGGTAGAATAGCAGAAGCCCGCTACGGCTCAGTAAACACTCTCTGCGTTTCTTCATGTAAATATACGAGAACCTCCTTGATATCCTTTAGCATTTTCTATTTCGCAAGAGAGCAAAACTTTACTTTTACCAATGGTGAATCTTTCATTTTTGAGTGAGAATGAAGGACTGATTTTACCATCTGTGAACAGTGACATATATACGTAGTACCAGGATGGCAGCCAAAGTTCACCGTAGTCATCTTTGGTCCTGGAAATTCTATCAGTGCGATGGCCTTTCCCACTTAGATACCTAAATGTACTCTCAGATTTAATCTGTGCCTCCCCTGCAAAATAACTCATGTCTTTTAACTCTCTTAGTGGCATTGATCCCAGCGGCACTCTTTAAATCAGTCGGGTGGTCAGCATGGAGTCAGGTTGAATGTCTGTCTTTCCTCAGTGGTTCGTACCACTGCTCATCAAGCCCTGACACCTTTCCTCAGGATGCCTTCATGTCTTCTCCAGATTTCTTTTCTGGCTACCATGTGAGTTCAAACCCTAGAATCACCACTGAGGTCCCAGCACACCAGTTTATTCATCTATTGATGAAATATTGCTAGTAAAATTTAGCAGAGCTAAGCAGGGGAAAAGGTAAAGAATATGTTAGTTTGAGAGATATAAAGAGAAAGGGGAAAGGATGGAGATAGCAAAAGATGGAAAGAGAAATAAAAATAGAGATGGGGTAGATTAGGGACACAGGTATGGTACAGATACAGATTGGGTAGAGGGTTTTTCAACAGCTTGGTACCTACAAAGTTGTAGCAGTATAGCTGATAAGAGAGAACTTTATTCTTTCAAAGAGAGCATTGATAATGAAAGCTTGAAGGTGACTGAGGAAGGAATAGGTTTGAATAGGACCCCAAAACCTTCTGGAAGAGATCGAAACTGTCTTCTCAAAGGCAGTTTTCATGTAAGTTGGGATGGATGGAGAGGGCCCTCTCCAACACCTAGAGGTAAAGAAGCAAGAAGGACAGTGAAGGGCAACAGATTCCTAAGATAAAAGCCCTGTGAACATCAGAGTCAGGGCGAGAGTGATGGCCCTGAGCCTAGAATGAGGTGGTGACAGACGCCGTCTCTGGGTTAGTGGCACAATGGACTCTGGCCCACACTCAGACCTCTGAGCTGCAGGTTTTGAACCACAGAAAGTGGTTGTGCTCGTGAGCAAACTCAGATCACATAAGAATGAATCCTGGGAACCCCAGTCTCTTTGGCAAGGAGAGACAATACAGGCAAATTAACACCAGGAAAGAGGCATTCTTCTTCCCCTGCTGAGAACCCGTAGCCAGGCCTTCAGTAGAAGGCAGCTCCTCACCTGTCTGCAGGAACATTCATTCCAGGGCCACACAGCCTCACCTGCCACGGGGTCCACGTCAGACCTGTAAGTCCCGGCGCCAGGGTCAGCAGCCATTGCACTGGGAGTAGCCCATTCGGTGGATAGATCTTTCTTCCTTCCTTTCTTTCTTTCCTTCTTTCTTTCTTTCTTTCTTTCTTTCTTTCTTTCTTTCTTTCCTTCCTTCCTTCCTTCCTTCCTTCTTTCTTTCTTTCTTCCTTCCTTCCTTCCTTTCTTTCTTTCTTTCCTTTCTTTCTTTCTTTTTCTTTCTCTTTTCTTTCTTTCTTTTTTCTTTCTTTCTTTTCTTTCTTTCTTTCTTTCTTTCTTTTCTTTCCTTCCTTCCTTCTTTCTTTCTTTTTCTGTCTTTCCTTCCTTCCTTCCCTCCCTCCCTCCCTTTCTTTCTTTCTTTCTTTCTTTCTTTCCTTCCTTCCTTCCTTCCCTCCCTCCCTTTCTTTCTTTCTTTCTTTCCTTCTTTCTTTCTTTCCTTCCTTCCTTCCTTCCCTCCCTCTTTCTTTCTTTCCTTCCTTCCTTCCTTCCTTCTTTCTTTCTTTCTTTCCTTCCTTCCTTCCTTCCCTCCCTCCCTCCCTCTTTCTTTCTTTCTTTCCTTCCTTCTTTCTTTCCTTCTTTCTTTCTTTCCTTCCTTCCTTCCTTCCCTCCCTCCCTCTTTCTTTCTTTCCTTCCTTCCTTCTTTCTTTCTTTTTCTTTCTTTCCTTCCTTCCTTCCTTCCCTCCCTCCCTCCCTCTTTCTTTCTTTCTTTCTTTCTTTCTTTCTTTCTTTCTTTCTTTCTTTCTTTCCTTGCCTCCTTCCTTCCTTCCTTCCTTCCTTCCTTCCTTCCTCCCTTCCTTCCTTCCCTCCCTCCCTCCTTCCTAACTGTGTAAGACAGTAGTAATCAGGACTGATTACCTAGGAATCAGAGGAAGCTTTAGGTTAGGAAGTTCACAGACTGCCTGCTCACAGTAGATCTTAAAGAACCTCGGCTGTGTATTTCAGGACCTACCTGTGCCAGTTTTCACATCCAAGCTGTTAAAATGGACCATTTTACTTACAAAGAAAATGCTAAAACCCAGCAGGGAAACTGTCTCCTGAAACAATGGGCACTTTGCAAATCCCCTAACTTTTTAAAGCTGTCAAAAATGTTCAAGTGGGAGGACCTGAGTCTCTTCTTACCTATTAAAACTCCAACGAGGGGTGGCCTGAAAGTCTGTGTCTGCAAGGGAGGGACTCTAAGCCGTGACTCTGATTTTGTTAAGTCATTACCAGATAATAAACCAGACTTTCTCTTTTCTTTACATCCCCCTGGTCAAGAAGAATTAGATATTTTTGGAAAACCTCCAAAGAAACAAGATATTCCCAGCAGTTTACTTGAACAAATGGCTTCGGTTGAGCATAATAATCTCTTAAATATCACCTTTAAATCCTTGTCAAAGAGAGCAAGTCAGCTGCATTCAGACTTGCCCGAGCTGTATAGGGCTCAGCTGCTACTGCTTAACGAAAGTCAGAGGCCAGTGTGATGAATCTGTGGGGACCACAGGGCAGGAAGAGAGATTAACTTGGCTGGCAAAGCTGGAAGGCTGAAACTGTCTTCTTTTTGCGCTTTAAAAAAGTCTGTATTGCCCATCGACAGACGAATGGATAAAGAAGATGTGGTACATATATACAATGGAATATTACTCAGCCATAAAAAGGAATGAAATTGGGTCATTTGTAGAGACGTGGATGGATCTAGAGACTGTCATACAGAGTGAAGTAAGTCAGAAAGAGAAAAACAAATATCGTATATTAACGCATATACATGCAACCTAGAAAAATGGTACAGATGAACCGGTTTGCAGGGTAGAAGTTGAGACACAGATGTAGAGAACAAACGTATGGACACCAAGGGGGGAAAGCAGCAGAGGGGTGGGTGGGATGAACTGGGAGATTGGGATTGACATATATACACTAATATGTATAAAATAGGTAACTAATAAGAACCTGCTGTATAAAAAATAAATTAAAAAAAAAAAGTCTGTGTAAAAAATGTTTTGCTCATCATTCTCTCCTAGCCATTTATGATGCACATTTATATGCCTTAAATTCTCTTTTTAAAAAATTATAACTAATCTATTCTATAAGTTAATCAAATATGAAATTGAAGCCAACACAGTGTGTAGGAGGAACAGAAAGTCAAGTTTTATAAAAGTTGTGACAGGAGTGAACTATAGCCAAACAAAAATACGATTTTTAGAAGAAATGGCATGAGAAACAAGAACATAACACATATCTATGAAGGGTATTTCTTTTTCATTATTGAGACTCCTATTTGCAGTTCTTTCTCAGTGTCAATACCAATAATACTTATTATATTATTGCAAAATTAAAGTCACTTCTTTTATAAAATAAAGCCAAAAATTGCGACCTCAGAGTTTGATATGTCACAAGATGTGTGACAAAACACATTCAACAATAACCAGTAAAGTGCTGGAAATCCAAAGGATGTGAGTTGTATTATATGGCACTGAGTCTGGGATTTGGAAGTTATTTTGTGATTATTTGTTGTTGGTCTCCAGAGGGTATGTTTCATGTATTTCTTCCTTTTTACCCAGAATATAGTTTTGCTTGGGTGGTGACCATGAGAGAATAATGGCACTGTGGGAAGAGTGCTTGTGTGGTTTTCACTGTAATTTGATCAATATCAGTAAACAGTTTGAGAGCTATTCATATAAAAATAAACAAGTCTTCAGTAGCTGTTCTTCCAATGCTCAGAGAAGTGAACACTTTATACTCAGGGGAGAAAGTGTATTGACTGCAAAAAAATGCATCGACTAATAACAAATTTTCTCCCCAAACATTGTCTTTCCGGGATTCCCTCCGCCCCCATCATTTGAAGCATCAGAAAAAAACTGACAGTGAAACAATTATCACCAGTGGTTTGAATAAAAATAAAAAAACTTGTGTTCATCATGTGGGAAAACAGGTGAAGATTAAAGCAGGATTGTATTTGGCTTTAGTTTGGCAGGATAATCCAGGCTGTAATTATGTGTCGGTCATTGACGAGTAGTCCTGGGGAGCTTACTCTGTTTGCCCCTAGACTCACCTTTATCATTCTCAGCCCTTGATATTAGAAACTGGGGTTTCATATTTGACTCTTGCTTTTTTTTTCTCTCTACCTCATTCAACCATCAATTCTAATTTCACCTCTCAACTGTTTCTCACGTGTGTTTCTTCTTTTCTGTATCTCCTAGTACTAGTTCAGGTCCCACCAGCATTTACCTGATCTACTTCAGTGGCCTCTTTTACATCTATTCCCATCTAGAATCTTATTGCCCTCTAATTCATCTTCCAAACAGGCACTAGATGACAAACAAAATGCAAATGCCACGGTGTCCAAGTACCCTTGTTTGAGACACCAGAATGGCACATGGTGTAGAAAACTAAAACTTTGGTGATCTAGCCCATGTCTTTGTGTCTTGCTTACTCTAGGTCTCAAACGTGAATCAGTTTGAAAGTATTTAGCATTGTGCCATTCATTATACTATCTCCAGCATTTAACATAGTGCCTTCAGCATAAGAGGAATTTAATAAATATTGTGTGTCCTAAATATTTCTTGAATAAATTGACCACTGACACCATTCAGCCCAAGTCAGGATCTTGTCTGGATGCTGTAACAGCTTCCTAACTCTTCTTCCAGCACCCAGCTCTTCTTCCTTGCCTTGTTAAATGCTACTGATCGCTCAGGTCTCAGTTTAAACATTGATTTCTTAGTGCGGCAGTCCCTGACCCTCTTGACTGGGTTAAATTATTTTTCCCTGCATCACCATAGCATTGCTCTATAGCACTCATCACACTTGTAATTACGTGTTTAGTGTCTGTAACTTCCTCAGCGAGGATCTCCCTAATCCCCTCGACAAGGGGAAGTATCGGTGTTAAACGTTCTCCTAGGTCATCGTACTTCTCCTTAACATGCATCACAGTTCGATAAGTATTTGTTGAGTTGAATTGAAAATATATCTCTAGTCCTCAAGGAATGTTGAGGTTTGGCTCTAGCAGTTCCTGTATATTCCTAGCTAACTCTTTCTCATTGTAAAGTGTCAACTGTCAGCAACTCAAGGAGTCTTTGCTAATCAAAGTTTACACCACTCCCAGCTAGATTAGATCTCTTGTTCTCAGTACTCACGTAAAGCATCATGCACATTTCCGTCATTGCACTTATTAGAATGTATTACAGTGATTTATTTATGGTTTCGTCTTATTAGACAATAGTTTCTTTGAGATTGGGTTAGATGCCTTATTCATGTTTTATATTCCAAGGGTACAGGGACCAACACACATATGCAGTCAATGACTATTGAATGGATGGATGGATGAATAAATGGAAAATAGGAACTATATAAACTCTTGCTTCTAAGTAATATATCGTCTCTAATGGGAATGCAGGATATCTCAGTGGCAAACCTGTATGGACTGAAGAACTAGGGCCCTCTTGGGCACTCCTCACATACCTACACCCTAGACCTTGACATTTTATGGACACAGTCCCAGCTGAAATTGTGTTTAAGACCTTAATAAAATCAGTGATCAAAAGATAATTTAAACTGAATTGTAAAGAATACATAAAATTATTCTAATCCTAAATTTGTAGGCTGAGAATTATATCCATTAGATATATACGTAGGTGTATAGGTGTATATTCTACCTGTGGCAGGTAGAATAATGGTCCTCCAAAGATGCTGACATACTAATCCCCAGTGAATATGGTACTTTATATAGCAAAAGGGATTTTGCAGATGTGGTTAAGGTAAGGATCTTGAGATAGGAGATTATCCTGGATTACGTGGGTGGACCCAGTGGAATCACAAGGATCCTTATGTAAGGGAGTCAAGAGTGTCAGTCAGAGGGAGATGGGCAGATGCTACACAGCTGGCTTTGAAGATGGAGGAAGGGCCAGGAGCCAATGAAGGCAAGAGCCTCTATAAGCTTGAAAAGACAAGGAAATAAGTCCTCCCTGAGAGCCTCCAGAGAGAACACAGCCTGGCTAACACATCGATTCTAGCCCAGTGAGACTTCTGACCTATAGAGCTATAAATCTGTGTTGTTTTAACAGGTAAATTTTAGATAATTTGCTACTGCAGCAATAAAAAGGTATATGTATTTTACATGTTTATGATATGGATTTGTATCTCTAATGTGTTTGCCAGTGCTGCAGTACTGTTGCCTGTCCTTTGAGTAAGAGTCTAGAGGGAGAGACAGACAATAACGAACATACACAAATCATCACACATTTACAACTGTGTCAGGTGCCGAGGAGAAATACAGCCACCTGTACGTTAACTCCCAGGCTTCCCTTGTCAAGAGGACTGGGGACTAAATTTACACACGCACACACACACACACACTTTTCCCAATGGTCCAAAGTTATAGATACAGAGTTGGTCATCTGTTTATATTTCAAGAGGATTTGTGTCATGTATATAAATCCAAAGAATCATTGTCTAGAACAGGGGGAAGAGCATGGGAATTTTTGCATATGCCACTTTATTTGTCACTGTACCTTGCTCATGTCTATATTGTCAATGTAGAACTGGAGAGGATTTAAACATGTTTTCCCCCAAAAAAATTAGTAATAGAAATTTCAAAACTAAATTTTCTGGACCTAGGAGAATCATGTGAGATTTTAGCAAGTTGGAATATTTTCATATTTTATATTAAACATCCCCCAAATCCTCATATATTGCCCCCAATGTCAGAATACTTTGCTAATGAATATGGTCAATCTCCTTTCCATCTAAGATATTTTATTTTTAAATCATCAAAATTTTTCTGATTATGTCTTTTATAAGACTTAAAAATACATTTCTTTACCTTCTTTACTCATTTTAAGGTAACACTGTTTCAAAAACAGCAATAATTACCTTATTAACAGGTATTTCCCTGTTATATCTAAACTATCATGATTGCTTTTATTGTAAGAAATAAAACCGTCTTCCTCCCTGACAGCCAGTCGCATTTTTCCAGAGAAAGATTAACCCAAATTCTGCATAATTATATGGTATAGATTAAAGATAACAAAGATAAAACTCAGACTGTTTACATAGTTGTTAGTTGGATGTGCAAATAAAAATGAAATATACTTAAAATCACAACCACTTGATCATGGGTTGTGGGTTACTGTTGTTTTTATTGGCATAATTGATTCCTTGTTGTGCAACAAGAAGTGTGCAGAAAATTTGTTTGAACCATTTATCATAACTTGCATCACATGTTATTTTTAATATGCTCTTTCATGAGTGTGGTGAAGGCCACAGAAGACAAATATTGGAAGTGGGTTTTTTCATAGTTTTCTCAAAAAAGAAATTAGTATTTGAAATATTAGTCTTTTAAAATATGTTGGTATTTTAGGTCAGAAAGTCTAAGGTTAATCTTATTTTCCCCCCATGGGTTTATGATAAAAAGAGAGATAACTATCTTGATAGTTTTTTTGGTTTTATAACAATTGGATTTATATTCCGAAATTAAATTAAGGGAGAAACAGCCTGTAAAGGATTTAATCTAGAGAAATGAATGAAAGAACTGAAATTCAACTTAAATAGTTGAATATCTAAGTCTAATAGTTGAGTATCTAAGTCTAATCGTCCTTCTAACGTGGATCTCTTAAGGATAGGACCACATAAATAATTCTCACAATATTCATTTGTAATGACTATATTCAGTAGGGTTAGTAAGATTTAAGATATTCCCATGGTATTCTAAACAAATTATTTAAAAATATAACATTCCAGAGATGAAGAATATATCAGCATTCCCTAACAGTGTTATATCTTATTAAATATTTTCATTAAGTATTAATAGATGATATGAAAATATATCGTGTCAAATATGTCTGAGAAATTCTTGATATAAAATATTGATTAGATGTTTTTACTACAGGACTTATTGGAGCCTTAAAGTGTTAATTTGTGCAGTGAATTTCCAAAAACTAGAAGAGATAATAACATGCAGTGCTTCATCAGCTAAGAAAATCAGTCCCGGTTCTCTTCACTCTATAATCCTGACCTGCTTCAGGTAAGGGGTTCTAAATTCAAATGGCGTCATTCTCAAGTTCTCTGGGAAGATCTGTTAGTTTTATTCTCTCTTCCTACCAGGAGTTCTAGGTGCAGAGAACATGCGTTGACTTGTGGATCAAAACTAAAATTAACTTTAGTGACTTGTGAACCTACCCTCAGCATTCATTCATCCTTATGTGCGAGTAACCCCTGATTTTTAGAGGAATCTTCATGTTTTAATCGCCTCTTATTCACATTGGTGAGGGAGGATTCCCTTATGGGGATGGCCAAACACAGGACACCGGACACTGGTCAGAGGAGGTCGACAACAGTTTCTTAGTCACGTATACACACAGCCAGCGTGAGGAGGACACTGCAGGCCACACAGGACCACGTGGAGGCTGCACCTGGGAACAGAGTGAACAACCAGGGACAATGCAAGGCGGGCGTTGTAGTATCAAGAGGGCGGAGTGCCCCTCACTCCCGCAGAAGGATGTGATTAGCTTGTTTGAATAATTCCACAGGCTGGTAGGGAACTGAAATCCATGACTCAGGGCTAAGCAGGAACTGTACCTGGTCCTCTTGAGAGGAGGGTTGTTTGGCTAGGTGACCTTCTCTGCAGAGCAGAATGTGGACGGGACCTTGTGGTCCAGCTATTCAAGGCCCACCTGGCTTCAGACGTCAAGGCAGCACATTATATTGGGTATAATTTAGACCTTGCACCTCACCCCCTTCCATCCATACTCAGTGCACATGGTTTAGGTAAGGCTTATCCAGCCCCTGGAACCAGACAAGAGCATGTGACCAAGTTTAAATTTATCACAGCCCCCATCCCCAGAGATTAATTCAGGAATGAGTTTATCACCCAACTCAGGCCAATGACAGTCAAGCTAAGGATTTTTTAATGGGACTTTGGAGAGAGAAATGTGCTATTTTTGAAAGCAATTGCTACCAGTAAGAGTGATGGAAGCTGGGTGCTCCCAGAGACCCTGATGCAGAGCCTGAGAAGGAAGCCAGCACAGACAAAGCAGGGCCTAGAAATGGGAATGGAATAGTCTGCTGACCTCACCTGATCTGCATCCAGTCACGCTGGACGCCTCTCTACTGCTGGCCTTTCTAGGCACGTGAAACATTCCTTTTCCATTTTTGATTAAGCAGGTTTGAGTTCAATTTTATCACTTATAATTTTAATAGTTCTGATTGATATATGAACTAATTTGAATGAATGCCTGTCCAGCTGTACTGAATGGTTTTGTTAAGAACCACTTTACAGTGTTACCCCTGGCAATATTTTAGAACTCTGCAATGTCCTCACTCATGACCCAGACTCAACCACGGCTCCCTTTCAAAGTGACCTCATTGGATAGCTCTTCTTGCAATGTTACCGTTAAATGAGATTGATCAGCATTTCCACTCCCGTGCAATAAACGATCTTTGATGACCGTATGCACAAAAACAAGAACACAATGAAAAAGAAATGAAGGATAATCACTATCATGTCATGATCTATATTAGAAGACAGGAATTGATTTGATCAATTCAGAGTCAATTAGTAGATCTCAATATATTTATAATTTGAGCAAATATTACAAAACATTTTAAAGAACCCTCAACTTAATAGTATGAAATTAGAAATTAATTTATGTTGGCACTTTCTGTTAATAAAGAAGGACATGTAAAAGTGAAGAGCAAATAAATGTGATAACTATTGCTGGACGAAAAACTTGGAAACATAAGTAAATCAAACATTAGAACTTGTAACTTCCAGTGTTTTCTCAAGGAAAACATTCAAGGAAATATCAACAACATTTACACACTCTTTCATATTTTCATCCAGATAAATCCTGCAGCTCATAGCCACTCAGCTGTGGTTTGAAGCGGCAGGGTTGCTCTTAACATTTACACTTGCTTGATGAGAAAATGTTGAAATACTCACAAGTACACTTATTAAGTAAAAGAAATGACAGTGCACACTGGCTGTCTCCAAATGTTGACAAGGGACACAGAGGTAAAGGAGGCAAACACTTTCAAAATGCTAAGTCGTACGTGAAAAAAAAAAAAAATGAAGCCAGGTTTCTGGTATCTTGTCATACATCCTCCTAATCTACATTTGTTTATCTATCACAAATATATTTCATAAATATAAAAGGAAAATATGCTATCAGAAAGCAGTTGAGATTAATTTGAATTTAGAGACTCACATTATCCGTCATGGGGTGATAAGAAGCCCCAGGGCACGAATTAGTCATTCATGACCATTTGCCTCTGGTGACTTGAGCACAGAGGCAGTAACAACGTATGTAATGTATTTATCTGCTAATTTAGTCATTTACTTGATGGATATGAGAGAATTTCAAAGGAAGATTATAACGATACTGGCATACACTTTTCCAGTATACCAGAAGATTTGCAATAAACACAGCACGTAAAACTTTTAAAATACATTTAAAGTACCAGAAGGCTAATTCATTAATAGCACTATAAAAGTGTATCAAGGAGGAGAGGAATGTAATTTCTTTAACATGCCCTGTATAGGTGCAAGCAACATACCTAAGGTCATCCACAGAGCTACGGTAATAAGGAGATAACTTTGAAATATTCAAAATGAGCTTCTGTTGTTGGACCTGTATCTTCATTTCTTTCACTTCAGTCATTTGAGCCCCAGAAGGTGGAGGTTAAATAGGCTGAGGGTGAAGAGTTGTGATGGTAAGGAATTCCTTATACCCCATAAAATCGATTTACAATCAACCAATCTTTGAATTTTTTTTTTTTCTTTCCAGAATGGGATTTTCACAAAACATATGAGACGTTTTTATCTTTTTTCTTTGAGCTGAAATGTGAATCTATGGTGTAATATCCAGTAGGCATGTTTTAGAAAATCCTCTGGTTTCATGAACTTTAAACCAGTATTTATAAGAGAATATGTAAAGTAAAAATGTCCCTGCTGCATGAAGGTTAACTGGATTGTTTCAAGTATAGAGCTGATGAGAAGGTATGCTTGGATCACTATATTTTTATTAAAACTTATATACAATAGAAAAGAGTCAGCATCTTAATAGTAATACTGCATTCCTTCAATTGCTCTGAAAAGAATTTAACTTTATATTTTTATTATCGATAAGATTCACACACTTAATTCTCTTGGATTAACTATTATATTTTTCACAAGTAAAGCTATTGTCAACCTGGAATCAGAGCCAAGAGTCTTTCTGTATTTAAATGTAGAACAGTATTACTATAGTACAAATGAATGGCTTCCACCCAGCTTAATTATGTTCAAGCTGCAAAAAAATGCACATGTTGTATCCATGGATTTGCAAATACGAAGCAGGGGCTCCGTCTACATAGCCGTCTGTGCATTGCTTTTGCCTTTTAGTTTTTATAGCACAGATACTAAAGCCAAATTCTCTTTAAAATCAGAAGTTGATCATTGGAACATGAGGCTGATTACATGTAATAACATGATATTTCCTAACCACTCAGTAAATTTGAAATGACAGTAGTCGCAATAGTACATGTATTTTGTAGAAAATAATCTACTGTTAGGCCACAGTGGAAAAGATGTATGAAAATATTAAAATCGTAATTGCAAATGAAAAAAAATATAGCCAAGTTACTAAGCTGAAGACACACTGGAAGTATCACCAGCTGTGCAGTCTTCATGTTGCATTTTGGACCATTGAAGAGATAGAATGCAAAAAGATTCTGAATGTGTTCTAAGAATAAGAAAGGTACATTAGTTACATCATGTGCCTAATGTCACCACCAAGTGGGTGACTTCTGTGGGTGAATTACCCAATAGGTAGCTCTCCATGTGCTCGCTGTCAACTGCAAAGGCAGATGTTTTGTTTCCACTTCTACAACCCACCCCAGTCCCACTTCAAGACCACAGCATCCAATCCTGCTTGTGCTTCTGGCCTGCCTTCCTGCCCTGTGAAATTCAAACTCAACACTACGACACCAACTTTCACCCTAGTGTCCAGCCCACTGTCCTGAACTACATAGTTCACACTTGCAAGACTTACAGTTGCATGAGCCAATTCCTTCCACACACCCCCACACCCATACACACATACACACACACACACACACACACGCATACACACACACACACGCTCTCAACTCCCTCTCTCTGTCTACTCAGGCAACCATAACACAACACCAGAGGCTGTGGCTTAAACAACAGAAATTTATTTCTCACAGTTCTGGAGGCTGGAAGTCCAAGATCCAGGTCCTAGCAGGGTTTGGTTCCTGGTGAAGACTCTCTTCCTGGCTTGCAGATGGTGCCTGCTTGCTGTGTCCTCCCATGATGGAGAGGAAGAGAGCAAGCTCTCTGGAGTTGCTTCTAATAAGGGCACTAATCCCATCATGAGGGCCCTACCCTCATGACCTCATTTAAATTTAATCACCTCCCAAAAGCCCCATCTCTAAATATCATAACATTGGAGGTTAGGGCTTCAACATATGAATTTGGGGAAGGGACACAATTCAGTCCATAGTGTCTGCTCTCTTCTTATCTATCTATCAATCAGGTACATACAGATCTATATCCTATTATTCTCTGGAGAACACTCACTAATACATCTTATCATCCCTGGACAATCTAAACTACAAAATGGCTCCTTCCCTCTGACCCAGTCATATTTCCAGAGCACTCACTTTCTAACTGTTGCTTCGGCTGTTATTCACCTACAGTGAGACTTTCAATCCCTGGGCCACTTTATTCTTGCAAACCATCAACTGCCTTCTAGCTTCAGTTTCGATTCTCAGCTGATTCTCAGCTGAGCACTCAATTCTCAGCTGGCACTGTAATTTCCTCAGAAGTTATTCCATCGTTTCACCTCATCCTTCAAATCACGAAGGTTATCAATAAATTTTATTTGCCCAACCAATCAATTTGCCCAACCAGAAAAGTGGAACTTTCCTGTTCTACTTTACTTAAGATCTTTATGTCTTTTAACTCTATCGATTCTCTTGATTACTCTGTGTTTCTAGACATTATATTTGCTGCAAACATAAAGAATATGTAAAGATCGCTTTTACTACAGGATGTATCCTGCATGAAGGTCATAGGTCTTCATTTTATTTCACTGGACACTCCAGTGCCTAGCACAGTTTCTGTTTAATAGTAAATAGATGCTTAATAAAATCTCATTAAGTGAATAAGCCCTCTCACGAAGAAAAATTCTACATCACTTGATGACGACAGTCATAATCGGTCATAATAATGATTATTATCGTTAAAGTAGAAAGTGGGGAAATGTTGAGGACAAGGTATTTAGTTCATGATGATACTTCTTCCTTTCATGTTTGATAAGTGACAGCAAAGAGTTCATTTAGCCCATAGGAATAATGATGTAGAAATGCCATACACTCCATTCTATCCTACAAGTTAAGCCAAAGATACATGAACTTTCCTGTAGAATGAATCTTGTAGTAAAAGTATCAACTCATAGTCTTTAAAATACATTCTCAACAAACATGATGTCTAAAGACACAGCCTGGTTTAGTGGAAAGCATACCTGACAGGGAACTGCAGACCTCACTTGTAGCTCTGGTTCTGATTAATGTGCTGTGTTTTCTAAGAGAAGTTAGTTAACTTCCTTAACATTCCATGTCATTACAAGTGAAGGGATTGGAGTTGATTATTTCTAAGGTCTCTTTGAGGTCTAAATTTCTATTCTAGTCTAATGAGATTTAAATTTTTTAAGGTTTTACTTCTTACTCCCTTTATTTTTAAATGTAAAAATCACCATGCAGCACTTTTCCTTGCCTAAAAAATGTTTCTTTGTCAGCATATCAGGATGCTTAGACATAAACCTTTATACACTCTAACACCAAAAAATGCTAATTTTTCAGTCATCTTAATGTTTTTAGACTCCATAGAGTCTGTCATATTATTAATTTTTTTAGTGGGACTAGTAATAAATAATATAAACTAAGTCTTTAAAGTTGGTATGTATTTTGCCTGTTTTTTCACTTAAATTGGACATTACAATATTTTATGACAGATTATCATATCAAATGAAAATAGGAATGCAGGTATGTAATAGCTACTAGCACCTTGTATTTATATGATCACTTTAAACTTATGTTGAGAATGATGTCTATTTACTTTACTATTTGGATATTTTCAAATGAGGATTAAAATACTACCACCATTAATATATGGTACCATTAAGCACTTCTTATCAGATTTATAGAATAACATACCATAAAAATTTCTCAATACAAAAAAGAATATTTCTAATCCTAAATCAATATATAGTTATTATGGGCAATATTTAGTGTAGTCATAGTATACAAGAATGTTGAAATTAACTTTTCAAAAGCCAGGACAGAGTATGAAATGTCACATAAAACTAATTAAATTTAATAATCCTGATTTAACTCACTTAGTCTATTTTTCCCCTTCTGTCAAATAAAGGGCTTAGATTAGATGATTTGAGATAGAATATTTTGTGACTCTGCGAGGAAAGGAGGGTAAGTACTGAATGATAATGGGATTTAAGGTAGACCTGGAAGTGTATAGGATTGTCATAGCAGAAGAGAGACAGGACTCCCAGGCAGAGAGTACAGCTTAGGTATGTCCTGACTCATCTTTTGTTTAAATGATGGAGATAAAACGATAACTAAAACACTACCTGCATAGTCTGATATTTTAGCTACTAGTCAAATGTAGCTCTTAAAACATAATTTTAAATTAATTTAAATTAAAAATTCATTTCCTCAGTCACACTAAACACATTTCAGGTGCTCAGCAGCCATATGTGACTACCCCACTGGACAGTTCAGACATTTCTATCATAACAGAAATTTCTACTGGTCAGCAATGCATCTAGATAATAATAACCAAATGGAAACAGGGAAATCCAATGTCTATTTGACTATAATATGGTCTGTGTCTTGCTTAAGAGAAGGTAGAAATAACTTTAGACTTTATTTTAAACTATATAATTAGGTATGTTTGCTGACAAAAATAAGACCTATATTCTTCTCCATGCATGCAGAGAAAAAGAAGGGAGTGTAGAAAATTATCAACCCCAAAGAAGTCACAGAAGGAGAAAAATTACGGCGGAAAGGATAGATTTCTTAAGATTGGATTCAGCTACGAGAAACACACACACACAGACACACACACACAGATATAGATTTAAATATGGAAGATGTTTATTTTTGCTCACATTAATCACATAAATGTCCAGAGATAAGAAGTCCAGAGCTGCTATGGTCACACAGTTCAATGCTGTCCTGAAAGACTATTCAAGTCACCATTCAGCCATCCCTGGGATGTGGTCTTGGTCCACATGGTCTAAGGAAGCATCCATATACCAGGCACAATAATGCTGGAAAGAACCAAAAAAAAAAGAAGAAGAAGAAGAAGAAGAAGAAGAAGAAGAAGAAGAAGAAGAAGAAAGCAAGAACATCTTCCATTGTCTCCTAAAAAAGACTCTGGAAGGCTGTATGCTTTATATCCCATTGGCCAAAATGTAGTTACATACTCACACTTAACTCCAGGGTGGCTGGAACATGTAATATTTATTGCCGTCAGCCATGTGCCCAGCTAAGAGGTCTGTTCATTCAGAAGAAAGGGAGAATGTATATTTTGGAACACTGCCCAAGACAAAAGCACAAAATAAAATATTTTTATAGCTATGATATATCAGTAATTATAATAAATATTAACAGATTAAACTTTTATATGAAAAGATAAAAATTGTGACTACTATCTAATCCATCTATAAACTTCTTGCTAGAAATATATATAAAACAAAAAACATACAGAAAGGAAGAAATTAAAAGAATTGGAAAAGTATACTGTGCTAATAATAATTAAAGATATTTCTAGTAATATTTAAATTAGATGAAATAATATTAAAGGCAAAAGGCATTAATAGGGATAAAAGGAACACAGAATCTCCATGAAATAGAAAAACTATGAGCTTGTATGCACCTAACCACACAGCTTCAAAATACATAAAGCAAAACCAGAAAGAATTATTAGCAGAAACTAATAATTCCACAGTCATAGTGGGGAATTTTAATACAACTATAACAGAAACCGATTAAACCAAATAATCAAAGATTTAATGTTCAAAAGTACATGTTTGTTCTAGTACGTATATAGAAATCCTGCATACAAACAATGTAAAATATGTACATTTCGGTTAAATTTTTATCTTCAAATAATTTTAAACTTTCAGAAATATTGCAGAAATAGCACAAATAACACAGTTTCATGCACCCCCCTCTGACTTGCTTTTATGTTAACATCTTACATAAATGTAATTATTAAACTAAGAAATTAGCATTAGTACAACACAATTAAAGACTTTATTTGGTCCTCTCCAATCTGTGACAGTTTCTGAGTCTTTCCTTGTCTTTCACCAGCATCACACTTTTGGAGACTACGGGTCAGTTATTCTGTGTCTCTCAATTTGGATTTGTCTGATGTTTTCTCATGATCAGATAGAGCTTATGCATTTGGGGCAAGAATACCACAATTATGCTGTGTGCTTTTCAGTACATCTTGTCAGGGAGCACATAATGCCCATATGTCTTATTATTGGACATGTCACTTGCTTAAGCTGGTGTCTGCCATAATTTTTTACTCTCAAGTTATAATTTTCCCCCTTTTAATCAGATATCTTAAGGGAGACTTCTTGAGACCAGGCAAATATCCTGTTTCTCTTCTAATTTTTGCCTAGGAATTTGAGCATGCACTGGCAACTCTTGCGTGAAATAATGATTCCCATGGTGTTTTAACGGCAATCCACTGTTTCCCTCTCTCATATATTTATTCATTGGAATTTTTCTGTAAGAGGGCCATTCTTTCTTCCCACCTATTTACTTATTTGTTCATATTAGTATGGACTCATAGATTTTTTAATTCTATAGGTTAAAAATTCTATAGGTTCATTATTTATTTTGTTCCTGCAGTCGCTGCACCTTTGGGCATCAGGACCTCCTCAAGTTGGCTCCTTTGCCCTTGCAATCTGCCCCATTGCTTTTTGAGAACTTCCTTACTTTTTGACATCAATGCTCCAGGCTCATCTCTTATTTTCCCTACTTCAGCCCTGGAATATACCACTTCTCCAAGGAACCTTGAAAATGGTTAAAGGCTTGTTCTCAAAATCATTTTTAAAATTTCATAATGCAGGAAATATTATTTCTCCATAATTTCAGCTGTTGAGTTGTTGTGCAGCCACTACACAGAACAGCTGCACCATTAAATGGGCATTCGTTTTCAATTATAGTTTCTTAAGGAGAAAAATGCCTTAAAGTTAGTTAAATAGCTAAAAATTAGAGTTCTTAGTTTCCTTCATTTAAATTTTTGAGTACTGTACACTGAACAATTGCACAAAGATTAGATTTATTATGTAATCTCCAACATTCTGCCTTGTATTGCTTAAATTGTGTAAACATTTGTTGGTTCAAAAAGTATTGAATATTCCATCTTAAGTAGCTGACATACTCTTTGTTAATATGCTAATTTCATTCTCAAAGTCTAACTTAATCCTCAAATTTATTGTCCTACATATTTAACCATTTGAAAGTTTATAGTAGTTTTCGTCATGGTATTAATATTTATAGTCATTATTAGTTACTACAGCATTGTGCTTTTGCAATAATAAATAGACACTTTTGTTTCAAAATAGATTTTCGTCACGAAAACAACATAAGGAGAATTTTCTTTCTGAGTACCGTCTAGATTATTTATATATATTTGTAAATGAATATTCAGATACTCACAGAAAATCCAAATAACATGTTTTATTTGTATTACTGATGTTGTAACCATATTTAAATATGAAAGAAACCTTTGAGATCACAGAATTATTGATCATACTCAAGTTCAGGGATGCCAGAAATTATATTGAAGTTGGCTTGCAGCTGTTTAGTCTATTAAGAACCAAGGTTGAAGTTCCACTAAATAGCTGGTTTTGGCCAAGTATCAAAGCCAAACAAAATCTCCATGCAACTCTAATAACTAGGAATAAATCTAACATAAATTATGATAACATGTTGAATAATATTAATAAGGACTTGCATAAATGGAAATAAATCATGCTCATGGTTGAAAAGCCATGATATTATAAAAATATAATTCTCTCCAAATGAATTATTAATTTCAACTCAATTCCAAGCAAAATTCCAGTGGGGTTTTTTATAGAACTTGACAATCTTATCCCAAATTCACATAGGAGAACAATGAGAGAAAAATAAGTTAAAAAAAAATACGGGTTCTCCAAGGGGTCTCCAAGGACATCTTGAGGAAGAGGAGTGATTTTCTAATTTGAACAACGGTGCCACATGAGTTTGCATGGCTCAGTGGGTCTTGTCCTAACAAATGACAAGCCTTGGTATAAAGGTATAAATTAGACATATGCAATAGAATTCAGAGGACAAAAACAGACCCGTGAATATTTAGAAAATTGATACATGACAGAAAGGGCATTAGAAATAAATGAAAAGTTTGTTTTTCAATAAATGTTACAGTGAGAACAGATTTTATTATACATAATAAAAATAAAATAAGAGATATACTTTACAATCCATTCTAAGTGAATGAAAGATCTACTCCTCTGTAAAATTTTTGAAAGAAAACATAGTAGATATCTTTATATCTACAAGGTAGAGAAAGGCTTCTTAAACATAATTCAAAAGCTCAAAACATAAAAGAGAAAGTTCATCAATTTGAATACATTAAATTTTTAACTCTTCAACTAGAAACCATAAACAAGTGAAAAGATCAGATGCCAACTGGGAGAGGCTATTTGCAATTCATGTAATTGACTAAGAATTAGGTATAAGAACATACAAAGAGCTCTTACTAGTTAATAAGAAAATAGGCCAACAACCAAAAAAGTGAGAAAAAATATGAATAGCTAATCCAATGACAAGCCAATGTCCAATAAATGTATGGAAATATACTCAAGCTCATTTCTAAGTAGGGAAATAAAAAAAAACAGCAAAATATTATTTCATATCCATCAGATTGACAACATTGAAAGTGCTTGATGATATTAACCATTGGTAAGGTTGTGGAAAAATAGGGAACTTTTATACACTGCCAAAAGTGTAAAGTGTATACACATTCCCTGGAGGGCAATACGGCACCATCCTGGTAAAGTTGTAGATACACACATTGGGTCATTTAAGTAGGTACTCTTCTAGAGAAATCCTAGCATGTGTGGCAAGCAGACATATGGTGTGACACGCATGTTTATAACAGTGAAAGATAGGGCACAGGCCTAACTGCTCATTGAATAAATTGTGATGCACTCCATCAAGAGCAGAATGTACAGTACCTAAAAATGAATCATTCAGGGATGTATATGTATTAACACGGTGAAAACTCAGAATACTGAAAACTAATGGCAAGTTAAATGATGATATTCACAGTCTCAGGCTATTTGTATAAAGACTGAAAATATACAAAACATGACATAGCGTGGATGGATAGATCCTTGTGCAGTAACAGTATAAATGCATACACGAAACTGACAAACATTCTAGTGAACAAGATATGAATGGAAGGCAGAGAGACAGTCTGGGAAAGGTAGCCAAGTACTGCAATTCTTTCTGTGATCTTTCATTTCTTTAAAAAATCTGGATGTATCAAATTGTTAAAGATTTGATAAAGCTTCGTGTTGTTCTCTTGGTGTGATGATTGTAGTGTTTCCATACTTTTCTGTATGCTTAAAAAAATTTGCTGTTAAAAATGGAGGTTTTACCATGTACATTGAATAAAAAATGATAATAGAGCCAAAAGTAACATAATTATCATAGTAAACACAGATACAGGACAAAACACATAGGTCAAAAAAATAAAATAAAATAGTAAAATAAAATAAAAAGTTACAGCAAGCACTGCACAACTTTCCTCCTGTGTGTCTGTAAAATGCCACCTTTGATTAATAAGGAAGTTTGCATGGGAGTGAACGCAGCTGCCTTATAAATCAATCAGCCAAAGAGGAGTTAAAGACAATCATTTCCATTGTGTGCTCAGGAAATAAATTTCCTGTCAAAAATAAAAGCTTCTTGTCCAAAACTAAATAACATGGCCGTAATGTGACTAATGGCTGAATGAATCTAACAGCAAAGATTAGAGATTCCTCTGAAATTTATGAATTACCAGAATTATGTCTGATGATGTAAAGTTATGTTTAGGTAGGAAACATAGACTTTATTTTTTAAGACTGAAAATTTAAAGTCAAAATTGAGTTACCCTATGAAGAGCATGATACTTTAAATAAATCATCTTTAGACACTTAAATAACTGAGCACCATGATTTTAATTTAACAAAGTCATTTATTTCACAGGGAACTGATTATTTTCCCTAGATTTCCAATTGCACTTTCAACCACGTAAGTTCTGACATTAGCTAGCGCCAACATTCCACCTATTTATAAAAATTCCCTGTACCCTGTTGCCATTTAGCACAGTGAATACCCATTTGTAAACAAAATGGTGATACATTATGATAGCCAAAGGGCAGAGCTTTACCTGGACAGAGATTCATCATTTTTTAATGTAGCACAGCTTGGTGTTTGCACGTCATCAAGCACTCTGAAAGGTGCTTGGAGAGATTGATGACCTAAACGATTACTGAAACTTAATAATAGCATCAGCAACTGCGGGTTGATATTGCACACAACGGAAATAGTACCTTCATTCTCGTCCATGCCTATTGTTGGCCAAGTTATATGAATATTTTGACCAGATAAAGTGTTAGAGAAAACTGAAATCTTATTCTATAATAGTAATTATATGATATTTTGATATGGTCTTAGCAAGTGCCATACAAAAATAATTCCCTTGCATATATACCCAGAAGTGCGATTGCTGGAGCATATGGTACTCCTATTTTTAATTTTTTGAGGAACCGCAATACTGTTTTCCATAGCAGCTGCACTACTTAACATTCCCACTAAAAGTGTGCAAGGGTTCCAATCTCTCCACATCCTCAAATTGAAATCGGGATCTCAACGCGATATCTGCATCTCCGTGTTTACTGCAGCATTATTCACGATAGCCAAGATATGGAAACAACCTAAATATCCATCAACAGATGAATGGATGAAGAAAATATGTATATACATAGAATGGAATATTATTTAGTCTTCAAAAAGAAGGAAAGCCTGCCACGTGCAACATGTATGAGCCCAGAGCGCATGATGCTAAGTGAAATAAGCCAGTTGCAGAAGGACAAAGACTACGTGACTCCAGTTATATAAGGAATCTAAAGTAGTCAAACTCCATGGAAGCAGAGAGTAGAACGGTGGTCACCAGGGGCCGGGGGAGAAGGGAAATGGGGAGTTGCTCTTCTACAGGTACAAAGTTCCATTTACACAAAATCAATAAATTCTAGAGATCTGCTGTACAACATAGTGCCTATAGGTGACAACACCATATTGTGCTCTTAAAATTTTCTTAAGAGGGTATATTTCATGTTAAGTGTCCTTAACAGAATTACAAAAATTAGTCACTTGCAAATCAACTGTGAACATTATGCAACAAAATACAAATGGGTTTATCAAGACAGCCTTTTTACTGACTACATGACACATGGGAAGCACCGAATGGAGACTAGAAAGAAAATCACATCATCCTGTTCACAAATGTATTTAATGTCAAACATATCCCCAAAGAGCCCATCCCACATTTTGTGTATGCCACCTGCAATATACATCTATGAGATAAATGTATCAAAGAAGATGATATTTTTGGCTTTCTTCTTTTTTTCCAGAAAATGCTTTACTTTCTATTATTGATTTGAGAGTTTGATGAAAGTATATTTTGCCTGAAAGTGCCTCTACTTGGACCAAAGAAGATTTTTCTATGTATATAATTTACCCAACTTCAATAATTTCCCTGAGAAGTATCAGAAATTATGGCATGATCTCTGTGAAAAAAGCGTTACAAGGTAAAGATACAGCTTCTGTAATATTCCAAAAGGAGCTAAGTTGTCCATTTTAACACCACAGCTGATTCACACTCATTTCGTAGCTTACTATTTATATCCTTTTGAGAGCTCTTTGCATGTATATAAAATTCAAGAATACAATTCAATAAAATACAAATCAGGGAGTGAATTTATAATTTAAATTTTGTTGTGAGCATTATCAACAAAGGCAGGCCATTAAAAAGGCTGTTTCTTCACCAGTGAATTAATGCTAGAAGGACAAGTAGTGTAAACTATTCTGCCGACAGGCCAATAATGAAAACATAGTTAAAGCAGTAAAGCTTGCCAACTACTGATGAGACTCAGGAGAAATTCCTTAACAGATGTTTCCCTGAGCAAATATATACTCTGCCTACTCTGATTATGATGGTCTTGAGAATTCGTGATTTGATTCAACATTCAGCTACTCTTCAGCAGGCTCATAAAAATATGATTCTTACAAAGAGGATATTCTACATTTTCCTTTCCTAAGAACCAATATAGAACATATTTATCGTACTCAGTCCCATATGGTGAAGTCCAACAGCACTTTTCATAGCACTATAATTAAAGTTGTGTCAGCATTTTATTATGAACAAGAGGAGGCAAAGCCTTTTTGGGTTTTTTTCAGTTTTTTTTTTTCATTTTATAAGCTTCCTTTCGCTGAGTGCCCACTGACTGCAGTAATCTGGTCTGACCTCCCATCTGCCTCCTGCTAAGAATTTCTGATGTCTTGCTCTTGGCTGAATGATTTGTGTACAAACAGTTTAAAAGAGCTTGTTTTTGAAAACCAGGAGATTATTCCTGACAGACAGTTCCACCTTTCAGCTTCATGTCTAATCATTATAATATTCTGGAGACTTCTTTCTGGAATGAGCGTTAGCAGGAAATAGTTGGTGGTTTGTAAGAGCAGTAAAACAAAGTACACAGAGGGAAGTGACTCACAGTTATTGAGTCACATTATGATGCCTGACATTGGCATCTCTGTGGTTTTACTAGTATCTATTTGTGTGTATTGAAGCCCTAATTATTTTAGTTATTTCTTTCTAAAAATCTTCCACTTTCTAGATTTTTAATTGGGTGAGAAATACTAAAATATATACTTAGTAGTTGTGTGACTTTGGACAATTGATTTAATTGCAGCTCAACCTCAAACTCCCTGAGTATTGGGAGGATAGTAAGAACACCTACTTCATCAGACAATGTGAGGATCAAACTGGATAATCCACTCCAGGGGCTGAACACCGGCCCACGACAATGATCCACTTCATCTCCATCCTTACCTAGAATGGCTCCATCCTAGTCGTTACTACAGGCTACTCACTCTGCCCTTGCCTGAAATAAACCTCAGGTATCTAACTTTCTACCCAAAGCCAATCTTTTTAAACATTCTAAACTCTCTTAAAAATGCAAATGCAAGCAACAAATTAACCACATCAATGGCTGCTGTAAGATTAATAATTATCCTCTAGGTTCCGTGAAGGAGAAAGTCCATGTCTGTTTTACTACCATAGTGCCTATGTGCAGAGGCATGTGCTTCGTAAAATATTAGTCTTTAGAGCTTTTTAAGGTTGTGATCTTATGTCTAGTTACATAAGTACTTAAGTGAAAATAATTCATTTTTGAGGCTGTGGATTCAATTTCTGCTGTGGTTGGAAAGTGAAATAGACAGTCTTGCTCTGGCATTATTTTATTATCACATGAATGTAGTATTAGAACCAATATTAACTCACACTTTCAACAAGAGGCTTTAAGCTAAAACCGGAAGACATGCCCGGGTGTTATCAAGGTGCACTAAGCAAGCTGCCCCGACACAGTGATTGGCAGGGAACCAAAAACCCACAGAAATCCTGGGCAAAGAAGGGTCCAATACACCTCTTTACACCCCCTTGCCGTGGCCTGAAAATGTTCATTGCTATTTTATGTCTCTTGTTGATGAACCACAGTTGTCCCCTGCACCCCTAATTTACATCTGCAGAATTTCCAGTACTTCAGGAACATCTCTTCTCCAACCCCATTTAAAAGAATAATTGCATCTGTGCGCAATTAAAAAGAATAGGGATCTGGCTAATAATATTTCCCACTTATCTTTTGAGTATTCTGTATTTTTAGGTCACCTTAAAATATGAAGGAACAGTCTCCTGTACAGTGGTGAGAGCCCAGTGATAATTTGGCTGTATGAAAAATTTATCAGCAGTAAATTAACCACCAGGACAGCCTTTGACGGTAACAGCAGAATCATGAGCACACATTCTGGGCTGTATTCATAGGCTTCTTTTCGTTTGCATTCTCAAAGTTGACAGGCGGCAGATTCAATAATATATCCTTTTTAAAAAACTGGCCTTAATGCTTTATTATCACAAGCAAAATATTTCCACGTGTCCTGATAGGCAAGAACATTCAAATCTTGTGAAGGATTTCCCTGACTGTTATCAAGAGGTAATTCACCTGCGCCACCTTCCCTTACCAGCTGTAAAGTTCTCAGCGGTTAGAATCACTAACCGACCGCATGACGCCGTTTCTCTTGCTGTCTGTCCTGTCACCTTCCAGCTCTCCGCGGTCTTTCCTTGCCTGTAGCGCCTCCTCAGAAATGCCCATCAGCCTCACGGGTTCCTTGCTTTCCTCCTGCGGCCTGACGGGCTGCGACTCTGCCGTCTTCCTCCAGGGGGCGCTGCGGGACCGTGAGCCCGCGCTGCTTATTAAGAGCGGAGTTTCTGCCAATCTCCTACCAGCTCAGGTAGAGAACTACTCTTTGTTAGAGCAATAGCTCCTGCTTTTAACCAGTGCTATAGGCCACGGTTTTTGCTTCTGATTCCAAAAGACAACTTGTGTATGTGAATGAGATACAAACACCCAGCACCTAAAGGTAGCTACGTTCTTTTCCTAAGTGGTGGTTTTGCAAAAAACATGCACTGCCTGTACAAACCTGTTAGTCTTACCAGTTCCTTATACAGGGCAGAATAGGCATTCTTTTTACCGAATTCTACTAAAATGCTGGCATTTTTTTGCCTTTTAACTTATTATATTTAAACTATGAGTTAAATAGTAAACCTGAGTCTGTTTATTATATTATATATTATAGAATTATGTATTGATAATAGTTTATTATATCATTATAATTACATTATAATTGTATATTGCTACATCAGTATTCTTTATAGCAAATATTGTCTAAATATTGTAATACACTAACGTTAACATGCACCTAACCTACAAGAACTGTTTAGCCACATTGTAACTTTTATCAACAACACTGTGAAGCACTTAATAATATTTAAGTCACATATCTTCTATTTCATAGTAACATGCACAGATCTTCTAAATTTGCTTTTTATACATATCAGATTTATGTTAAAACCCATCTTCATTCAGAAACAGTTTTAAAGATGGTTTCTGTGTTTAAAAGCATCTTTCACATGGTGTCTGTGCTACAAGTGAACTAGCTGAAATCATGAAGAAAATATCTGTTAAAAGGGATAAATACTCTGTCAAAAATGTGCTATTAATCATCATGACAGGGCTTCCCTGGTGGCGCAGTGGTTAAGAATCTGCCTGCCAGTGCAGGGGACATGGGTTCGAGCCCTGGTCCGGGAAGATCCCACATGCTGCAGACCAACTAAGCCCGTGCGCCACAACTACCGAGCCTGTGCTCTGGAGCCCGCGAGCCACAACTACTGAGCCCGCATGCCACAACTACTGAAGCCCGCATGCCTAGAGCCCGTGCTCCGCAACAAGAGAAGGCACCGCAATGAGAAGCCCGCGCACCGCAACGAAGAGTAGCCCCCGCTCGCCGCAACTAGAGAAAGCCCGCGCACAACAACGAAGAACCAACACAGCCAAAAATTTTTTAAAATAATTAATTAATTAGTTTAAAACAAATCATCACGACATTTATTGCTATAAAAGTATAAAAAGCAGACTGATATTTGTAAAACATAAATAGGATCATGTCACATCCCTGCTAAAATCTTAGAGTGACTTCCAGTTGAAATAAAAATGGTTAAACAGTCGCCAAAGCCCGACATGATCTCCTTCCCCCTCCCTGCCCTGCTCTCAGCTCCTAAGGTCACATCACCCTTCTCTCAGCTGCCTCTTCTGTTTCCTTATAGTGATATTTTTGTATGTGTCATCTTCCATATCTGTAGTTGGGGTCAGAATTTTGATTTTTGTGATATAATTGAAAATACTTATTTTCAGTAAACTTAAAAATACCATATGAAATAATGTTTAAAACTTTGCACCATATGTCTGTTAACATTATCTCTTCCAAAGATCAATCTACATTGTTCAGAGAGATTTGGAGAATGGAGTGAATCTTCTAGACAATCAGAAGTGAAGATGTGGTTTTTCCCCTGTGACACCATTGGTATTTGATTGCTACAAAGCAGTCAGAGGGCTTTGCCTTGGAAAGGTATTCTTAAGGGTCAACTACTCCTACATAAAAGGCCAGATAATAACTGAAACTTGACTCTAATATATACCCACCTTACTTTATTATATAAAGGAGATTCTTTTCACAACAGAGCTTGATGAATAAATATTCTTAGGCAAGAATTACAAAGGTTAATGTGTTAACTAGTAAACGTTTGCAAGCATAAGTTAAAATGTAAAATGCAACAAAATAATTTACCACAAAGTGAAAACCTTCAAATAAGATATTAGAAAGACACTTTTTAAAGTTTCTTCTCTTAGTCTTTTTTCCCTTTCAATGAATTCTTTTTCAGATAATAAGTCCTTGCTTTGAAGAAATAAACAAGTATAAATAAAACAAACACAATAAAAGTTAGTTTATGTCTGTGCACCTCTGCATCAGATAGCTTCACAAGCCAACTGAGCTTTCTCCTGTGGTTTCCGTGTGGTCGATACTTTTTCATGCTGTGTATGTGCATTTATCTTTCAGTTGAATCTTCCATAATAAAATGTATCCCCCAGAGCTTCAAAGCCAATTAGCCTACAGTTGTGTTTTTCCTTTTTTCCCCATGAATTTCTACTTCAGTTAAAAACGCAGTTACTGATAAAAGCAACAACATAAAAGATATGTTTACATCGGACCTATATCAACAGATGTATCAAGTTAGCCAATCTGTTAGTTAACAGTCAAGAGGATGTCGTGTGGTCAGCACCCTCAGATTAGCCCAGCTACCTCTGTGAGGAGATAAGACTCTTCCTTACTGAGGGTTGGACTGGGTCTTCCATACCGTGTTGTTGAAAGATCGGCTGGGTCTTGCTGTGCCTGAAGTGCAAATATGTTCACTGTAATTTATATTAATTAATTAATTGCAAATATATTAATTGCAATTTATATTAATTGCAATAAATGTAATTATTGGTTGATTAACTTTAACATACCAAGGCTTTGTTAGAAAAGAAAAATACATTACCATTAAGTATAAAACGAAATATCAAAATCCCTTTAGCCATGAGCTGGGTGCCATTTACTTTTATGATTTAAGAATATTAAACAAAAGAGGAAAAGAGGTGTCATACCCTTAAGTCTGGGGGAGTCGGAATCATCTGTTTTATGAATTTCATGAGTATGGTTTATACGCACACACTATGAGCATTGAATCAAGTATTTGCTGCTTACAACTCTCATTAAAAATAGGTAAATGGGTTTTGATTGTGAGTCCAAGTGTGGCAGTTCTCGATGGTGGACCGTGCTAAATACTGTGGTTGGCTTGTTCAGCCTAGATTTCTACCCTACCTCTGACTGAGATTTGGGAAAACTGAAAACAGCATTTATCCATGGCAACTAGGGTTCTGGATGCAAATTAGTTTCCTCAGATTGAATGCACTCGAGTGAGATTTGTCAAGTGAAAATGAGTTTGAAACCATTTCTTGTCCCTTTTGACGTTTTCCTAACAAACAAGGTCATGGAAATTTGAAGATTTTCTGCCTTCTTAACTGTCCTTTTTCCTGCTTCTTTTGTTTCGATAGGAGTTGCATCAGAGGCAGTATGGCGTTAGCTTCGTGAGACCGGATCCCTGGTCCCTGCACCACGGCCACTCAGTTCCAGAGCTTGTCCCAGTGGAATCGGTCCCGTGGGGATCTGCCCTTGATTGTGGAAGTCATTTCTGGTGCCTCAACTACAATCTGCCCTTCCAGCCTTCCTTAACGTAAGCCTATAGTTCTCTGCATTTCATCTTTTCCTCTTTAAGATATTTGGAGTGGATCCTGTTTTTACATTGCGTTAGGAAGAGGAGGAACGCACTCTCTGAGTTTTAAATTCTCAGCCCAAGACATGGTTAGAAAATTAAGGAACATTTATCATTATCTCTTGCAGCCTCGAAACTGACATAGCCAGAAATCAGACACAGAATCAGTTCCTCTAATTTGCTAAATCACAACATAAATTGAATGCAAAGCCTTGCCATGATTTGTATGTCAAAGCTTGAGCATTTATTAAGAGAAAGTGGTGTCCTGACTAAGGACATTTTGGTGGATTCAAATGGACTTGACCACTCTGTATCCCCAAAGACCAGTGAAAATACCTCGGCCAACAGTTCTTCCCTCTCTGATTACACAAGCCTTGACTCATGTGGAGACACTGTGATACCTTCACCTCTCAAAGGGATGACAATTCCTTTCCCTCAACTCTGCCTCTACTGCACCCTGCAGCTATGACCGAGAGTGAGGTCCCAGCTTGTCCCAACGAGACAAATACATTCTGACATGGAAGAAGGTACATCACGTATCAAGATGGATCCATGACTCTGCTAATATATATAGGCAGAAAGCTGAGGGCTATGTGTGAGAATGGTTCCAAGAGGGCTAGACAAAGGAAAAAGAAATATAACTATTGATCAGGCCAAATATAGCAAGATGGGTGTGCGTACCAGGGATTATATGCTCATTGTGCTAACATAAACTTCCCAATATGGTATTAAGTGTTGGCTTGGTTGGTCAACTGGGATATGGACTCAGTGGGTGGCCTGCACTAAATGAAGGTGAGATGCCTAAAATTTTTAGGATAATATGGAAGAAGGAATTTTAAAACTTAGAAAGATAAGAATGGAATGGATTTATTTGATGTGCTCCTAAATCACTCAATCTATTATGCAAGAATTTCCCTTGAGGGGGCTTTAGCATTAGATATCTAGCATTTAGAAATAAATTGGTTATAAACCACTGGGGTAAAAAAATGGGAAACTATGAGTCCACACTAAAATATATTAAATGTATATATATATATTCACCTTCATATATATGTTTACTTGTATATTTTGGTATAGACTTATACAGAAAATATATATGGTTATATGTATATATATAAGATATGTACTTATATAGAGAAGAAAGAAAGAAAGAGAGAGAGAGAGAAAGAAAGAAAGGAAAGAGGAGAGGGGCTCTTGCTTTAGAAGAATGCCAAATGTTGATTGGTAAGTGTGAAGGGAATTGTGGAATTATAGTAATATAGTAAATATTGGTACAGGCAAGAATCATCAATTGATGCTAAAATCAGGGGGACAAATTTTGTTAAGGAGCAAAATATTTGTATGATCTTAAGTTGTCCCTCTAGATTGTTTAGTCACTGCAAGGCAAGGTGAAGAAATCAGACACATTCACAGGGTGATAAAGATGTAGATTGACATTGTATGCCTCTTGATTTGATACCCTGAGAAGGACGTCAAATCACAATGTCCTTTATGTAGTGTTCTGCCTAGGAATACATAATCTAAATTTAATCATGAGGCAACATGAAACACACTCAAAACGAAGAACATTCTCTTCTGTTTTTTGAAAGGTAGGGGAGGATTGTATTCTGCACAAATGTTAATAATAGTAATAAATAGTAAAAATAGTGATAAAAGAAAAAGAAAGGCTTTAGAAGTGTTCCAAATTAAATGAGTCTCAAAAAAACATGACAACTGAGTGCAATACCTAACCCTAGACTACATTTTATACTGGAGGCCAAGCAAATTCAACAGAACATTATTGCGTCAATGGACCAAATTGGAAAATGGATGATAGATAAACAAAAAAGTATGAAATTTATGTTAAATTTACTGAAGATGGTAACTGCACAGTTGTTACATGAGGATATATCTTTTTGCTTAGGAAATAAGTTTTTAGTGGCAAAAGACCCAGAGGTATGCAACTTACTCCCAAATGTTGAGCGGGAGAGTCCATTGATAAAGCAAACGGAGCAAACTATTAAAAATAAGTGAACCAGGGTAAAGGGCATTTGTTGTTCTTCGTATAGGCTTATTTTTGCACCTTTGCTGTAAGTTTGAAATTATTTCCAAATAAAAATTTTTAATATATATTTTTATTAAAAAAAAACCATACAGCGCCTTGGAAGACGTCCCCAGTAGGCCTTATGTAAGGCGGAAATGCAGCTGTTGATATAGGCTCACTGATTTCCTTGAAGAGGATTGGATCCCAGAGAGGAAAAGACTAAGTGGCAGCAATGAACTGCTAGAAACGAGATGCTCATGATTACAAAGATAGGCAGCAGGGACAGAAAGATAACCAGAATAATTTGCCCCATAAGGATTTTTAGTAGCTTCTGATTTACCATGGTATCTCTTGGACTAAAACGGTTGGGCAGATGACTTAGAGTCTAGCTTGGTCTGAGTCAACTTACAAATCTCGGGTGTTGTAAGCAAGAGCCTGTCTTTGACACCTGAAAAGAAGTAGAAGGCCACCTCATCTAATTCTTAGGTGTAAATCACTTCTCAAGACAAAGAGTGAGAGTAAATAAAGAGTACAACAGATTCCCTTAAGGGAGGACCTGTGACTGCTGAATCTTCTTTCCAGTCTTTCCCAAAAGGACATAGGCCCACTTACCAAGGGACTGGAATGGGAAATTCCCAGGCCTTTCAGGTCTCAGCTTGGACTAATTACTGAACTTGGATAAATACATGGGTTTTTAAGGATCCCAGTATGCTGCACCTCTATCTTCCCTGCCCGAGTTCAGAATCATTTGAGATTTAGACAAAAGAAATTTAACTATATTTTTAATACTAATGAATATATTGGAAAATCTTGTCAGATGTGGTCAAGTAGCTTAGGTAATACACCAGTCACCCCAGTTCCCCAGCCATGGACCTATCCAGACCCTTATGTTGGAACACAATGCAACCTCCTCCACTCTCACACATATGTTATGACACAAGTTGCCTAATTAACAGCCTCATTGGAGGCTATTACTTCAGTTGTCAAAGCTTGAGACTAAACCGAATTGACTATTTTACGACCTGCTTGGCCATTTGACCCTTTATCTACAAGCCACTGAGTGGATAAATTGTAAGGACATGGCATCTTAATCATTTGAATGGTTCACCGAGTTAAAAAAAAAAAAAAGGTATAGAATTGCTATTAAGGCAACAAATAAGCAACACTTACCTATGGAAGTTTTCAAATTCTCTTTCATTTTCAGACTAGGGAATACATAAGGAGCTATGAAGCATGTCAAAGATATAAAGGGATTACTGATAATGCAAATTTTTTTTCATCCTAACAGCTGTGCAGAAAAATTTTCATAATAATGATTGCATTTAATTACATAAAGAGTGGTAAAGTCTCTTTCATTTTATCTCAATAATGAAGCTTTGATTCTGAAGATAATCCTGGCTTTTCTCTGTCAAGGCCAGCATGTGAGCAACAGTGAATTCAATTCCATCTTAACTATCCTGAGAGGATAAAACAAGAATAATTTTTCACATACGTTATAAAGATGAAAACTATTACCATAGGACATATTTTCTTTAATATGCTTTAAAATATACATATAGATAAATAGACAGATGTCCAGAAAGAAAAAGAATTAGCCCCTGAGTCATTTCTAGAGTTAACTCTAACACCATTCAACAAAAATTAAATAATATGAGAGTCTTTAAAAAACAAACAGTAGTTTGTTACATTTTCTAGTACCTTTGCCTATTTGTGTGAGATTTAGCAGTGGCTCTGATGGCTTGCATCTTCTCTCACGCTTTGTTTCTGGGAAGATCACTAGTTTTATGAAAATAATTAGGAAACCCAGCTCTGCCACATAAACTAGAATCTTGAGGTTAATTAAAATGGAATGACACTGAACATATGTGGACCACCAGGAAAATCTGACGGGCAGGTACACAGAATTCTGTCATCTACTGAGAATACAAGTGAAAAAAGATAGCATGGCAAATTAACTGGGGACCTTCATGTTTACACTTTTTATTACAATCTCCCATTGACATTGACAATCTGACACATTACACCCATAGAATTTATAGTTGTATACTACACTGATTTTACATACTGTGTTCACACATTTCCAAAGTATTTCTACATATTCCTAATGAGGGATGAACATTTTTCCTACTTGTTTTTAAAAGAGAAATGGATGGAGAAATTTTTAAATAGGCTCCGTGATTTCAGTGAAAATGTCAGATGTCGGTCAGCCTAATTAATTGGCCACCTCTGACAAAAATTCTGTTTCAAAAATTAATCATTTCCAAAAGTCATTCAAAAAGATGGTGGCAATACCATCATCAAAAAATCAGTTCAGGGCTTCCCTGGTGGTGCAGTGGTTAAGAATGCACCTGCCAATGCAGGGGACATGTGTTCGATCCCTGGTCCAGGAAGATCCCACATACCGCGGAGCCACTAAGCCTGTGGGCCACAACTACTGAGCCCATGTGCCACAACTACTGAAGCCCATGTGCCTAGAGCCCATGCTCCACAACGAGAGAAACCACTGCAATGAGAAGCCTGCGCACCGCAATGAAGAGTAGCCCCTGCTCACTGCAACTAGAGAAAGCCCGCACACAACAACGAAGACCCAATGCAGGCAAAAATAAATAAATTAAATAAATTAATTTAAAAAAAAAAAACAGTTCAAATGCCCTACTTCTGTTAGAGGTTAGAATTAGGAGACATGGATTCAGAGCTAGAATCTGTTTCTTCAAAGGAGATTGACTTGAGCAAGTCTCAAACTTTCTGAGCATTGGCTTTTTCAATACGAAACATACAGAAAGTCACACCTGTTGACTTTACGGAGTTCTTATGAGGATAAAATAAGAAATATGAATGCACTTTATACTGTAAAGCACTATGTACATGTTAGAATTTCACTATAGAAATGTACCCCTTTTATCTTGAGATAAAGAAATTTTCTTTCCTTAATTTGTTCTGTGAGAGCAGTTTGGTGGGGGGCAAGGAGTTGTCTCTTCACAAATTTAGGAAGTATGGACCCCTGCCAGGTAGTTAAAAATTCACAAGAATGTACAGGAACAAAATAATGCATAAAATTTCATAGATAAACCAATAATAAAAAGTAATACAGGGCTTCCCTGGTGGCACAGTGGTTGAGAATCTGCCTGCCAGTGCAGGGGACACGGGTTTGAGCCCTGGTCTGGGAAGATCCCACATGCCGCGGAGCAACTGGGCCCGTGAGCCACAATTACTGAGCCTGCACGTCTGGAGCCCGTGCTCCGCAACAAGAGAGGCCGCGGTAGTGAAAGGCCCGCACACCGCGATGAAGAGTGGCCCCCGCTTGCCACAACTAGAGAAAGCCCTCGCACAGAAACGAAGACCCAACACAGCCATAAATAAATAAATAAATAAATAAATACTTAAAAAAAAAAAAAAAAAAAGTAATACAAGTCAGAGATGGATGACAATGTGGACTGTCCATCCAAACTGTTATTTGTGCCAATCATAAAATGACTTGAAAGCTTTCAGAAAATATGCAATCCAACTAAAATGAATGTTAGTATGTAGCAGGGTTTGCAATCGTTAACAAAGCTAATGAAGAGTTAATAGAAGTCTGAAGAGTGTTACTCTTGTGAGCCCTGGAAAGTTGCCTATGTGGCAGCGAAAATGCAACTTACGAAGTTGGAATGTCAAAATAAAGAAACAGGGTAAAATGGCATCAAGATAGCATTGCATTTTTTTTAACATCTTTATTGGAGTATAATCGCTTTACAGGGTTGTGTTAGTTTCTGCTATATAACAAAGTGAATCAGCTATATGCATATGTATATACTCATATCCCCTCCCTCTTGCGTCTCCCTCCCACCCTCCTTTTCCCACTCCTCTAGGTGGTTGCAAAGCACCGAGCTGATCTCCCTGTGCCATGCAGCTGCTTCCCACTAGCTATCTATTTTACATTTGGTAGTGTATATATGTCCATGCCACTCTCTCACTTCGTCCCAGCTTACCCTTCCCCCTCCCCTTGTCCTCAAGTCCATTCTCTACGTCTGCATCTTTATTCCTGTCCTGCCTCTAGGTTCTTCAGAACCATATTTTTTTTTTTAGATTCCATATATATCTGTTAGTATGCGGTATTTGTTTTTCTCATTCTGACTTACTTCACTCTGTATGACAGACTCTAGGTCCATCCACCTCACTACAAATAACTCAATTTCGTGTCTTTTTATGGCTGAGCAATATTCCATTGTATATATGTGCCACATCTTCTTTATCCATTCATCTGTCGATGAACACTTAGGTTGCTTCCATGTCCTGGCTATGGTAAATAGAGCTGCAGTGTACATTGTGGTACATGATTCTTTTTGAATTACGGTTTTCTCAGGGTATATGCCCAGTAGTGGCATTGCTGGGTCATATGGTAGTTCTATTTTTAGTTTTTTAAGGAACCTCCATACTGTTCTCCATAGTGGCTATATCAATTTATAGTCCCACCAACAGTGCAAGAGGGTTGCCTTTTCTCAACACCCTCTCCAGCATTTGTTTGTAGATTTTTTGTTGATGGCCATTCTGACTGGTGTGAGGTGATACTTTTGATTTACATTTCTCTAATGATTAGTGATGTTGAGCGTCTTTTCATGTGTTTGTTGGCAATCTGAATATCTTCTTTGGAGAAATGTCTATTTAGGTCTTCTGCCCATTTTTGGATTGTTTGTTTGCTTTATTGATATTGAGCTGCATGAGCTGCTTGTATATTTTGGAGATTAATCCTTTGTCAGTTGCTTCATTTGCAAATATTTTCTCCCATTCTGAGGGTTGTCTTTTCGTCTTGTTTAAGGTTTCCTTTGCTGTGCAAAAGCTCTTAAGTTTCATAAGGTCCCATATTTTTTTTTTTAATTTCCATTTCTCTAGGAGGTGGGTCAAAAAGGATCTTGCTGTGATTTATGTCATAGAGTGTTCTGCCTATGTTTTCCTCTAAGAGTTTTATAGTGTCTGGCCTTACATTTAGGTCTTTAATCCATTTTGATTTTATTTTTGTGTATGGTGTTAGGAAGTGTTCTAATTTCATTCTTTGACATGTAGCTGTCCAGTTTTCCCAGCACCACTTGTTGAAGAGGCTTTCTTTTCTCCTTTGTATATTCTTGCCTCCTTTATCAAAGATAAGGTGACCATATGTGCATGGGTTTATCTCTGGGCTTTCTATCCTGTTCCATTGATCTATATTTGTGTTTTTGTGCCAGTACCATACTGTCTTGATTACTGTAGCTTTGTAGTATAGTCTGAAGTCCGGGAGCCTGATTCCTCCAGCTCCATTTTTCTTTCTCAAGATTGTTTTGGCTATTCGGGGTCTTTTGTGTTTCCATACAAATTGTGCAATTTTTTGTTCTAGTTCTGTGAAAAATGCCATTGGTAGTTTGATAGGGATTTCACTGAATCTGTAGATTGCTTTGGGTAGTATAGTCATTCTCACAATGTTGATTCTTCCAATCCAAGAACACAATATATCTCTCCATCTGTTTGTATCATCTTTAATTTCTTTCATCAATGTCTTATAGTTTTCTGCATACAGGTCTTTTGTCTCCTTAGGTAGGTTTATTCCTAGGTATTTTATTCTTTTTGTTGCAGTGGTAAGTGGGAGTGTTTCCTTAATTTTTCTTTCAGATTTTTCATCATTAGTGTATAGAAATGCAAGATATTTCTGTGCATTAATTTTGTATCCTGCTACTCTACCAAATTCAGTAATTAGCTCTAATAGTTTTCTGGTAGCATCTTTAGGATTTTCTATGTATAGTATCATATCATCTGCAAACAGTGACAGTTTCATTCCTTCTTTTCTGATTTGGATTCCTTTTATTTTTATTTATTTATTTATTTATTTTTAAATAAATGTATTTATTTATTTATTTATTTTTGGCTGTGTTGGGTTTTCGTTTCTGTGCACGGGCTTTCTCTAGTTGCGGTGAGCAGGGGCTACTCTTCATCGTGGTGCACGGGCTTCTCATTGTCGTGGCTTCTCTTGTTGCGGAGCACAGGCTCTAGACGCGCAGGCTCAGTAGTTGTGCCTCACGGGCTTAGTTGTTTGGCGGCATGTGGGATCTTCCCAGACCAGGGCTCGAACCCGTGTCCCCTGCATTGGCAGGCAGATTCTTAACCACTGTGCCACCAGGGAAACCCCCTTTTATTTTTTTTTTTTCTTCTCAGATTGCTGTGGCTAAAACTTCCAAAACTATGTTGAATAATAGTGGTGGGGGTGGGCAACCTTGTCTTGTTCCTGATATTAGAGGAAATGGTTTCAGTTTTTCACCATTGAGAACAATGTTGGCTGTGGGTTTGTCATATATGGCCTTTATTATGTTGAGGTAGAATCCCTCTGTGCCCACTTTCTGGAGAGTTTTTATCGTAAATGGGTGTTGAATTTTGTCAAAAGCTTTTTCTGCATCTATTGAGATGATCATATGGTTTTTCTCCTTCATTTTGTTAATATGGTTTATCACATTGATCGGTTTGCGTATATTGAAGAATCCTTGCATTCCTGGGATAAACCCCATTTGACCATGCTGTATGATCCTTTTATTTTAATGTGCTGTTGGATTCTGTTTGCTGGGATTTTGTTGAGGATTTTTACATCTATGTTCATCAGTGATATTGGCCTGTAGTTTTCTTTTTTTGTGGCATCTTTGTCTGGTTTTGGTATCTGGGTGATGGTGGCCTCGTAGGATGAGTTTGGGAGTGTTCCTCCCTCTGCTATATTTTGGAAGAGTTTGAGAAGGATAGGTGTTAGCTCTTCTATAAATGTTAGAGAGAATTCGCCTGCGAACCCGTCTGGTCCTGGGCTTTTGTTTGTTGGAAGATTTTTAATCACAATTTCAATTTCAGTGCTTGTGAGTGGTCTGTTTATGTTTTCTATTTCTTCCTGGTTCAGTCTTGGAAAGTTGTACTTTTCTAAGAATTTGTGCATTTCTTCCAGGTTGTCCATTTTATTGGCATAGAGTTGCTTGTAGTAATCTCTCATGATCCTTTGTATTTCTGCAGTGTCAGTTGTTACTTCTCCTTTTTCATTTCTAATGCTGTTGATTTGAGTGTCCTCCCTTTTTTTCTTGATGAGTCTGGCTAATGGTTTATCAATTTTGTTTATCTTCTTTAAGAACCAGCTTTTAGTTTTATTGATCTTTGCTCTTGTTTCTTTCATTTCTTTTTCATTTATTTCTGATCTGATCTTTATGATTTCTTTCCTTCTGCTAACTTTGGGGTTTTTTGTTGTTCTTTCTCTAATTGCTTTAAGTGTAAGGTTAGGTTGTTTATTTGAGATTTTTGTTGTTTCTTGAGGTAGGATTTTATTGCTATAAACTTCCCTCTTAGAACTGCTTTTGCTGCATCCCATATGTTTTGGGCCACTGTGTTTTCATTGTCATTTGTTTCTAGGTAATTTTTGATTTCCTCTTTGATTTCTTCAGTGATCTCTTGGTTATTTAGTAGCATATTGTTTAGCCTCCATGTGTTTGTATTCTTTACAGTTTTTTTCCTGTAATTGATATCTAGTCTCACAGCATTGTGGTTGGAAAAGATACTTGATACGATTTCAATTTTCTTAAAGTTACCAAGGCTTGATTTGTAACACAAAATATGGTCTATCCTGGAGAATGTTCCATGAGCACTTGGGAAGAACGTGTATTCTCTTGTTTTTGGATGGAATGTCCTATAAATATCAATTAAGTCCATCTTGTTTAATGTGTCATTTAAAGCTTGTGTTTCTTTATTTATTTTCATTTTGGATCATCTGTCCATTGGTGAAAGTGGGGTGTTAAAGTTCCCATCTATTATTGTGTTACTATCAATTTCCCCTTTTATGTCTGTTAGTATTTGCCTTATGTATTGAGGTGCTCCTATGTTGGGTGCATAAATATTTACAATTGTCATATCTTCTTCTTGGATTGATCCCTTGATCATTATGTAGTGTCCTTCTTTGTCTCTTGTAATAGTCTTTATTTTAAATTCTATTTTGTCTGATATGAGAATTGCTACTTCAGCTTTCTTTTGATTTCCATTTGCACAGAATATCTTTTTCCATCCCCTCACTTTCAGTCTTTATGCATCCCTAGGTCTGAAGTGGGTCTCTTGTAGAGAGCATATGTATGGGTCTTGTTTTTGTATCCATTCAGCCAGTCTATGTGTTTTGGTTGGAGCATTTAATCCATTTACATTTAAGGTAATTATCGATATGTATGTTCCTATTACCATTTTCTTAATTGTTTTGGGCTTGTTTTTGTAGTTCTTTTCCTTCTCTTGTGTTTCCTGCCTAGAGGAGTTCCTTTAGCATTTGTTGTAGAGCTGGTTTGGTGGTGCTGAATTCTCTTAACGTTTACTTATCTGTAAAGGTTTTAATTTCTCCATCGAACCTGAATGAGATCCTTGCTGGGTAATCTTGGTTGTAGGTTTTTCCCTTTCATCACTGTAAATATGTCTTGCCACTCCCTTCTGGCTTGCAGAGTTTCTGCTGAAAAATCAGCTGTTAACCTTATGGGGATTCCCTTGTATGTTATTTGTTGCTTTTCCCTTGCTACTTTCAATATTTTTTCTTTGTATTTAATTTGTAATAGTTTGATTAATATGTGTCTCAGTGTGTTTCTCTTTGAGGTTATTCTGTATGGTACGTTCTGTGCTTCCTGGACTTGATTATTTCCTTTCCCATGTTAAGGAAGTTTTTGACTATAATCTCTTCAAATATTTTCTCAGACCCTTTCTTTTTCTCTTCTTCTTCTGGGACCCCTATAATTCGAATGTTGGTGCGTTTAATGTTGTCCCAGAGGTCTCTGAGACTGTCCTCAGTTCTTTTCATTCTTTTTTCTTTATTCTGCTCCCTGGCAGTTATTTCCACCATTTTATCTTCCAGCTCACTTATCTGTTCTTCTGCCTCAGTTATTCTGTTATTGATTCCTTCTAGAGTATTTTTAATTTCAGTAATTGTGTTGTTCATCACTGTTTGCTTTCTCTTTAGTTCTTCTAGACCCTTGTTACATGTTTCTTGTATTTTCTCCATTCTATTTCTGAGATATTGGATCATCTTTACTATCATTACTCTGAATTCTTTTTCGGGTAGGTTGCCTATTTCATCTTCATTTATTTAGTCATGTAAGTTTTTACCTTGCTCCTTCGTCTGTAACAAATTTTTTTGTCATTTCATTTTTTTTTTTTTTTGACGGGTGGTGCTGTATTCCTGTCTTGCTGGTTGTTTGACTTGAGGCACCCAGCAGCACTGGAGTTTGCAGGCAGTTGGATAGAGCTGGGTCTTGGTGCCGAGATGAGGACCTTTGAGAGGCCTCACTCTGATTGATATTCCCTGGGATCTGAGGTTCTCTGTTAGTCCAGTGGTTTGGACTTGGAGCTCCCACCACAGGAGCTTGGGCCCCACCTCTGGCCTGGGAACCAAGATCCCGCAAGCTTCGTGGCACTGTAGAAAAAAAAAAAAAAAAGGAAGAAAGAAAAAAAGGAGCAGTGCAATATCAAGAATAAAAAACAAAATAAAATTAGAAAGATAAAAAAAAATTAGGAAAAATAAAACTATAATCGAAACAACTGCAACAAGGTAAAATAAAACCACAAGAGAAAAAAGAAAAAAAAAAGGTGTGGGGGAAACAAGCCAAAAGGAGAGATCACTAACAGAGTATAAAGAATAAAATAAAATTAGAAAACTAAAAGATTTATTACGAAAAATAAAAATATAAAAGAATCAACAACAATGAATCAACAAGGTAAAATAGAACCCCAATCTAAAAGAGGAAAAAAAAAAAAAAAAAAGTCTTGGCTATGGGGAGTGGAGTTTAGGCGGGGGTGGAGTTTAGGCAGGGGTGGGGTTTAGGGTGGGGCGGGGCCTAGGCGGGTGGAGGGTGACGTTTGAGCGTGGGGCGGGGCCTCTGCTTAGGACCTGCTCGAAGGGGAGAGGCAGCCTGTGGAAAGGGGGGCCTCTGGAGTGTGGAGTTCTGGAGTTTGGAGGTAGGGCCCTGGGTGAGGGTGTGTGGGTGGGGCTTAGGCCCAGTGTGTCAGAGGGGGTCTCCGAGTGTAGAGGTGGGGCCCCGAGTGGGGGTGCAGGGGTGGGGCTTGGGGTTTGCATGGCAGGACGGAGGCTCCAAGGGCAGAGGATTAGGTCCCAGCAGACTCCCTGGCACCTGAGTGGACAGGGAAAGCACTGGCCGCGTGCCCTTCCGTTCCTCTGCGCCCCTTCCCCACTGTCTCCCCCAGGGTCTCCCCCATCCCTGCTGCACCCCTAACCATGGGTGGGTCCTGCTGGGTGTAGAAGCCCCTCGCCTCCCCCAGCCGTCCCTCAGGGGTGCAGGTCCCGGAGGTCTGGCCTTTACGTTTGCTCCTCTTCCCTCCCTCCCACTCCCGCAGGACCCCGTGGCTGGAGGGGGCCTCGGTGGGCAGAGGATCAGACCCGGGATCTCAGCATGTTCCTGGGGGCCCAAGTGGGCAGGGGAAACCTGGCCACGCTCCCTTTTGATCCTCAGCCCTCCCAGTGGCCCCCCAATTTCCCCCTTCAGGCGTGGGATCCCTTCCCCTCCCCCAGCTGCCCCTCAGGGCGCCAGTCCTGTCCCGCCTCCACTTCTCCTCCCCCCTCACTCCCGCCACGCCCCACATCCTACCCGGTCGCTGGGGGTTCCTTCCGTCCCCTTAGGTGTCCGCGGTCCCCGACCGGGGCCTGGCAGGTGCCCTAGTTGTGTGGAGACGAGAATTCCGCGTCCTCCTGGTCCGCCATCTTGACTCCTAGCATTGCGTTTTTATTCGTTCTGGAAACAAGTTTTGAGGGAGGAACTTGGGGTTCTTAATGAAATTCAGAAGCCTGAACTTTAGAGCATGGATTTGTAACGTCTTTATTGAGAGGTCAAAGGTGTTCTCCTCCTTAATTCCTAGTCTGGTATGTTCTGAACAATCTCTAGTTAGGTGTAATCCATGCATTCCTTGTTCCTACAGAACCTGCACACACATACACCCACACACACACTTACTTCTTAATGAGATAGGAAAATCAAATTGATTTCATGGTCGAATTCACTCTGCTCTCCAAGTGGCTACTTCTTATACAAATCTAAGCCCAAATGGTTATGTCCAAGATAATGCAATACCAGGTTATATTAATCCCTGTCTATAATCCCTCTTATACTGCAATTTCATTCACGATTCTAAGTCATTTGAGAAAGCTCCTCATTCCAAACAAACTTTTAATAATTCACTCTAGCTCATTAATAGAACAGATTTACAACCTGAATGAATCCGGATATTTTCGCAGCAAGTATGAGAACACACAATTAATGGCCTAAACCGAAAAGCCGTGCTGTTTACCAAATAACAAGGAAACTGGAAGTGGGTGGTGCTGAGGTCAAGGAGCCCAACAGTGACACAGTGTGAGGCCAGCATCACTGTGAATTGTTTGGTCTTTCATTCATGGTTAAAAGATGACGGCTAAGGATCCGAAACACATCGGCACATAACTGTGTCCCAAGAAAGACGGAACAAAGTGGGAGCAAACATGTATATTTCTTTCTCTCTGTTTGCTTCCAAAAGAAGAGTAAGATCCTTCCCAGATGTCTCCCTGAACATTTCCCCTTCTGTCTCATCTTCCAGGACTGAGTCACACGTCTACCCCAGACAGATCCCTAGTAGAGACGACTGGGATTGCCCAGACTGGCTTTGACCTACTGCATTTCATCCCGAGAGGTGAGTACACAATAGGAGTTCTGTTAATAAGAGAGAAGGAGAATGACTTTGAATAGGCAATACTAGGGTCTCCCACCCGGGATAACCTTACTCTGCAAATTGGTCTGAGTTCTGGCTAAAGTATGTCTAAAAAATAGGTGTATATTTAAGGATAAAGATTTTAAATGTGGCAAATGTTCTTCTGTAAAGGGCCAGGTGGTAAATATTTTAGACTTTGTGGGCTGTGTAGTCTCTGTCACATATTCTTCTTCGTTATTTTAAAAACCCTTTAAAAATATAAAAACCTTCTTAGCTTGCAGGACATATCAAAACAGACCATGGGCCAGATTGGACCCTAGTGTGCTGACCCCTGGGTCAACACATGGTGTGTATAGTTTAATGATCTTCCAGTCAACAAAGCTTTATTGAATGTTTAATATAATCAGTCATCCGACTAAGTGTTGAGGATACAGCCATGATGATATAGAAAAGCTCATAATCTGGTAGGATGCTCATGATAAACAAACCCCAAATTTAAGCCCATCCTTCATTTTCCCAAAATGATTATCCTGAAAATATTTTTTGGCAACTTTAGAGTATAAATTTTACAGATAAAAGTAGTCACAGCGTTACTTACAAACTTTTAATTAAACTGGGAAAATCATATCGTTTCTAAGGGATTACACATATTTGAACCACGTATGTCTTACCTACGAGGAATATAGGAGAGATGTAGAGCTGATGCAGGGTTACAGAACAGGACACCCCAAAGTCTCCACTTTGGTGTATTGATTACTGGGAGCTGTAGGCACTTGGAAAACAGCAATGCAGGGAGAGGCTTTCCCTGAACTCCTTTATCTGCCTCAAGACAGATCCTCCAAAAGGAACTAATTGTCATAAATCCCATCCCAGGAGTTTCATCAACCAGGGAAGATGGACTCTTGTCACAGGAGAGGAAACTAGAAGTGGACACCACACCTAGACACACTTTGTCACAAACTAGCACACTTCCCATCTGCGCTTCTAAGGGCCCATTCATCTTCCTAAAAATGATTTCCTCTCCCCTAAGAGGGCACAGTTCCCCTCCCTTTTCCCTATTAAGATGGTATTTAAGCCTGAGTTCTAAGGCACTCGGGGAGTCACTCATTTTCCCCTGGGCATCTCCCATGTATACATTGAGGTCTGCATGTTAATCAAATGCCTGTGTGTTTTATTCTGGTTAATCTGTCTTTTATTACAGGGGTTTCAGCTGAGAACTCAGAAGGGTAAAGGAAAATTATTTTCCTTCCCTACATAGCCAAAACTGTATATAAATGTCCTAAAATATTGACGCCATTGCTGTTCCTGGTGCCAAATTCTTATTAATTTCTTGTCTAAAAATAAATAAATACACATACATATACTAAGGCCTAATAGCACAAATTTAGAAAGCAGAGAGTCAGTAATTTTAATCATAGTAGCTGTCAAAAGAAAAAAATTCATATGCCAAACATAATAAAACCCAAGAATGGCCACTGTAAGGAAATTTAATCCAATTCTTAATGTAAGAGATTGACATCTTATTACTGAGGTCTCAGTATTTTTAAGGGGATTTCTTAAAAACACTGTGGAAAACAGACATTCTCAAGGGAAAAAGAAAACATTTAATCTGAATCAATCTGACTGGGTCAGAGTTGGAAGAGTATTTTAGCCCGATTTGAAAAGTCTTTACCAGCAACCTGAGAATACCGGTTTGGGTTTAAAAGCCGGTGTCCTCAATCCCTTGAGGCCCTCAGGGGATACTTGGATTGCTTGTTCTTTTCCTTTGTCATGTTGACTAAGGAGGCACACTAAGCAGCCCTTTTAAGCAAAACCAAACAAAACAGCAAAAAATAATCACCCAGGCATTTCTGAAAAAGAGTAAGACTGTTCTTTGGAAACTGAAATTGCATTTGGGAACCGCATGTTCTGTCTTTAAACGTAGTCAACAGAATTGTTGCTGTCTTAGAAATGGTTTGTTTGTGATCAGTGAGCTTGCTTTCTACAGAGGCCCCTGGAGAAAGTTTCCATCACCAATGTTTTCTTTCCTTGGACCTGGGAAATTAGAGCCTGCAGATGCCATACTTGCCTAAGTGACACAAAAATGTTCCTAACTTCACGGAACTTCTGGACAGCTTTGGGGAATAGTATCCCACAGAACTCCTGGGGAGTGCCCCGGAATGTTTATGGGGACCCTAATGCTCTACAGACGCCCATTAAAAGTTTGTGGCAAAGTTTCTCAACCGGCCTTCCTGGTGCTCTTGTGCTGAGGAAGTTTAAGGCTGTTTTATGATTCCAAACACCATAAAAGTGCTAGAGACAAAAGTTTGAAGTGTTCATGATACAATCTGCTGAAAAATAACGTGACTTGATAGGTCTGGTTTAAAAACTTGTACAGCTTTAATGATTTGCCAGGAGAAGCAGCCTGGAGTCGTTGAAAAGATAATGGCTCCCAAGTCAGAAGGTCAGGTTTAAGGCTATCACTTATCATCTCTGTGACCCTGATCTAGTCCCTAATTACCCTGCCTGATCCATTCTTTCCTCATCTGTCCAATGGGGATAATGTCATGAGTGTCAAACGTGACGATGCTTTCATTCGTTCCCTCATTCGGAGGATATTTATTTGAGTCAGGGATTATGTGTCAGGCTCTAAGCTAGTGGCTGGGAACACACAGGACGACAGCCGCAGTCCTGCCTTATGGCGGGAGACGATCTTGGGACATGGTAAAGCGAGCTGCACAAGTTGGTGACCCTCCTAAGAAGAAAGATGCAGTGTGTTGGAGGAGGATAGCAATGACCAATCCCTTTCCTGGTAGTCAATAACAAAAATCATTGCTCAACACTGGGTTGATTAAAAGAAAAACACGTATACACACCAGATTAGAGTTTTCTTTCATTGTATGAGGTCCCTCAGATAAAGCACATTTCTAGGAGGTGAGAGAGCAATTACCTTGGTTCCTCCTGCCAGAGTCAGATGGGTCCTTTCAGTTTTGGCTGCTGACTACATCAGTGTAAAGCCCCAGGTAAGACACTGGTCTTATGGGCAGTGAAATTTGGATGTGGTTTAAAGAGCCCAATGCTGAATTTCAAGGATGCATCAAGTTAGGATGCTGATGGGATATATTAAAAAAAAAAAAAAACTCAAGGAAACAGTTTAACAAAACTTAGTATTCCTATACCAAATATGTTTTTTTTACATATTTCTATCAAACAATAAAAGGACACTGTTTATCTCCTAAAGCCATGTAGAGCTGAGATATTTTTAAGTCCTGATTTAAATCTTCTTTATTGAAGTATAGTTGATTTACAATGTTGTGTTAATTTCTGCTGTACAGCAAAGTGACTCAGTTATACACGTATATACATTCTTTTTTATATTCTTTTCCATTATGGTTTATCCCAGGATATTGAATATATATAGTTCCCTGTGCTATACAGTAGGACTTTGTTGTTTATCCATTCTATATGTGATAATTTGCATCTACTAACCCCAAACTCCCACTCCATCCCTCCCCCACCCACCCTTGGCAACCACAAGTCTGTTTTCTATGTCAGTCTGTTTCTGTTTCGTAGATAGGTTCATTTGTGCCATATTTTAGATTCCACATGTAAGTGATATCATATGGTATTTTGTCTTTCTCTTTCTGACTGACTTCACTTAGCATGATAATCTCTAGTTGCATCCATGTTGCTGCAAATGGCATTATTTCATTCCTTTTTATGGTTGAGTAGCATTCTATTGTATATATGTGCCACATCTTCTTTATCCATTCATCTGTTGATGGACATTTAGGTTGTTTCCATGTCTTGGCTACTGTGAATAGTGCTGCTGTGACCATAGGGGTGCATGTATCTTTTTGAATTATAGTTTTGTCCAGCTATGTGCCCAGGAGTAGGATTGCTGGATCTTATGGTAGCTCTATTTTTAGTTTTCTGAGGAACCTCCATGCTGTTCTCCATATTGGCTGCACCAACTTACATTCCCACCAACAGTGCAAGAGGGTTCCCTTTTCTCCACACCCTCTCCAGCATTTGTTATTTGTAGACTTTTTGATGATGGCCATTCTGATTGGTGTGGGGGTGGTACCTCTTAGCTTTGATTTGCATTTCTCTACCTAATTTAAATCTTATAGGTTATTTTTCAAAATATAAATAATACAGAATCAATTATCAAAAGTAAACCTTATGCTTTGAAAAGTATCATAGAATTTCAGAATTGAATTTGATCTTAAAGATAACTTTCAGATAAGGAAATAAAAGAAAGAACAGAGAAGTGAACTTTTTTGCTTAAGTCCCCATAGCTTTTTTTTTTTTTTTTAATTTTTATTTATTTATTTTATTTATGGCTGTGTTGGGTCTTCGTTTCTGTGCAAGGGCTTTCTCTAGTTGTGGCAAGCGGGGGCCGCTCTTCATCGTGGTGCGCGGGCCTCTCACTATCGCGGCCTCTCTTGTTGCGGAGCACAGGCTCCAGACGCGCAGGCTCAGTAGTTGTGGCTCACGGGCCCAGTTGCTCCGTGGCACGTGGGATCTTCCCAGACCAGGGCTCGAACCCGTGTCCCCTGCATTGGCAGGCAGACTCTCAACCACTGCGCCACCAGGGAAGCCCCCTCCCCATAGCTTTTTAATGGCAAACTTGGGACCTGAACATGACTGCATGTTAATCTACGTGTTCTTTCTATAAAAGGTTACTTTTAGTTTATAAATAAATAACATAATATAAAAAAGAATATGAAAATAGTGAATGCATGAAATAAATGCCTGAAGAGCACTGTCTTTAGTGAGGGATAATAATAAAATACTATTTCATTTATGTAATGATCTTCATTCATCCATTACTTAATTCAGTACTTTCTTCTGAATGACTACTCAGTAGTCACCTCTGTCCACACAAAAATAAATAAGACACACCTGCCGTTTCAGGATCACCCACTGTGGAAGGAGGGTAGGCACATAGTCAGGTCACGTAAAAGGTCATATTTAAGGACTTCAATACCTTTAAAGGCAGTTTCAAGGTCTGAGGAGGGGCAAAACCCATGAAGCGCGCTCTCTGCCGGCAGGTACTCTGGAGAAGGAAGAACTGGGATTAGCTGGGGAGCAGCTGCCCAGAACTGGTGAGGTTGGATGAGCTGAGCGTGGACGGTGGGAGAAGCTGAACTGGGTAAACTCCAGGATGGCAGCCTTGACTCCCTGGCCTATACAGTGGTATCAATGCCTAGATCATAAGGTGGTTATAAAGAATAAAGCAGAGAGTGTCATGATGGCAGTGTTAATAGAGTACTTACCGTAATTCTAACAGTGAAGTCCCTCAACAGGAACGCAGGTAGCGGGTGACTGGTGACGGGCAGGTGTCCTCCACAGCAGGTTCCCCAAGTTCGTCACATTAGCTTCACTTCCAGAAGAGCAACTCCAGTCCTTGTCCTCATGCCCCTGCCACCCCTCCCAGCCTTATTTCACATGGTCGAATTATTTGATCCATTTATAGCATTATGGTGGTTTTTCTATTTTACTACTAAAGACTATTTACTAATGGTTTACAGTATTTCAGGCACTCCCTTCATTTAATCCTTACAAACCTAGGAAGGGGGCGAACTCTTATCCTGTCTTAGAGGGTTTAGAGAGGTTAAATAATTTGCCCAAAGTCACAAGGCTCAGTAAGTATTGGGAGTCCAACTCCAGAGGCCCTACAGTCTAAGTCAAAGGTTGGCAAACAAAGGCCCACAGGCCAGATCCTGCCCGCTGCCTGTATTTGTTCAGCCCACAAGCTGAGAATGGCTTTTCTACTTTTAAGTGGTTGGAAGTACTACCCTCAACTACTATTATCAAACTCTGGATGGTTGGAAATTAGCTTTTAGTGCTGACTGGATAACATTTCTTAATGAATTTGACATAAAATTACAAGGTAAAAGAGTGTTTATATGCAAAACTTATTCTGCAGTAAAGTCATTTCTATGATGACTAATGCTGCTTGAAACAAAATAAAGTAAAACTTCCTTATATATGTCACGTTCTATTAAAAGTTAAAACAAAAGACAAGATCTCTATTTCCACACAAATTTGCAGAAGTAGATATAGCTTCCAAGTTCAAATTATATAGTTCTAGCAGCATTTTTCAGACCTTAATCCAAATGCAAGAAAAAAAGTCCCTATTTAAAAATCCAATTAATGGTGCAACGGAGGAGCTTTCCTGTAGTCTTCCTTTGGAAATTACTGATATGTAATATAATGGCATGCTAAAATCAAACATCAAGAGAAAAATATAATAGAATTCTATATGCCTTCCAATCGATAAATATGCTCAATTAAAATCATATGTTCCAGGACTTCCCTGGTGGCGCAGTGGTTAAGAATCCTCCTGCCAATGCAGGGGACACGGGTTCGAGCCCTGGTCCGGGAAGACCCCACATGCCGCATAGTAACTAAGCCCGTGCGCCGCAACTACTGAACCTGCGCTCTAGAGCCCGTGAACCACAGCTACTGAGCCCGTGTGCTGCAACTACTGAAGCCCACGCGCCTAGAGCCCGTGCTCCGCAACAAGAGAGGCCACTGCAGTGAGAAGCCCGCGCACCGCAATGAAGAGTAGCCCCTGCTCGCCACAACTAGAGAAAGCCCGCGTGCAGCAACGAGGACCCAGTGCAGCCAAAAATTTTTTAAAAATTAAAAAATCATACATTCCTCTACTGACATGTGTTTGGTGATAACTGTAAGTGTGAAAAGATATTTTTGAAGATGAAATACTTAACATCTCATTTTGGATCAACATTAACAGATAAATCTGCAATTGATTCTGACTGTAGTGAAAACTAAGTTTGAACTTCAATTAAGCAAAATGCCATCCCCTCAAAAGAGAATTCCGTTCTTCTCATTAGTAGGCCTGTATTTTTAAAAACGAACTTAAGTATCATCATTATATTTTGAAGGTCATCCATAAAATCTTTCTGCAAGTCTGTCTTCTCTTCTGCCATATAAATTCCTGCATAATGTCTTCAGTGTTGCCTCATAGCAGGCAAAGCCTAAAGTATTTACCCTCTGACCCTTTGTAGCAAAATCTTACTGACTCCTATTCTAATTCCAGCAAATGCTGGCTTCATATAATTTCCCTTTCAGAGCTGCCCGCTAGCTACCTTTACCTAGCCGGGAATTCCCACTCCTAGTTCCCTTGCTTCCGAAAGCTTTAGATCAGAATTGCAGGGTGTACGGAAACGTTTATGAACTTTCTGTCTCTTCTTAAAAGCGCTTCACCCCGCTGACGAAGCCCCTCCATCCCCGCCCCCGCCTAGGCCTTACAGATGCCAGCAGGTTGACACGTGTACTCAGTGTTGGGTGTCCTCCTCCCCCCCAAGGCCTTTCCTTGGACTCCAGAGTTTCCATTCTCCTTTCCTGGCTCTGTCACAAATCTTATTTTTGAGTGCTTAGCGGTCCTCAAGTCTTCACCAGTCTGTGGAGGCTGGGTTTGGGATCCCCGGGGAGTGAGGGTCTTGGCTTCCCCTAACTGGTCTGCTCTCCAAAGGAAGCTCTCAGGCTGGGTGAGTGAACCAATATCGGACTATATTTTACTCAAAGCCTAAGAAACAACTATTCATGAGCAAGTGAGCCGTGAACAACTAGCTCCCAAGGCCTGAGGAGGGGAGGCCTTGGATGGAGGCATTGTGTAAGGCAAAGAGTATGAAAAGGGTCCACAAAGCACACTGCAACACCTGTGGGTGAGGCAAGCCGCTGAGAGGCAGCGATGGGCCCCCAGGAGAGTGGCGGGCACTGAGGCGGTCTCTCTCGGAGCGACTCCTGCCATGTGTCCGCTCAGGCTAGCTTCAGAGGGTCGTTATCCCTCTGGTCACCTGGTGTCATGACTGGGGGCACGGCAGGAAGAAAACTGTGGGAGGGGGGAGGGCCAGTAATGTGCCGATGAAAGAAATTGACCCTGAGTGCCAAAATAAACTAGTCTTCCTAGACTTTTATTTTTTAAGGGAAATGTTTATGCACAGATGGATGTCTAATTGGTAGCCCTTCACAAGGCCACTATTTGACATGTAAAATCCTTGTCTATAGAGAGACTTTTTTTTTAGAAGTTACTAAAAGGGGGCTTAAAGAATCAAAATGTGAGAGGAGTAGGAAATTTAATTGTCACTGAGTGCTTATGTGGTACAATGAAAGGAAGTGACTAGACCTTCTTATTAATGGAGAAATAGTACAAAAATAGATAAGCTTAAATCACGCAAGAAAATGACATAAAATAAAAGACTCAGCTTTCCTATTGTCAAGGCAAGGATTTCCAAACTTTCAAAAGTAATATAGATTGATTGTCTTCACTTGACTGTTTTGACCCCTGAACTATTTTCTCTGCAGCCTTCCATTAGTGTATGCATCACATACGTGCTAACTGATAATAATAGCATGTGATATAATGCAGTTTCTGACTACATGCTTTATGAATTTCCCATTTTCAGAATCAGTTGCAAATGGAGCAGGTCTGCCTTACCCCAGAATATCTTAAGTGCTCAGATTTACACACTTATAGCCAACCTAAGCCCCTCTTGTGTCCTCTCTTGACTCAAAAGTTTTGCTCACCAGGCTGGGTCCCTAGTGCTACTGTCTTCTGTGCCCAGCTCAGGCTGGCACACCTGGACCCTTGTCTGCCCCAGCGTTTTGATGTGGGCAGGTCGAATGTCAGGCTGCCTTGTTCAGTATCTACTCGGCCATTTACTGTGGGTAATTCTAATGCTTGCTGATTTTCTTTCAAATGGGTTAAAAACTGTATCATGATTCTGTGAGGTAAAATATGCCAAGAACCTGATGTTTAATTTTCATGTATTTTATAGACAGCTGTTGCTGTTTTACTATTCCTTTACATTTAGTCCCAGGGTTCTTTGTGTTCTTTTCTTGGTTCTTATGCAAGCCTTCTTTCCTTCAATTGGTCTATTTATTTCAAAACTATATTTAGATCTGCTATTATATTTTAGTCTCTATCAGAATATATTATATAGCTAATCATTTTTTTTCTAACCATGTAATCGTAGGGAAGTACATGGGCCAGAATATTACATTATTAAATAATCGTGCTTGTCAAAGGCAATGCCTGAATATCAAGACAGTATGAGGCGAATGAAAAATGCTTTGAAAAGCTACAAACATGGTGTATCTCATGTTATCAGATGGGAGATGGGGGTTAAAGGCCAGAGAGTGTGGCATAAGAAACAGGAGAGATTAATGCTACAACTTTGGGCTTTAGTCTCTAATATAAACACTTTTCATTACTGAGAACGATTACAGGAAAGAGCAGCCTCTGTACAGCAAAATCTGTAGAGAAGGAAACATGCAAAAAAAGATCTTTGAGATTCCTTTTTCAAGTTATAATACAGTTTAAAATCATTACAGATGGAATTATTAGAAATAAGGAAAATCATGACACCTATGAAATAGAAGGCACAGTCAGGTTCAATAGCAATCATAATCGCAGATGTGCAGGTTCTTACTGAGTCATTACGTGAGCGGAGCCTCAAGCTCTAACAAGTAGAGACTCTGAGAAAATAAGAATGCTGCAGAAAAGCCATCTGCAATTGTAAAATACAGAGGGGAGAGGGAGGATTCTAAAACATACTCAGGAAATAAATGTGCAGTTAGTACCACTCAGAAATAATGCAGGAGGAGATTGAGGCTGATGTGAATGAGGGTGAAAATTACGAAAGCACTCGAACAGAAGCAAGAAAGCACGAATCAAATATAGCATCGCTAGGAACTGCTACTCAATGAAAGAAGAGTTAAGAGCAAGGATAAACTATTAGGAAAACTATCACTATGATGGAGGACTCATAAAGTCAGTAAGCAGAATAAAACTGTAAATATGTACGGGGGAAATAAAGCACAATGAACAAGGATAGAGTGTAATTTTAGTTCTGCTACGTTAAATGTACATAGTACATAACATACCTTGAAGAAAATAATATGCCTTATTCCTGAATTCTGTTAGACTTCCTAAGTCCCTTCACTTACTTTGTGAAAGCACCTCTTCTTCCTCATATGGGGTAACCACTGATGTCAATAAGAGGTGAGGGTCCTTCAGTTTAGGTTAAACCCAATTCGCTAATGAGGGTTGGGTTTTGTGACCTCTTGGTGAAATATTATGACACTTCTTAAAGGACAGTGTCCTGTAGCTGAAAGATAATTAAATTAGGACCCAGGTTCAAGTTCAGCTTTGATCTTTTACCAGCTTATGTGACTTTGGACGACTCATCTAAACTCTTCTAGCAGCTGCTTCATCTACAAAATGTGTGTACTGATTACACCTTCAGAGAGATAATTCGAGAATGAAATAGAAAGCATTTATCTTTATTTTTAAAAAATTTTTATTGGTGTATAGTTGATTTACAATGTTGTGTTAGTTTCAGGTGTACAGCAAAGTGATTCAGTTATACGTATACATATCTCCACTCTTTTTTAGATTCTTTTCCCATATAGGCCATTACACAGTATTGAGTAGAGTTCCCTGTGCTCTACAGCAGGTCCTTATTAGTTATCTATTTTATACATAGTAGTGTGTAAGACTGTCCCCAGGACTGATAAATATTAGCTCTTTTTCCTCCAAATCCGGAAGGTTCTGGCCAACCTTGAAGTCAGCGACGCCATTGCCGAGCTCCGTAAATCAAGAAAATAGTACCTGCTAATAGGCTTGTTGAGCAAATCCATTAATGGTGAAGAAACTTAGCTAAAAGGTGGTAGTGTCACTGTCTCATCAGATTCCTTCCGGGAATGTCTGCAGTATGGAAAGCTTTAACTTTAGGTAGCTGACAGCAGCGGACAGTATTGCTTGTGGTCTGAGCTGAGCTAAGTGTGAGCACAGCATCTAAGGATTCGGAAGCAGGAACAGGACAGTAAACACTTTGCACCGCGCAGTGCCATGTCCCCCATGGCACTCAGAAATCTAACCCGCGGCGATTAAGACAATGGTGGGCCATCAGCGTCTAGAGCCGTTAGTAAACAGCCCCCGGGCACTGGGCACTCAGGCGGGGAAGGCCGCCGCCTCTGAGGCCTCGGCCAAGTCTGTCTCCACAAGCCGGTTACAGGGCGGGGATTTAAGAAGTGCAGGGCTTCGCAAAGACCGGAAATGGCCTGTTCTGTGACCCAAATAAAATGCTGACAGTCTGTCAAGAAACCATTTTTTGCCCCGAAACCCTTATCTACATTTTTTTTCCCCCCTTAAAGGTTCTATCTTAGGGCTACTAAATTCTCCCGGGGCGGGGGGCGGGGGGCGGGGGGGGGGGAAATGTTATTTGTATCAGAAAGCTATCACTTAAGGATATAGCCTCAACGTCCCTTTAACTCTCTGAGGTAAGGCCACGAAAATCTCTATTTTTCAAATAAGGTATGGATCAGGAGACAGAAGGAGAAAGGCTAAACAAAGGAATAAAATAAATGGAACGAAAAGAATGGAGAAATGCCTCTTCGTTTCTTTCTAACTTTTCTACAGTAGGCATATGGCAGAAACTGCTTGTCGCTTACTACGATCTAGTCTCCCCTTCCTCCTTGCTAACAGAACTCCAGTTTTGTTGGAGATGATCATCAAGGTTTCCAGCTTACTATGTAAATATCTTCACTTTCCCCAAATAACTTTGCAGCTAGGGAAAGCTATGTTACCTAGTTCTAGCCAGTAAGGTATAGGCAGACATGTCTGGGGAAAGGATCCCTTCTCAAGACAAGACAAAGCCTTATGGGAAAGGCTTCTGGATCTTTCCCTTTCTTCCTGCCTGGGATCAGAATGTGATGGCTGGAGGGGCAGCAGCCATTGTGCAAACATGAGTGCAAAGGCCACATGCTGAGGAAGGCAGAATAGGAAATAGGACTTTGAAGCCTTCATGACCTTGCAGGGCTTCAGCTACAGCAGCCTTGGACTCCCTATCTACACAGTGTCTTGTATGTGAGAAAAAGAAGCCCTTTCTGTGTTTAAGCCACTGTTTTTCAGATTTTTTTCTAGCTCAAAGCCAAACATGATGTTATGTAGAGCATGTGTTATTGGTGGAATTGTTTTTAAATACATAACTTTTATATGGACTGGGAAACCAAAAAATTGGTGTGGCTCTTTTTCCCATGGTTTGGCTGTTTTTCCCATGGTGTGGAATCAAACAGGCAATGTCTCTGAGGTATGCTCATATTTATCAATGTGTACACATGCACACACATTTGTATATTTTATATACACACGCACACACACATATATATACCCATGTACATATGTAAATATAGTTATGTACCCATATATCTGGATGTTTGCTAGGTACTTGCATACACATAGAAACACCTAGGTATATTTACTTGATTTGTTCTCACCATCAAGAGATATTTTTTAATGGATAAGAAAAGAATACGGGGCTTCCCTGGTGGCGCAGTGGTTGAGAATCTGCCTGCCAGTGCAGGGGACACGGGTTCGAGCCCTGGTCTGGAAAGATCCCACATGCCGCGGAGCAACTGGGCCCGTGAGCCACAATTACTGAGCCTGTGCGTCTGGAGCCTGTGCTCTGCAACAAGAGAGGCCGCGATAGTGAGAGGCCCGCACACCGCGATGAAGAGTGGCCCCCGCTTGCCACAACTGGAGAAAGCCCTTGCACAGAAACGAAGACCCAACACAGCCATAAATAAATAAAAATTAAAAAAAAAAAAAAAAAAAAAGAAAAGAATACAATACTATGAGAAGTACAAATCTGAAATCTTAAATATAAGTGTCAGGAAGTTATAGATCCCCAGGTAATGTATGAGTCATAGGGTTAGGGGGGTTGATACTTTCAGGCCAAAAGTTGACCGAAGGAGTTAGTTCCTCGTGTCTTTAACTTCATGCTCTTAATTCCATTATATAAAATAAGTTAAGCCTCTGTTTTTCAAACCTCTTTAGTTCATGGACATGGACCCTTAAAATCATAGATTTGGAAGGGACTTGAGAGATCACCTTGTCCAAATCCTCTGATTTTATGGATAATGAAGCTGAGATCCCAAAACACAGGTGATTTGTCTCGTGCTGGGAATATATCAGTAGCTGAGCTAACACCCAAACCCCTTTTCCTGACTTTCATTCAGGCTCCACGTCAGCAGACACACAAGTCAGTGTGTTCTCCAGACTCAGGACCCCCTCCTGTAATGCAGGTCCCTGCATGTGACAGCATCTATTTGGGTCCTTTGTGTCACTTCCGTGGGACTTGAGAACAAGGGGAACAGCCACAAGCACGATGGCACTCATGTTGCTTTGGTGCCTGTGAGTAACAAAGTCCTTTGTCTCCCACCCAAGAGTCTCACGTCTTCTGAATCTATGAAACAGGAATAGGCTAATTTATTAACCTGTAAGTCAGATAAGATCAATTGCCAGGCTGGATATAAGCCTCATAGAAAAAGTTGGGGATTAACTCCTTTTCTATTTTATGTGAAATTATCTGCAGGATTTGCGTTATTTCCTTTTTTAAAGTTTGATAGAATTCACCAATAAAGCCATTTGAGACTCAAGTTCTACTTGTGGTTAAGATTCTTTTTTTTTTAATTTTTACTGGAGTATAGCTGCTTTACAATGTTGTGTTAGTTTCTACTGTACAGCAAAGTGAATCAGCTATACGTATACATATATCTGCTCTTTTTTGGATTTCCTTCCCATTTAGGTCACCACAGAGCATTGAGTAGAGTTCCCTTTGATTCAACTCCATTATTATGGGGCTACTCAGATTTTCTATTTTGTTAGTTTTGGTAACTTGCTTTTAAAGGAATTTGTCCACCTCATCTAAATTGTCATATATGTTGGTATATGGTTGTTCAAAATATTCCCTTATTATTCCTTTAATATCTATAATGTATGGAAAAAACCAAACTCTCATTTATTCCTGAAAGAAATAGTTTTGGTTTTCTTTTTAACTTGCTTGTCTTTATCAAAAGAAATATTTTATTAACCTTTTCAGAGGACTTACTTTTGGTTTTGTGAATTTCCTCCATTGTTTGTTTTATATTACTTGATCTCCACTCTTATGTTTATTATTTTTGTCCTTTTATATATTTGAGTTGAAATTGCTTGTCTTTTTCTAGATTCTTAAGGTGGAAATTTAGAGTGATCTTAAGTCTTTTTTTCTTTCCTAATTTAAGAATTTCCCTTTAAGTACTGCTTTAGCAACATCCCACAGCATCCCGTAACACTTCATAGGCTGTATTTTCATTGTAATTTTTCTCAAATCAAGTTTTCATCTTCTTTGTGATTTTTTTCCCCTTGACTTCTTTGATATTTAGAAGGGAGTTCTTTAATTTCCAAACGTCTAGGCTTATCTAGATGTGTTATTGATTTCTCATTTGAGTCTGTTACTGTCAGTTAGCAGGCTTTAAAAATCCAGCCTTTTAAGTTGATTGAATGTGTTTCTTTCCCAGCATAGAGTTTCTCTTGGAGATTTTACTGTATGCACTTGACAAGGGATGTTAAAAAAATCTCCATTAGGTTTATCACCAGTGTTTGCTCGGGGCTTTTTGGTATCCACGCGGTTTATCCTTGACGTGTCAGCTCTCAGCGCCGCCCCACGTGAAGCATGACGCCAGACTTGCTCTGGGCTTCGCCTCCGGGCTGGCAGTCGGACGTACCTGGACAGCCCCTCCCGTGGACGGGTCGTGGGCGGTCATCGCAGCTGTCGTTTGCGAGCCTGTGGGGGAGGGGAGTCCGGAGCAGCAAGCTCTCAGAATGTCGTTTCTCCCCGAGGACTTCAGCTCTGTGCACCAGAGCTACGTTGAACGAAATCTACTTCCAGTCAAGCACAAGGGGGCACAGTGTACAGAGCAGCAGTGGGAACGTCCCGGCAGTGCCAGCTCAGGATGGGCGCTGGCGAACATGCCGCACGGGTGGCTCAACGTGCTGCTCGCCTGCCCGGGAACCACGCTCTCCTTTGTTTCTACTGAAAGCACCCTTGTTTTCAGCTTTCATTGGCAATGCAGCCAAAAAACGCACAAACAAAAAGACCAGAACAAACCGACCCTACCACTTCTCAGACTCTATTACCGCAAAGGCTGACCGTAGGACAGGGCTTCGTCGGTGAGATTAGCTGGAACCTAACCGGGAATTCCTGTGTCGTTTTGCTTTCCTGACATAGGTGCCAGTCTTCCTCCTCATAGCTTTCTTATTGTTCCTGCTTGGAGTACAGAAGGGGGGTCAGAGGTATCTCGCAACCGTGAAGTAACCGTGCGAATGAAGGAACGGAAAGACCGAATAAATCCAGGATGTTGATGATATTACAAGGCTGCTACATCACCTGGCCTGCCTACGTCCAGACTTACTGTATAAGAACAAGAAACCCCTATTTGGTTAAGCTGCCATAATTGGGTTTCTGTTATATGCAGCTGAACTTTAAAAAGATAAAGTATTGAGAGACTCATTACTCTATCAGAAGCCAAATTCAAACTTCTGCCTGAGTTATACTTGCACATTTTCTACTCTTCTAGAACAATTTCTTTAAAAAATAAACTTCAAAACTTTCTACGTTATCATGCAAAGAACTCAGTGCAGACTTTCACCCATTTGGCATCATTTTGTTAATCGGAAGTCCTCCAAGCAGTGGTTTTCTCTTTGAAATATCACTCCTTTTTCTAAAATGAAACATTAAGTCCAGGCTATACAGAGGAAGATTGTTGACTGCCCTTCTGTAAAACAATTCGACTTCCTGCACAGTTTGAAAGACATTACAAGGTGAAGTCTGTACAAAATTATTTTCTTATCTGGTATCTCGGCAAATGTGTTTCTGTAACTGCCTTGGCCTTTTCTCTCTGAGTTGACGTCAGGCTTAACCGTTTTCTCTTGGGGAGTTTTGAATTCCCAAAGTGCAGTGCGAATCCCTTCCGCATTAGCACTGAACCTCAGAAGCAAATTCCCACATGCATGTGCTGGGGAATTAATCAACCCGTTCACAATCAAGCTTTCACATGAATACCTACTGATGTAAACTTCCACATCTAGGACAGACAGCAGTTCCACTCGGCATCTAGCATACGGCTCTGGACGCCCTACTTGAGATGCCCTACTTCCTAGCAGAGGAAGAGAATGCAGTGTTTCTCAGCTCTGCTAACTTAAATTTGAATATTTTGTGAAGGTGAGTGCTTATCCCTGAAAGATTATAAAACTTCTACTTGTGTGTGCACAGGCACACACACACACACACACACACACTTGCATTTTCCAGTTGCTTCACGAATGAAAATAGTGAAACAGAAAAAAAACTAGGAGTCAATATATAGCAAGTAAGCAAAAAGTACAGAATTTGAAATATCTAATAGCTTTGGGTCTGATCAACTTTTCAAGTCTTAAGAGATTAATGATGGAAAATAGAGCCTGTTGTGAATTAATCAGTAGTCCAAATTGGGTCCAAGCCAATAATAATTAGATCAGAAATGCCAAAGAATCCTCTTGAGGTTTAACAGATAAACTTTGAGCCTTGTCTGCATAATATGAACAATGTCAAAATATTGTTCTTGTTTTTTTAATGGGTTTCAAGACATCTGCAGATTACTTAAGACTTAAGTTTTTCTGTTGACTTGGGTAGCTGATTAAAATTATATATGCTAAATTATATATGCTATCACTTTGGCAAGAAGTGATCTTATATTTGTCTGCTGAACTGGGCCCTTCTGCTAGGAATATAAATCTATTTTACTACATTATGCCCATTGTGTTCTCAATAAGACATCAAATACAATAGATTGGACTCAACCATCTCCTGAGATTTTTGTTTGTTCTGTTACATACGTAGAGAGGGATACACATATAGCTGACAGGTTATCTCCCAGGTAGATAAATGTGATTGAGAAGTCTAGAGCATGCCCAACTGTCTCAAACAAGCTCACTGTATTTATATCTGACCTTTAGTTAATGACGTAAGCTGCTTCTATATGGTCTGTCAAGCTCAGGATTGAGGATTCTTCCTTAAACCGTGCACACCTTTGGTTGCTTCATGCTAGCAAGGTCCATCTGTTGCTGTCATTCCACAGCTATCAGAGCTACCTGACTTCACATCAGGCCCCAGTGCAATCCAGCCAAACTTGGAATGTCCACAAAGTATAGATAGCGTGGCATAATGACAGAATCCAAGCATTTCTGTTTTAAACTTCAGGTCTTTTCTCAGGCTCAGGACAATTTCCTGTGCTCTTTTTCTTCCTTGTAGTGGCTCAGGCTCTGCTTGTCTTGTGTGCTGTCACCTCCCTCTCTGTTTTGCTTCCACTTCTCCAAATGCCTTGCTGTTCCTAAAAGAGCACACAGCCTGCTAAGGTCTTAAGAGTTTTCCAGTAACTCATTACATGAAACTGGCAGTCATTTAAAATAACAACAATGAATCTGCAATTAAGAAGATTGCAAACCTCTTAGAGTCTTGATCCTTGGTCTAAAATGACCAAGTCCCTGCCTAAGTTGCTACCTGAAAGCTACTAAGATTTCTGTTCTCAGCTTTTACTTCTTAAGGAGGGCACCTCACTAAACCCTTCCCCACATTCTGACCCAATCAAGGCAAAAAATAGTTGCCTATTTTTTACCTCAAGTGACAATGCCGCATTTTAAAAATATATTTCAAGCATACAACATGATGATTTTTTCTTTCTTTTTTTATAGTTGGAGTATAGTTGATTTACAATGTTGTGTTAGTTTCAGGTGTACAGCAAAGTGACTCAGTTTCATATATATATATATATATATATATATATATATATATATATATATTCTTTTTCAGATTCTTTTCTCTCATAGTTATTACAAAATATTGAGTATAATTTCCTGTGCAATGCCACATTTTTGAAGACGGATATCCTTGATGTAACTTCTCACTAGAACAAATGTGGTCCCCACCAGAAATCTAATGTTTATAGTAATGGCCTTCTGAGACCTGATTCCTTTTCGTCTTTCAGTTTGCTCAATAAAACTTAGTTTATGTTGACGTAGTTATTTTAATTCTTTTCATTAGTAATCTGACAGGAATTGTGGGGAAACACCCTACAAAAATGGTTGGCAACCAAATGACAGTGCCATGAAGCAAATATACAAAAGCACTAATGTTCTTAATCTTTTCCAAAATTGCCAAATACTACATATTTCAAAATTCTACTATGAAGCTTTAAAGCTCACTTATCTTATGATGAATTGCAGAACATATTTAACTGACTAAATAAGATATCTCTAGAAAATGCCATAGTACAGTTTTGGTATCCTTCTTTTTCTTCTTAGGTAACTAAATACCTCGGAGTTAGTTGAAATAAGGTCCTTTAGAGGTTAAGTGAAACCTTAAAAGGCAGATAATTTTATCATATAAAAGCTTTTCCAGAAAAAACAAAAACTGCACAAGTCATTTTATGAGCTTAATATCTTGATATTAAAACTATATAAGGACAGTACAAACGAAAAAGAAAAATAGTCCACTTCTAAACACAGATAAGAAAATACTAAATAAAATATTAGCCAAGTAAACATTGTCTGTTAAGAACAATACAGTGTGAATTTGTAGGAATTATCTCAGGAATAGTACAATGGCTTACCGATCAAAACTTTATCAGTGTAATTCATCATGACAGTGGACTAAAAAAAAGAAATTTATCACCTCAGTAGATACAGAAAAAGCATTTCATAAAATTTACACTTATTTAATGAGAAAACAAAGGAAACTAAGAAAACTGGGAGCAAATATGATGTCTTTAACTTAACAATAAAAGTCTTCATTGAAAAGACTCAGCTAGATAGTGTTTATTGAAGAAATTTTGAACTCAACAAAGCAAGGATATATTTTATCACCACTGCTATTGAGTATAGTACTGAAGGCCCTAACCAACACAATGAGACAAGGAAAATAATTGCAATGATAAGAATTGGAAAGGAAGACATAAAACTGTCATTATTTGTAAATGATAAGATTATGTAGAAAACCCAACAGAATGAACAAATTAGTGTATCTAATAAAAGAGTTAAGTGAAATTGCCAGATACAAGATAAACTTTAAAGATTAATAGCATTTTTCTACACCACTAGTCTCAAAATATTGGTTCCTCTAAAATTTGATAAATAAAACTTTAAAAAACATATAATTCTTATCTTCAAAAAGCAAACCAACTCATTTTATGAGCCCAGTATGATCCCAGTGTTTATTTATAAACTGCAGTTATGTACTTTACAAACAACATAGTGTAGAGATTGAAAGCAAGATTGCCTTGGGTTCAAGTCTTGGTTCAGTCATTTACACCTGTGTGAACTTAGACAATTTACATAACCACTCTCTGCCTCATTTTTCTTGCCTATAAAATGAGAAGAAAAAAATTACCACTTAGGATATTGTGAGGATTAAGTGAATTAATACTTGGAAAGCATTTGAATAGCACAAAGTTGGTGTCTCATACAAATTAGCTATTATTATAATAATAATTATTATTATAGAATTAATGTATTAATACATTAGGTACTATTTGCCTAAAAATTAAAATGTTAAAAGAAAATAAAATAAAAAATAAGTATTTATAGAAGCGCTAATATTTTCTTCTCTTCCTCAGTTGGGTATACTTTACACTGGAGTCCAGCACCTTACATAGTAAAAACCAACTAAAAATATAAGAGAAGATAATATGCCACTCAAAATATCAACCCAAAGTATGAAATCCTAGGAATTAGACCAACGAAGAAAGCATGACATCTTCACAGAGACATTTATAAGATTTCTAAAGTTTATCAAATGAGACCTTAATAAAAGAAGGCATGTTAACATTGTAAAGCTATTAACGGTTTCCCAAGTTTATCTATAAACTAAATGTATATATACAATCAGTATCTCAGAATTTGCAAGAGAACATGAAACTGGTTTTGAATATAATAAAGTTTACACATTCATACAAAGCTAATATAATTTTGAGAAGGAAGACTAAAAGTGGAAACTCATGAAATATTAAGACACAATATCACAGGACTAAAAATAGTGTTGAATTGGTACCCGAACAGATAGATCAATGACACAGAATAGAAAGACCAAACAGACTTATGTACAAAGGATAATTGCATGTAACAATGATGGCATCATAGATAAAGGGCCTAAATGTAAACATAAATGTTTTAGTCAAATTTCTCGAGGGTAAGCTGCATGACGAACCATCCCCAGGTCTCAGTGGCTTCCAACAGTAGTCATTTTATTTCTCCCTCGCAAGTTTATGATCAGATAAAAGAACTTGCATCAGCCAAAGGTAGTCCAGTGGCCTGTCCTGACAATGGTGTGGTGAAGTCTGTTCCTTTATAGGGACACGTGGTAGGAACGGGTTAATAATAGTGATATGAAGAAGTGAGTGGGTAATTAGGAATAATAATCTATCATAATAAAACTATAAACAAAGTTAGTAGAAAAATGTAGGAAGGTATTTTTATGACATTAAAATACCTTGGGCTAGAGGGGGGAAGCACAAATCGTAATGTAAAATACTGATAAATTCGAATAAATCAAAAGTAAAACTCTCAAGTTTTAGAGGAAGTTAGCTGATGTGTGATGGACTGGGAAAGGAAGTTAGTGTTATACAGACATTATTTCCTGGACTATAAAAAGAACTCGCACATACAAAAAAAAAAAAAAACTATAGGTTTCAAGAGAGTAGAATTTTTTTTCTGCCTCAATCACTGTTGTATCTCCAGTGCTCAGATAAGTGCCTGGCAATATTGACACCTGCTTACTGTTTATTCTGCATCAAGATTCACTTCCCATCTGTCCTGTTCTCCGAGACAGATACATTAATTTCCTATTGCTGCTCTAAGTAGTTCATGTTTAGCAGCTTTAAATAACACAGATTTACTCTCTAACTTTTCTGAAGGGCAAAAGTCCAACATCAGTCCTACTGGCCTGGAGTCAAGGAGTCAGCAGGGCTGCTCCTTTCGGAGGTCGCCTGCGTTCCTAGGCTCCTCGTTCCCTCCTCCATCTTCGGAAGCGTCATCCATCTCCTTCACTGACTGGGTCTGTCCTCGCATTGCCTTTTCTGTCTTTGACCCTCGTGCCCCCCTCTTATCAGACCCTTGTGATTACACTGGGTGCACTCAGATAATTCAGGATCATCTCCTCATTTCACAATCCTTAATTTAATCACATCTGTCAAATCCCTTTTGCCATTTAAGGAAACGTGTTCACAGATTCCACGGATTAGGTCATGAACACGTTAGGGTTGGGGGGAGCCTTATTCAGCCTACCGCACCAGGCTTTCTCAGCCTTGGCACTGGTAACACTTTCTCGACCGGGTAATTAACGATCTGCTGTGGCGGCTTGTCCTGCGCGTGGTTAGATATTTAGTGGCACCCCTGCCCTCGACGCATGAGATGCCGGTAGTACCTCTCCCCCTAGTCGTGACCAGATGTCACCGGTTGAGACCCACTGCTTCACACCATTCTGGGGATCATTTAATAAAGCAAAGCTAAGCACGTCCATCTCCTGCATAGAATTCTCTATTTGTTCCCCTATTACTTTCAACAGAGTACCCATACTTCTTAGCACACCATTCAGGTTTTCCATCGTCTGGCTTTGCTGACTTCTCTTGGCCCCATCTGCCCTCACTCCCTATCCTCTTGTCCTCCAGATATTCTTGTGGATCCCCCAAATATGAGGTTCTCTCACACCTCCTGGCGTTGTAAAATCTGTTTCCCCCTATCTGCCTAAAAATCCCCTTCTCCTGTCCTTTATGCAACAAACTTTTATTTACGTCTCCTCAAAATTTAGCTGAGATGTCGGAAAACCGAGGTCTCCTCCCTGTGTCTGCCGGCAGCACCCTGAGGTTACCTGTCGGCACGCTGGTGTTTATTTCCTCTTCTCGCTGCACTAGTTGGTGGGCTGTTTAGATCTCTGATTTATATCTGTATCCATGGATCTAGCACTCTTCCTGCAACAAATTAGGTGCCCAAGAATTGCATTGCTTTTTGAATGAATGAATAAATGGCGGATTTCATGCCTCAACTTGAATACGCTCTCCAGTGCCTGAGACCGACGAAGAATATTGCTCCAAGATATTGACAAAAAATAACCTGCTTTTCTATTTCAAAATAGAAAATGAATTAATTCTCCTATCCTCTCTCATGGAGAGAACCTCTCACAAAGAGGTTATCTGGGCTCTTTTATGATTGTTTAACAACTAGTTATTATTTTCCCCCAAATTAAGTTCATGCTCAGAAACTACCTTTGCTTACTAAATATGCTTAAATTAAGAAATAAATTAGAAAAATCCCTTCCATGGAGAATCTGGCAAAATCAAAGCACCCAATCCTAGATTTCACATCACTGTGAAAAGGCTAGGTATGTCAGGGCGGTTTCGTGAGTTACCCAGAAGCCCATGGTTGATTCTGCACTTTAGATTTTGACTTTGCAAGCAGAAAACTGTCACCTGGCACTTCCAGCCTTCACAATGGAACAAAATCCACTGCTTTGCAAAGTCCCAGCATTTGGTATATGCTTCAAACAATGAAAGTGTCAAAAATGGTTTCTGCTGCTGTGCATTTTATTCTTCTTGTAATCTAACGTTAAAAGTTTCTCTTAATGGGTATAAACTGGAGTATAAATACCAGTATAAACTGGTATTTAGTAAATACCACTGAAAACACCTGCACGTAATGTTCACTAATGACTGTTTCCTCTATTCAGAGCTAAAATTAAGAGGGTGTTCAGAGAGGATGGATGTTATCTCTCTACCTGTTAAATATATTCAGGTAGTTTATGTAAAACACAGAAATTAATGAAATTTCCCCCATGCTACATTTTTATCATTCCAACTAAAAATCTGCACACAGACCTTGTAAGGAGAAGGGTAAAAACAAAGTTTCATTATCCAGAATATGTTAAAACTTAATATGCTAAAGGAAGGTTTTGAGATTGTCTTTAATTCCCATATAAGGCTGACTAAAAGGTGCTTTTCCTCTAAACCACCATTTCATAAGTTGTTCCTAAAAATATTTGATTGAGGGCTAGTGTCATGTAAGTGATGTTGGTGAAAACATTTGGCTAAGACCTTGGCTTGCCTGGTTGAATCCCAACTCTGTGACCTTGAGCATGTTACCTAACCTCTCCGTGCCCCTCTCCGTTTCTTCATTTGTAAAGTGTACCTGGAAGGTTTCTTAGAGGATATGCATTCAATTAGGACTTAAAAATTGGGAGAATTTCAGTAAACTGGGATGAAGACAAGGTTACAAAAAGGTGAGAATAACAGCATGAGCCGAGAAACAGAGCATATTCTGGGCAGAGCAAATAGAATTTATCTTAATTCCTTGAATTTGTAGTGTGTGTTTTCAAAGTGCTTTCATATATGTTATGCTACTTGGGAATTAAAACCAAAAAAAAATCATGTAGAGGTTTATAGGAAAGGTATATTTTATTTTACATAAGAAAAAAGTGTGTTTTAGAGAAAATGAATGACTTTCATAAAGTCATCAAGTAATAAATAACGCTTAGGAAGAAATCGAGTCTATACGAGGGAAGGTTTGCTTGCAATGGTGGGATGACTGTCTATAAACACTGCAGATGCAGAGTGCATGCGATTTCGCTCTTAATTGCACGTAAGGAAGGATAAAAAAGAGAAGTATCCAAAGACTCAGAGTCTCGTCACAGATAAACAAAATCTGGCTTGGCCTTGCAGGGGCACATCAGTGACGTCTCTCAGTGTCTTCAGTGTTACTCCCCAGCTCTTACTCAGCTCTCTGGAGAATGGTAAACCTAATTCAAGTTCAAGATTTTATTTGATCCAAATGTGCCCCAGTACACAACAGCTAAAGAGAATAAGTTCACGATGAATCAGTCAGATGAATGAAGATTGTGATGGTGTTAAAATATGTTCACAAGTTATTTGATACTCCTCCCTTCCAGGGATAAAGCTTAATTCCCCTCCTTTACCCGTTGCGGGCTGTAAAGAATGACTGGATTCTAATGAACTGAAGGAGTGAAGGTGTGGGCGCGCCACTTCAGAGACAAGGTAGTAAAGGCCATTACAGTACAGCTTCCTCCTTGCCTTCCCGCTTAGATCACACACGGTGGGGATGGCGCCTGCCATGTCAGGAAAACAGCCAAGCAACCCTATGGAGAGACCCGTAAAATGAGAAACCAAAGCCTTCTGCCAAGAGCTATGCAAGAGAGCCATCTCAGAAGTGGATCTTCCGGCTACAATCAAACCTTTAGATGACTGCAGCCCTGGCCAATGTCTTGGCTGCAACTGCTTGACAAGCACTGAGCCAGCACCACTGAGCCAGACCCCTGCCAAATTTTTGACCTGCAGAAACTTTGAAATAACAAATGGGATAATTTGTTAGGTAGCAAAAACTAATGAATAAAAAGGTAAACGTGAATAAGGTGTATGAGGATTGTCTTCCATCAAAGGGTAAAGATTAATGACTGAATCTGGGTTGTAGGGAATAGGATTCTTCCTTGATTAGTTAGTAACTTGACCTAGAAGAGTAAACAACAACTAAACAAGAAGGGCTTCCCTGGTGGCGCAGTGGTTAAGAATCTGCCTGCCCATGCAGACGACACGGGTTCGAGCCCTGGTCCGGGAAGATCCCACATGCCTCAGAGCAACTAAGCCCATGGGCCACAACTACTGAGGCTGCGCTCTAGAGCCCGCGAACCACAACTGCTGAAGCCCATGTGCCTAGAGTCCCTGCTCTGCAACAAGAAAGCCACCGCAGTGAGAAACCCGCACACCTCACTGCAACTAGAGAAAGCCCACAATGCAGCAATGAAGACCCAACGCAACCAAAAATAAATAAAATCAATTTATTAAAAAAACAAAAAACAATTAAGCAAGGAAGTACAAAAAATTCTGAACCTGATCCAGCTAACTTTTGACCACTGATCTCTCCCTACAGAAAGACTTATTAGTTTTCAAATTTTTGAATTCAAGTCTTTAGTAATATATTCTTTTTTTTAATATTAATTAATTAATTTATTTTTTTGGCTGTGTTGGGTCTTCGTTGCTGTGCGAGGGCTTTCTTCAGTTGCGGCGAGCGGGGGCCACTCTTCATCGCGGTGCGCGGGCCTCTCACTATCGCGGCCTCTCTTGTTGCGGAGCACGGGCTCCAGACGCGCAGGCTCAGTAATTGTGGCTCACGGGCCCAGTTGCTCCGCGGCATGTGGGATCTTCCCGGACCAGGGCTCGAACCCATATCCCCTGCATTGGCAGGCAGATTCTCTGCCACTGCGCCACCAGGGAAGCCCAGTAATATATTGTAATTCAAGTCTCTACTACATATATTTTTCTGGTTAACGACAGCAGTGGTATGCTTATTAAATCACTTATAAATTGACACTGTTTTAATGTGCTGTTTTAATTTTCAAAAATGATTAGATTTTTTCATTTTCTAAAAAATCGTATGGAGTCCTTATCTTTATGTATTTACATGCACACATCCTTGTGTAAATTTGAAAAGCTATGCATTGCCCTCAAATTTATACAGAGCCCTGACTTTTACAAAGCAATTTCAAATAGCGTTCATCCCAAAATAGAAGGGTTGCATGAATTTGGGTAGGGTCTCGCTTAGTTCAGCTATCAAAAAATGAAGAGGATTTTAATATACACACTAAAATATATTTGGCATATGAGGCCACGTTTTGTAAGACATGCTAAACCTATACGAGAAAAAGCAAAAGCTGCTTGCTTTAAAACCCTCCTCTGACTCCCTCTGCGCCCACCCACGTCCAAAGAGGGCAAGCAAAGGCCTGCCAGGCAACCTCGGATTTTAGGACAGAATAAGAGGATAAGGTCCAAAATGGTGTACGGAGTAGCTCAAAGACAAAGGCAAAACCTCAAAGCAAAGAACAAGTTGGAGCTTCTGAGGTTCCAATTGCCTCCGCTTTTACGATTCGGCCCCGGTGGGTGGTAGGTGGGCTGCGCCAGATCTCACGTTTCGCTGCCTGTAATCCCGCGTCCGGGCCCGGGGCGCTGAGCCACTGCGCCTGCGCCCGGGAGCGCGGCCCGCGGACGGGGGCGGGGCTTCCGGGGCGGGGCCGGACGCGCGCGAGATTTGAATCTCCTCGCGGCCGAGGTACGCGCCCGCGCAGGGGTGAGGTTGCGCGGCAGTTTTCGCAGCAGGGCCGTGCAGCCTAGTGGGGCACCGGGCGGCCCGAGAGATGGTGGAAGGACCGGGCTGTACTCTCAATGGAGAGAAGATTCGGGCGCGAGTGCGCCCGGGCCAGGCGGTGACGGACATGCGGGGCCGAGCGCTGCAGAGCCCGGGGGGGCCCGGCTCGCCGCCCTCGGCCTCTGGCGCTGCGGGCTCCTCACAGGTGAGACGCTCCCATATCTTGCGAGGGGACCAGCAGGGCGAAGTGGATTAAAAACCCCATCGGGTTTCCAGGGTCCAAAGTGTCATCTCTTTGCTCTGGTCCAGGCTCCCTGGGGCCCCGCGTTCCCGAAAGCTGACCTTGACTTCACCGGAGGGAGAAGGCCGTGCTATTGCGCCTGCGCAGTTGAGAGCTGCTGGGCCGCTGGGCTAAGGGTGCGGTGGAGACGCCCGGGCGGGGAGTGACGGAAGGTGTTTTATCCCGGGTCACGTCACTTCTTTACAGCCCAGCGAAAGGTGATTCCTTCTGTCTAGAGCTGCATTTTCTGCTGTTAATGTTCTCAGATCTCCGCACCCCCTGACGTGTTTTTTTCCTTCACATTTTTAAGACAGTAAGCTTTGTAGGATACAATTCTAGCTTCTCGCTTGCCTAATACTCTGCAATTGAAAATGTATCACAACTAATAAATAATTCTGAAATTTCACATAGAAGATTTAGCACCAACCTTCCCACTCAAATTAATATTGCCGTCTGATGAAGGGGCAGTGAAACCCATTCTGGTTCCTTTAAGTGAATTTATTGCTTTTTAAAGGAAATTGTAGCACAGCTTCTTGCCACTCAGGCATGCATTCCAGATGGTGTGGTAGTCATTTGGTAAGAATTTAGAACTTAGAACTAAATGAGAATTGAGAATTTAGAACTAAAAATATTCTGGTTAAGCCATCGTGCCTTAAAAGCCCTTTAGATGTACGGATGGTTGTATTTCATGGATGCATGCATTCTGCGCTGTACTTCAGTTTCTCCTGCAAAGCTTCACCATAGCCTTTGGTCCCGGAAGAAAAAGTTGCCTGCTATGAAATCAGCATATGCTTACAACTTGAAAGAAATGAGGTTCTAAGTCTGAGAAAATACATTTTCAAACTTGGAAAAAGAGTAAGTTTTGCATCTCCTTCCAGTTGCCCTTGTATTTAATTTATTTTTGACTTTATATGTCAGTTAGTACTCTGCACCTATTCTTTTATTGTAGCGTTTCTCTCAAAATCATTTCAGGGTGCCACAGAGATGGATCTTGAGTGGTCTCTTAAGAATATTAACGTTTAGGAAAATCACTCATTCAACAAAATTTTGAATACTCAAGGAACCTGGGGAACAGAAACTAACACTTCATCTTGTGGAGTCTGTTCTTTAGTTGGGAAGATACACAGACATTCATTAAGTAAGAACAGAAAGAAATATAAATTGATAGCTTCTCTAAAGAAGAGATACACGGTTCCATAAGAACTTACAGGAAGTTCAGGGAAAGCTTTGCTGAGAAAGTAACAATTAAGCTGAGGTATGAAGGGTGAGGAGATATGCAGACCTGAACTGAAGGGTGGCGGGCGGAACGCTTCAGGCAGAAGAATAGCAAGGGAAGAGAGCTGCGAATGTATGAGGGATCGAAAGAAACCTTGTGGGGCTGGAAAAGGGAGGATGAGATAGAAGGAAGGTGGTTTGAAATAAGACAGGATTGGGATGGGTGGGTTGGAGTCAGACGCTGCGGATCTTTGTAGACCTGGGTAGGGACTCTATTCATTTTAGGAGTAATGGGGGTCTTTGAAGGGTGATAAGATCCATTGACACTTTGAAAAGGCCACTCTACCTTGCAAAGGTAAAATAAAGAGAGTGGAGGAAAGGCAGGGTAGACGCAGCTCCCTCGGTTACACGAGGACTGTAGGAATCCAGGGCGGCGCGCCTGGACCTTGGAGGAGGGTGCTGGTGGCGGAGGTGAAGAGAAGGGAACAAGAGTCACTGTTTCGGAAGTAAAGGCAGCAGGGCTTGGTAACTGTGGCATGAATATGTTACGGATATCATCATTGACATCATTCAACAATAATACATTTTGTATTAGGTCTTAAGCTTGCTCCCGAGGATACAAAGATGAGTTAGATAAACTTCCTTCTGTGAGCATCCCACTTAATGTTTTAACTAGACATCACCTCATTGGTATTTAGGCCCAAACAGCATGCACATTCCCTTTAGTTTGTGATTATCTTTAGTAGCAAGGCGTAAAGTGCTTTTGAAGAACTGTTCCATTTCATTTCGTTACTAGAGATAATAACCCCATGATAAAGGATTAACCTGATTCTACAGATGAGGAATGTGAAGCTCAGAGTGAGTTTAAATAATTAAGTTAATAATTTAAATAATCAAGATCACATGACTAGGAAGGGGTGAACCAGGGTTTGGCCTCCCTGCTTTCAGACTCCAAAGCCTACACTCCTAACCATAGATCCCCTCAGTTATAAACGGTGCAGTAGGAAAATGGCTAATTCACTGTCAGGAACACCATATTGCTCGGCATATAGTGGTGATTACTGATTAACCAGAGAAGTGAGACCTTAGGTTTTTGGCTGTGTCTGCCACCATTTTTAGTTTTGTTCAGTTTGGTTGATTCTCTTACCTAATTTGATAATCCTAATGGCTTACATTCCCCTGTTCACAGTGCAGCCTGGTAATATAATACAAACGCTTAGTCAATGGTTGGGCAATTATTAATATCACTTGGAAGCATTACTAAATGAGCTCTATACCCCTTAAATAAAAAGCCTTGAACATAAAGCTGTTATGCTTAATACCTTGACGTAAAGAGGTATTAAAAGTTAGAAGAGGTCTTTATGATTGGGATCAGGAATCTGGTTCTGTGGGAACTGGCTTTGAAAATCAATGTGGAATGAATAATCCCTTTGTGAAAATCAGTGTGGAATGAATAATCCCTTTGTGGTTATTGGGAATATTCTAAATATTTTGCCGTGGCTTCACTTTCTGGGCCTTTGATCTAAAAAAATAATAATCTTTATCAACATGAAGGGTTCTTTGCATTTTAGAGGGTTGTTAGATCCATAGTAAATTGCATCAAAACATGGTAGGTTGTCACAGGTCTCTGGCATGATCATTACTGTAACAGGTAATGATCCCGTGTTTTCTAGGCCTTTATGCCAGAGTTAAAGCTATTTAAAGGTGTCTGCTACTGGCTTGAAGTCATTAGTTTTCACAAGGCAGCAGTTGAAAAATAACTGCATACAGTCTTCTTTATATTGCAATAAACAGGAAAAAATACAAAGGAGAGTTAAAGAAATATTAATTGGCTATTTAAAATAAATGATTTAAACTCCAGATAATCATTGTACCAAAAAAAACACCTCCGTAGCTACCGCCGTAATGAACCAGTTACTGTGGCATATAGCCTTCCTCTTTGCTGCAGTTTGAAGTTCATAGAGAACACGTTTTAAGGCATGTCTCCCTGTGACAAGTGATCCTCATTTTGAAGAAGAAAGGCTCGCCATAGAAGGTCCCGGCATTTGCTAGTCCTGCATGCACTATATTATTTCTCTGAGTTTTGATCCACTGTCTTGTCAGCATAAAATTATGCAACTCTGTAAGTACACTGCATAAAACTCTTGTTGGAGCTTTGGAACCTTATGGTACGAAACAACATTGGAATATAAATGAACATGTCTGGTTAATGAGCTGTGAAGAGTCAATCCTCTGATGTTAATTGTTGGATGTATACAATATTTTAGTGAAATTGGTGTGTAATCTGCATGAGTTTTCAATCTCCTTTCACAAAACAGGATATGAAACAGTTTATTTATAAGTATTCCTTTCATGTGAAACGCGATCCTCTGGCTACTCCATCACTCCTTAGGCATTGATACATGTAGCGAGCTCTTCCTCATCTTGATCTGCCCTTCACGGGCCTTGAACAGAGTAGGCGTTTAGTAAACATTTGGATGGAGAAGAGCGAAGTTTTGAATAGTGCAAAAGTAGTTTTGATGAAGGATTTAAAAATCGATTCAGTTCAGAATCTTTCTTTATGAGTATGTATTTTGTTATGTATGTTAAATGGAAATTCCTATGACAAGAAAATCGTGAAGCCACATAGTAAAGGTTTTCCTCCCTCCTTTCTCTTCTTCATAGTGGGGGGAAAGAATCATAGCTCATTTTCATTGCCGTTCTGTAAAGGAAGGAGCTAATCCACAGAGAGATTCATTTTCCAGCTAAATGAAGCTTACTTGTTTAAATCCAAAAAGGGGTTTTAAAATTGCGTTGCAGTCCCTGCTTACCTTCTTCAGTGGCTACTGATAATGGCTTCACCTTGATGACTCAGGATCATTGTTATCAGCACTCGGCATTATATGGGGTCGTGGAACAAGGGTCAACAGAGATCAGATAACAGTCTTACGGGTGAGGAAACTCAGGGAACAGTCTTACGGGTGAGGAAACTCAGGGAGATGACTTTCCATGGCCATTGGAGCTTTCACCAAACAACAAAGTATTGGGGGTGATGTAGGGAAAAGAACACATGACTATCTTGATTTTGAATTCCAGCTCCTTTGTTACTTCCTCAGCTGGAGGTGCTTATACTTACATCTTTGCTTATTTGGTCAGGATTAGATTAGAGGACATACAAAACTCTGAGCTTAGTGCCTAGCAATGTAAAGTAAACGTCCTGGTAATTGTTTGTTCCTTTTTCTCCCACATCAGGGCTGTCTTCACCAGACCCATTTATCAGAGGCATGACCTATTCCCTTATGAAGGGGTGTAATCTTTTGGTGCCCTCATATTGTGTATAAAGCATTTAGCCTCTGAGTAAGCGCTTATAACCTCTGCTCTTACAAAATTGTAGAATATATTTTGATGAAAGGGCCTAAAGACCTCTGTTTGGGGGCTTAGAGACCATTTTAAAATTAGGTTCTTTGATGGTTTAAATTGGTAGAGAAGTGACTTCTGATTGCTGAAAGTGTTGTCGTATTAGGAAAGTAAAGCATGTGGGAGACAAAAAGGAGGACAGACTATGAATGTAAATATGGTATTATTTTCTTCCTCTCTGGGGAAAATACGTAACTGCACTAGAGCTGAAACATTTATCTATGGAAAAGCCTTATTCTGTTCTGAAAAGTTCATCTTCCTTGTTCACCCATGGATAGGCAGGATAAATGGTAATCAGCACAATAAATCATGTGCTGTCTCTGAAGATATATGTTGTTTTGACGATTTCATATTAAGCCACTTGAAAATGGGAAGGTGAACCCTTCTCAATCATACTTAAAATTGTGGCAATGGAGATTTTCCTCTCTATTTCAGGAAAAAAAAAAAAAGGATGAAATGTTCAAATAATACTGTAATAGGATTATAAGGGCCAAAATGAGAAAGTCAAGTATATATTGGGCCATTGTGTATAGTTACAGCAAAAATAAGGCTTGTGGAAATTAATTTTTGAATTTGGACAGCTGAAGCTTATACAAAGAGGTGATAACCCCAGATTCCACAGTAGGACAAGTGAATATCTTGTAAATCTATGGTTTATTGCAAAAGCCTTACCCAGTTTGTACACAGGCGCTCTCAAAATAAATGGAACAAACCATCACTGGTACACCAGAATTTCCCCTAAATGGAGTTTTTAAAAAACAGTAAAAATACATGCCGGTGCTTGAGATGGGTGATTATAAGTTGAAATTTTTATTTTGCCCTGAGTATATTATCTGAAGCTGATTATTTTAGAAGTGATAGTGTACTGGGAATCAGGGGATTTGGTCAAGTGCTCACATGATAGACAACTGGATAAAAAGATCTTTTTGTATCACCTCTCTCAAAACCCAAATAAGGTATTGGAATAGATGTTTTCAAAGCAGCCATTTGAATGCTAAGTAAACATCTTAAAATAAAAACCAGGACAGGCTGGGACTGGTCGCTGAAAATACATTAATCTTTTCCTAAACCTTCCCATAAAGTTCTTTTTACTTTATGGGAAGCTCTGGTAAATATAGTATTTTACATCCATCTAGCTTTTGGTAGTCATGAGAATTTGGTCCTCCTACATTTAAGCCTCACTCCATTGAAGATAATTAGAAAATAAGAGACTAGGGTGTTAATAATTTTCAAAGGAGATAAAACAGGTGGTAGAGTAGAAGTTTTTGCCAAGAAACCTTGGGAAAGGTAAAGCAAGATGAGGGTGATGGGTGGGGAAGACAGCAACCCTGTATTTTAAAGCCACACTCATTTTTAAGAGGGAAAGAAGGAGGAATCTGATTAATCCCACAGATGTTTCCTGAATTCCAGGCATTGTGTGAGGCTCCCAGGGATATTAAACACCAGAGCTACTTTTCCCCAGGAGCTTATGGACAAATAAGAGAGAAACACAAGACAGATCATCATTCAGTTTGTTCAGTCCCATCATAGTGGTTGGTGAAAGCACTGTGCTGGGTTTGGCAGGTTGAAAACCTCAAGATGATTCCTCTTTCCAGTGGGGAAATTCCAGAACCAGAGAGAGGGACACACAGTACATGTGAGCAAGGAAGAGGTTATACTAACATGTCATTTTAAACCCAAGCACCTCATCAAGTATTAAAAAACGAATTCTGGGAATTCCCTGGTGGTCCAGTGGATTGGCACTAGAGTTCATCCAAGAAAGAGAAGAGAAATCGGAGGCAAATGTTCTGAGGACATGGTGGCACGTGTCTGTAGTTCCTGATGCTAGACTCTCCCACAGGTTTTTTTTTGTTTGTTTTTTTGTTTTTTGGTTCGTGCAGAACTGCAAGGCTGTCACTGTTAATTACTCCTGTGCATTCGTTCATTGGTCTCTCTAAGTCTGTGATTGGTTCCGCAGTTATTATTTTGCAAAGGAGAGATGTAAAGCCGGTTCTCTGAACTTCAGGCAGTTGGGAAAGTTTGGCATTGGCTGTAGCCATTACAACTGTGAATGGATTTAGTGGAAGAATAGTGTCTGTTCATGCCTTCATCTGCTTGGGCTGCTATAACAAAATACCACAGACTGGGTGGCTTAGACAACAGAGAAGTTAATTTCCTTACAGTTCTGGAGGCTAGAAGTTTAAGACCAGGGTTCCAGCCAGTTGTTTCTGGTGAAGCTCTCTTCCTAGTTTGCTGATACCACTTTCTTTTCACATGGCCTTTCCTCTGAGTATACAGGAGGAAGAGAGTGTGTTCTCTGGTGTCTCTTCTTATAAAGATACTAATCCTATTGGATCAGGGTCCCACCCTTATGACCCGATTAAACCTTAATTACCTCTTAAAGGCCCTGTTTTCAAATACAGTCACAATGGGGGTAAGAATTTCAACGTAAAGAGTGTTGGAGGGGACACAATTTAGTCCCTAGCAATTTGCAATCTTTTTTTCTTCTTTTTAACATCTCTTATTCCTTTATCCCTTTGAGCTAAATACTACAGTTGTGTCTTTTTTTTTTTTTTAAACAAGGACCAATTTAGTCAAAGAATAGAATGAACATATCATCTTAAATATATAGGATGACAGATGTCTGTAAACCAAAAGTCTGAGAATCACTGAATGGTAACATCCTAACATAAGTGGAAGGAAAGTTGTGATTTGCTCACAGACAGTATCTAAAACTGTTTTATAGTTTTATGATACCAGTATCCATACTGCCCAGCTTAAGAAAAAGAGCATTATCTATGTCATCATTTTCTATGTCATTATGTCATTGTTACTTGGAAGTCTAGTCAATTGATTTCTTTTAAAAAAAAAAATGATAGGTTGGCAGGGCTTCTCAAGGGATATCTAAACTCAACCCATTCCTTTCCTTCACCCACAGAAGAACTGAGATTTTATGTTTATAATTTCCTTGATCTTCTTGATAATGTTCAGTTCATATGTTGTAATTCTAACAATATGTTGTTTGGTTTTGCATGCTGATAGGGAGAAGGAATAGTGGGTTTCTTTTTCCTTTATTCTGAACACTGCAGTTGGGGAGGGAGAGGGGCGCAGACCTCAAATCAGATTCTCCTCCTCAGGGGGACCCCAGGCTTTATCTCTGATCCCCCGTATCCCACAAGACCATGAAATTGAAGCTCTCATTCCTTATATCTGGTAAAATGCCTTTCTGATAAAAGCTGGCTTCTTACCTTTGGGGTTCTCTCTCACTTTTACTTGGCTTGTGACCTCTTATTCTTCCTTACTGGCTTACAAGTCAAAATGTCTTGTTTTCATATTTTATCCACCATTTTTAGCTGTTTGTATCTGAATGCTCTTCCGAGGACCTTGGCTGCACGTTGGAAATGAAAGACTCTGTGCCCTAGTTTTTAGCTTTGAAACATTCACATCATTTTTCTGTGCTTTTCATATGCACAGAGCGATATGGTCCTGGAAGAAAATTCATTTTGATTGTGTGCCAGTGACTTTTTTTCCACTTAATTTTTATTTGGCCTCTCTCTTTTCAAATGACTGCCTAGTAATTTGACAAAATGTATGTAAACAGCTGATTACGTTACTTGACTTGTTGGAGATTATTCTTCTCATTGGATGTACCTGGGCATGAAGTAATATAAAAAATTAAGAATTAAATTATGATTTTTGTTTCGAGTTTGTGTGTGTTTACATATGTGTATGTATTGTCTCCTAGGCTGCTGCACTGAATAATAATAAAGATTCCAGCCAGAATTTCTTGAGACTGTTTAATGGACACATTTACAGTGGCGTGGAAACTTTGGGGAAGGAGCTCTTTATGTACTTTGGGCCAAAAGCTTTACGGTAAGGTAAATCTGTACAGTACGTCGTATCTCTGTGTTTAAAGATGTGTAGAAGGCTTTTCTTGCAGTTTGCTGCATGTCACGTTGAAATATGTAGAAAGTACTCCGTTTTTAAGAGAGCTCTCATACAAGAGGTTGAGATTCTATCATGGCAAGCAATAAGCAGAAGAAGAACAGATTGTGATGTCATTGTTCCTTGGAGGGTTAGTCAATTTATTTCTCTTAAAAAAAGATGCTAGTCTGGCAGGGCCTCCCAGGGGATGCTAGAGCACTACAGCTCTGTTTTGCTCCTCCTCACACTCCCTAGGGCGCTCTTTTCCCCTCTCACTTTCACCAAATATTTATTGCATTTAGCGACATTATTCTCTTTATATTTATGACAGCTCCTCGTTTGGTGTGAATGTCTCTAGATTTTTACATTTTTCTCTCTTCTTTCTCTGAAGCCTCGTACGGAAATGAAAACTTATTTATAGATTTCAAAACTTTGCACAGAAGTAACCGGTTCTCTGCTGTTTCACAGTGCTTATGGAAATTCATTGCTAACACACTGGTTGACTTAATGATAAAAATGTCAAAATGTATGTAATCACCTATCTAATTTTTGCCAAAAATACAAAAAAAGGCCTGTGGATTAATATGTCTGTCAAATCTGTCTTCTCGGAGTTTAGCCTAATCTATTGCAAACTGTAAATTTGAATCTTTTTTAATGTTTCCTTAAGATATTAAACAGTTTTCCCCTTCTTGAAAGTTCTGTTACTGGACCCCATGCTTCTAAGTGAAGATGAATAATGGTTGCAAAGAGATAATATGACTCTATGATTGTTATTTATTGCATCTCATCTATTGCATGTTTAGAGTACTTCAGACTTTACGTGATTGCTTTTCCTTTGACGTGGTCTCTTCATTGTCAGTAGCTGCTGCCCTTGGACAGCGTTGTCCCTTCGTTGTCCCTCCGTGGTTTTTCTTAGTCTGGAATTGATAGCATCAGCACGCGCCTCCCGGTTCAGGCAGCAGTGATCTACCGCAGGCTACATTATTGTGGTAATAGATTGATTGATGTGATTGAAAATTCTTTGCTCCAAACAGTAGGACACAATGGGATCCATGTAAGATAGTTGAAAACATTGATATGTTATTGATTCTCTGTTGTGAGGTGCAGATTTATTTCTATAGCACGAGAGGGAGGTTTTTATCAAGTGTTCTCCACCAGACTGATAAAGGGGGGAATCATTTCTCAGTGCAGAGCTGTCAGCAAGTGTTCCATGAAGTTCTAAACAAAGGCAGTTGTTTCCTCAAACTAAGTGAACTAGTACCGCCCCTGGCGAGCACGTGTCTCAGCATATGGCTGGGGAGCAGTGCGATTCCTACTGCCGTGACCACTGTGTGACATAACAGTTCAAGGTCACTGGCAGGTTAGCTGTTTGAATATGAAGTGAACCACCTAAAATCACCTGTATGCCCTTTCACAGTTTAACATAAGTTACGAAAATGCTCTCCTAACCTGTGCTTCTTGGGAGGATGGATGGCAGTGTCAGCGAAATGGGGTCCTGTGTAAGGCTGCAGGTCTGTGAGCGTGAGATAGAAATGTAGTCTTCATTTCTGACCTCTGTTTCCTCCCCACCAGGCTGGTCTGCTCTTTAGAAAGCCGATAGCAGGAAACATGCTTAATGATCACAGTTTTCCCTCAATAGGCAGCTTCTCACAACTAAAATTGCCCATGGATTTAGTACATCTTATAGGCCGGGCCATGAATCTTCCTGGTATTCATTTGTTATGAAAGTAGAATACAGGCCTAGCCCTCTGGAAGGGAATCTGCCGTGTAAAATCCACACTTCAGAAAGATACAAATTAGACAGTGACTATTTCTGTTGCTAAAAGATGTATCAAAGTGCTCTGGAATAGTGCCAGAAAACAATAAAAATGACTTGATATACGTTTATTTTAGGAGCGCAGATCTGGTGTTAGTTGTGATTAATACCTATACTCTTTCTGAACACTTTACAGAAGCTCTTCATCTGTAACAAAAAAAAAAGAGTCATGTTTAATTTTTTGTTAAATGTGTATCAAATACTCCTTAGAGCAAACTGAGAAACAATGAACAAACAAGAATAAATTTATACCTTCACAATCCCACTACCAAATAGAATCTCTGTTAACCATGAGTGCGTGTATTGCCGGTACTATGTGTGCATATATTTGTAACTCTATTCACCCAGACATGCCCATCCTACAAGCTGCTATTTTCAATCAAAATGAATGCAGCTTATATCGTGAACTTATATATATATTTTTTAAATGAATATCTTTTCTAAAACACTTTGGTGTTTCCAACTTATGGTTTATGTGACTCCAATTGTTTGCAATTACGTGCATACTCAGAGACCAGAAACTGTATCTGAAATATTTTGGAGGCTTTGCCATTTTAGTGAAGCATTATACATAATCAGTTTTGTAATTTATTGGAGCTTGAGTGATATGATCCTCTAAAGAGAAATGCAAAAGATAATGTGACAGTTCTTTCTGGTTTGCTGAAAAGTCTTTAAGGAATCCATGATACGCTACTTATAAGAGGGTTTTAGAGCTTAAACATAGTTTTGTAATCTGTCACATAACATGTTAGGAAAAGTTGGAGTGTGATAAGGACTCTAAATGAAATTTTGTACTTTAGAGTAGTGAATACCTACTGTTTGTCCAACATGCCCACTTATCTTTTGGGGACAGCATTTCCTCTGGAAACTGATCATCTGGTCGCAATAACCAAAGAATTCAAGTTGAATTTCGCATAATCTTACTTAACTTTCTCTCCTACGTAGTCGATTGGGTCAACCCGAGTTCTTCTGTGAAGAACTTCTTCTGTGAAGAACTTCTTCTCAGCAGGAGCTGAGGTGGGTTAGGCTCTCTGTGTTGGAGGAAAGCTGGGGATGTGAGGCCTTAAGACTTGTAGGTGGCCATTGGCTTGTCCAGAAAGACAAGGTGATGGAAAATACAGCCAGCCTCCATAAAGCAGAGAGAATCCCAGAGGCATTTTAGCCCCTAATTCCCTCTGTTCCTAAGATCCAGCCACATTCTTGCCTTTCCTGCAGTGTGATTCTTCAGCCTTCCTAAGACTCCATAAACTACCAAATATCCCTTAATGCCTAAACTTTTTGAGTTGGGTCTCTGTCACTTGCAATTTAAGAAAACTGACCATTAAAGTAATCTACAGGTAGAAAAATACATATTTTTAATATTTTAAATAGTAGCTTTTATTTTGTATTTCAATTACCATAATGCTTTCATGTGTAACTGGAGAAAATATGGAAATCTTTACCGCAGTCATTTACGTTCCCTTCTGCACCTGACAGCCTACAGGGTCACTAGTTCTGCCGCTTTCCTTTTCTTGCTTCTTTTCACAGTACACGTTATTTTATTGCAGTTTTTCCCATATTTTAAAGTCATATATAAGCCAATTGTAAAACCTTAAGATAGTTCCAAAATATCTAAAGGAAAAAGTAGATACCACCCATAATTACTACTGTTAAAAAAAACACCACTCAACAGTTTTTGTAAATGTCATAGATAAAATATAAATTGTATATATACCATATATAGTTTATATTACATATGCGTGAATTATATATTGCATGTTATGATTTTTATATAAACAGGAATTTTAATTTATATTTTTCCCTTTTACATAACATGCGTATTGCATTGGTCAGTGTCAAAATGTACATTATTATTTTTAATGTGCACAAAGTGTTCTACTCTATGGCTGTATCATCATATTTTTAGTCAGCTACCTACTGACTACCTACCCTGCATATTCCTGTCCTAAGGGAGTCTCCACACTCAGGTCCCCCAGCCCACCCCCCGGTGGCAGACTGCTGTTGCCTGTTACTCAGTGAGAGGTTCGTGATGGGGAGACAGAGGTTCTGGTTTCTTCCAGACCAGCTTTAATTTGGGGCAGGCCCTGAGCATGTGGGCCTCAGGGTTGCAGTTTTCTCAAGGCTGCTGCCCCTCTCCTCCCTAAGGCAGCCGTGCTTCCTCCCCGGTGTAGGTGGCCTTAGGTCAGAGAGCGTTTCCTTGCTCTCTCCCATGGGACTGGTGCCTCGTTGTATCACTGTAGGAGTCTGCGGGAAAGCTGATTCCCTGCCTCATGCCTAGAGGCAGATGGCTTTTGCTTCCGCTAGTTCTTAACAGCAGTGCACTTGGCCTGGGCCTGGAGGCAGAAGGGTTTCCTTCCCTCCCCAGTGGCAGACTGCTTGCTTATCCTTGTTACCTGGCACAAGACTTCCTCTGCCTGCAGGAAGTTTCCTGTTACTCCTTCAGGGACAGGCGGCTTTTTGTTTGTACCTCTCTATTGGCTAGGGCATCTTAAAACTTTCTAAGACTTCTGCTTCATATAAGAGGCATGTTCAAGAAGCAAGGAGACAGGGTTTCATGCAGGCAGGTCCCATGTCACCAAGGGTGGTTCTTTCAGGTCCCCTGCCATGACTCACATCTTACTTGTGGGCAGCTAACTTGTGGATGCCCGTGGGAAAGAGCTTACAAGTGAGGGCACACTCTCCTTGTGTCTGGGGCTCCAGAGATTCTAAACCATCATACTAGCCACACTATTTAGAAGTTTGTTGAAAATATTAGCTGTTTTCTTCTTATCCATTTCTACGGTAGCTGTCTCTTTCTCCCGTACTCTTCCCCAGATGGAATAATTTGTGTGTGACGTCTTTCCACAGAGGGGCTTGTCACTCTTTGGAATTTATTTCACCCGGCTGCCTGCAATGTCCTGTCTCTGGTGGGCTCGAGAAAATTTAGGATTTCGTAAATACTGTGATTTTTCTCTCCTTGTTAGGGTAGGATCCACATTCACTTTTAGCTCCTATGTCCTAAGCAGAAGCAGAACTCCCTTTTTCCTTTTCAACGTGGTTAAGACCATACCTTTCTTTTTATAACCTCTTTCCTTGAATTCCCAGCATAAGTTTTACAGTCTTCATATTCAACTATTTTACACGCTAGTATCCGTATGACACTTTTGACCACTTGATAATTTTCATAAGCAACTGCCTCATCTGCATGTGTAGTTGTCATTAGTCTGAACCTGTGACAATACTGTTGTTGATGCTATTTATGTTTGGTTAAGGATGTTCAGATTATTCTGCTAGTGATAACCAGGAAGAATGTGGCTGGTGGTTAAAATAGTGTCGGGTCTTATTTATTGATTTGTTTCAGGCAGTTATTTCTAACTAGAGGAATTTTCTTACTATCACTTCAATTTTTAGTTTGAACATAATTTTTATATTAGAATTTTGGTTGCAAGCGACAGAAGCCCAACTTAAACAAGTTTACTAATTATTTATTATAAGATATGGGTGTCTTTTGATAGCGGAAGATAATGCAGTCAGGCTTCAGGTAGAACTGGGAGCAAAGACTAAGTGCCATGAGGACTGTCTGCATTTCTTGATTCTGTTCCCCGCTGACATCTACTGTCGTCTGTGTCTCTGCAAACAGGCCTCTCGGCTTTTCTGGTGCCCATGTCAGGACACATTACCATAGACAGCTCCCATGATCGATCTCCCAATCCTAACGAGAAACTGATCTCTCTGTGTCCCAGATAAATTCCTCAGGAAAACGCTGATGAATCCAGCTTGATCCAGGTGTCCATTCCCGAATCAGCTGCGTGAAAGGCATGGGATCAGAGGGAGGACAGAGACCACTCCCGGCTGGGCCTAAAGCCCCGCGTGGGCAGGCAGTCATGTTATGCGGGGTGAATGGTCTCAGGTAGCCAGTTGGATTGTGAGTGGATGGAGCTTGAGAGGATCAAGAGATAGAAATCAGGATCTAATAAAATTCTCCTAAACTGGCTTGATAATAATGAGGAATCTTGGAAAGCAAATCTGACTCTGGAATGCAAATGTTAATAGGGGCATATGTCCAAGTTTATAAAACATCAGTATGAAAATTGTTGTAACAGTACAGGTATTTACTGTGCCTTGAAAATTTTCATGGTACTGATATGTTTTTCTTAGTTTAAGATAAAGGGTACTTAATAATAAACACAATATTTATTGGTTTATTGGGGCTCAGTTATCATAACATTTTTCTATTTCATAAAAATTCATAAAAATAAAATTTATTTATTATAAAAATAGTTATTTTTATGCACATTTCCACCTGAATAGATTTATAAGACCAAAAAAAGGCATACTTATTTGATTTGGGGTTCTTACTGGGGTTACTCCTGCATTTGAATTGGGTCTTAACCTTTGAGATTTTATATGTAGATGCAGTTTCATTATAGAAAGGGATTTAGAATCCACTTTAGGGGCCACGCAGCTGAAAAGATTTCAGGTATGATGGCTTCTGGGCATGACAGTTGTACACCTTTCACTGGCGTTGAACCTCCATAAGCTAAATTATGCAGTACTTACAGGCACACATTTTTCCTGTCAAGAACTATGGGGCATGTAAAATGCATTTATGATTGATAGTAGGGCACACAGAGTTTAAAACCCACATCTTTAAAGTTAGACTGGTTAACCTTGTACAATACTATAACATGGTGCTTTGGAATTAGAAGCACAGAGCAGTAACATTTGCTGCCAAGAGAGCCATATTTATTAACTCAACAAAGCTATAAGGAGGAGGATTTGAAAGGCAGAAAACAGTATTTCATCTTGAGAATCATTTCTGATCTTCATCATCAGAAGTCTCGTAAAACCACTTTTTTTTTTCCTCTTTTTTAAACTGGACATGCTAATCAATCCTATAAAAACTGAAAGGCTATGAATTTTTCATCACTGCATTGTGGCTTTCAAGTTAACTGTAAATATTTATAAATCCCCTCTTCCCAATACATATAAAGGTAGAAGGAAACTAGAAGAATTGAAGACAATAGCATTTTGACTTGTTCTCTTTTCTTTTAATATGAAAGATTTTGCAAAAAATTGTTTCACTGTGTTATCCCAAAGCAGGGGGGTAGAAAAGAGTAAGTGTCTTAAACTATAGATCTCATTTTGGAATAGGTAAACATTTCCAATCTACTGTGGCTAGAAATAAGGAACATGAATGTTTGTGGCTTTGTAGAATTCATAAAAACACCGACTATAGGCAATTTAAATTTAGCCTTATCTCACCCCAAGCCTTTGAATCAGAGAAAAAGCTGAGCGACAGTAGACTGTTGAGTGAATAAAAGATACCTCATCTGACAAGAACAGAGAACCAGGGGTGTGTTTTCTTGGGCTTATTGTCAGGGCCTTATTATTTCTCTAGGAACTTATTTTCTTTGTGAGTTGAAAAAATGATTGCCATATCTAGTTTTATAAGGATACAAAGCCATTAACAGAAAAATATTAGCTATCATTTTGTGCCCTTGAAGTGTCTATTGTGACTAACATTTGTTTGCTTATATTCCAAAAAGTGAAGGAACAAAAATTTCATGCATGATATACTTACTGCCGCTCAAAGATGGGTTTGCTTTTGTTCTAGGATTCATTTTGGAATGAAAGGCTCCCTCGTGATTAATCCAGTTAAGTCTAAAAATAAAAATGGACTTTCTCCTGTTTTTGAAGTACAGCTCACCAAAGATCTGATTTGTTTCTTTGACTCATCAGTAGAAATCAGGTAAAAGATTGAATTAAAAATTGCTTCAGCTGCAAAACTGCAAAGTTGACTCTGCAGTTGGGTTTGGGATGTCACATGTGAAAATAAATAAATAAACAAACATTTTAAAAGTAGTTTATAACTGATAAAACGTCATTTTAAAAGATTCTTCAAATAACATGTTTGGTTAGGGTCGTCATTGTTTGGCTATGTAACTCTTATAAGCTGGTTAACATAAAGTGTTTATGTTTTTATCAAAGATCATTTTAAATGACACTTTGTGAATTGTAACCAGGCACATGATTAATGTGTTTTCTATTCCTTTCTATAGAAACTCAGCAGAAAGCCAAGAGAGAATAAGAATGATGGAAGAATTAGATGTATGTTCACCTAACTTTAGTTTCTCAAGAGCAGAAAGTGAAGTGAAAAAGCAGAGAGGACGGATGCTATGTGACGTGTTAATGGATCAGAAAGTGTTGCCCGGGGTGGGAAACATCATCAAAAATGAAGCTCTCTTTGACAGTGGTCTTCATCCCGCTGTTAAAGTAGGTTTTAAGTAGTTTTTAAATGATTTCTGTATTTTTAAATACTGTGAAGGGACCAACGTGGAACACTTAAATCGGCATGACAGTAACACATTCTCCCCAGACAGACTTCCGGGGTCTTCGCTCACGTCAGCTTCTCCGTGAGGCCAACCCTGGCCTCTCTTTTTAAAATTGCTGTGTGCATCCCTGCCACCCACTTCTTCCTCCCAGGCTTCCATAACTTGCTTTCTTTTTATTTTTCTCCACACCACTGATCACCTTCAGATGTAGCCTGATCCTTACCTGTTATATATATTGTTTAGGATCTGACTTAGGAGGAAGGTGTCTGTTTGGCTCGTTGATGTATCCAAGTATCTAGAATACAGTGTCTGGCATTTGGAAGGCATTAAAGAAATATTTGTTGAATGTATGAATGAGCTAAGCTCACAACTTTCTTTTACTGTCTGGCATATTAAATTCACACTCTACACACACTCATATATTCCTGTTTGTACCTATTCATGACATTAGAAGATGCTGTTTTGGTGGAATGGTAAGAATGGAAGTCAGGTAGCAGAGAATAAGGAATAAGTGATTGGTGAGGAAATGGAAACAAAACTTAGAGTAATTGTTAAAATAGCTTAGATTGGAGCAAAGGGAAAATATTAGACTGCTGGATGGAGAAGTTGGGACAAGAACTGGATTTTTATTTCTTGTTCTTCAACTGGAGTGACATGAACTTATTTATATGTTGGGGAAAAAAACACAAACTGGTCGAGAGGGAGAGGTTAAAATTGAAAAAAAAAAAAAGGGACGGTGATTAATAGGACCAAGTTGTAAGAAGGTCAGAGCAGTTAGAACTCAAACCCAGGTAGAAGGATACATATATTTTAGTTTCCAGGGAAGAAAGCTACATTAGGGCTTTTATCCAGACCCAAATAGTCTCTATTAACTAAACCATCTTTTACGTGATTCCAAAGGTACCTATTTATTTTGTGTAACTGCTTCCCAGAGAGTTTTTATAAAATTCAAATCAGTAGGAAATAAGTTTTCGAAGAAACCAGTTAATAATTGTTGTAGATTTGGTTCTGTTTTTTGACGCTTGGAGCAAGCTAGTCAAATTTCTGTAATATGGGAATAATGAAACAGAATTTTAACACGAATGAGCTTATGAGCTTTTTAAAATCATCTAGAACTCTATGGAAAATGTTTTTGAAAAAAGTACCCAGAGTGTTGTTGACCAGAACACTGTTATTATCTTTGATAAACTGACAATTTACTTTTTTTAAAAAATTAATTAATTAATTAATTTATTTATGGCTGTGTTGGGTCTTCGTTTCTGTGCGAGGGCTTTCTCTAGTTGCGGCGAGCGGGGGCCACTCTTCATCGCGGTGCGCTGCCTCTCACTATTGCGGCCTCTCTTGTTGCAGAGCACAGGCTCCAGACGCGCAGGATCAGTAGTTGTGGCTCACGGGCCCAGTTGCTCTGCGGCATGTGGGATCTTCCCGGACCAGGGCTCGAACCCGTGTCCCCTGCATTGGCAGGCGGATTCTCAACCACTGCACCACCAGGGAAGCCCAACAATTTACTTTTTATCAGTACGTCCAGTCGGCCGTTCATCTAGTAAAGATCGTTTGGCCGTAATGCGTGAGGGGGTTAAAAATTAATATTTCTGAAGCTTAGCTAGTAGCCCCCTAAAAGCACACGGGCAATGATTGAAAAAGTATAGTCTAGCCTTTTAAGATGTGACTGAACGTAGTACATAAGATGTGGTAAGAAATAAATGAATTTGAGAAGTACATATGTTTTAAACTTTAAATAAATGAAAAAATAGATAATACTTTTAGAAGGATTATGTTGATTAGATGGTTTTAGATTATATAGGCACTGATAAATTTGTTTCTGTTGTATAAAGATATACATATGTATTCATATACACACAACAAAAGTGAGTCTTTAGAATTTCTTCTGGAATTACTATTGAAACTACATGTGCCAAATGATAATGAATTCTGCAAAGGGTGACCCTGAGGTTTATGCTAGGCTGTGTCACAAAAAAATTCTTCAGTAAGGTTTGTTTCTGAGTTCTTCCATGTGTTAACAAGTACTTTAATATTAAAGCATGTCTATAAATTCATATCTTTTTAAAGCTTGATAGTGACCTTGGTGATCATCTGCTCCTGTACCTGTTTGTCCCTTCTTTCTGGTCTTTTTTTTTTCCTTTCCTTTTTCTCCTGCAAGACTTTTCAAGGTGGCTGATAGGCAATGCTGGGACTTTGAAGATGTCCAGTACAGAATAGATATTCAAGAAATATTTGAATTTAGAATTAAAGTTTATAAGACTGGTATTTTTCCTTTTTTGAATTTTTCTAAAATTGAGATATAGTTAATTTGCAATGTTGTGTTAGTTTCAACTGTACAGCAGAGTGATTCAGTTATACACATATATGTATTCTTTTTCAGAATCTTTTCCATTATAGGTTATTAAAAGATACTGAGGGGACTTCCGTGGCGGTCCAGTGGTTAAGACTTTGCCTTCCAATGCAGGGGGTGCGGGTTCGATCCCTGGTTGGGGAGCTAAGATCCCACATGCCTCGTGGCCAGAAAACCAAAACATCAAACAGAAGCAATATTGTAAAAAATTCAATGAAGACTATAAAAATGGTCCACATCAAAAAAAAATAAATCTTAAAAAAAAAAAAGATACTGAGTATAGTTCCCCATGCTATACAGTAGGTCCTTGTTGTTTATCTATTTTCTATATAGTCGTGTGTATCCATTAATCCCAAAGTCCTAATTTATCTCCCACCCCACCCCTGGCTCACCCCTTTGGTAACCATAAGTTTGTTTTCTGTGTCTGTGGGTCTAGTTCTGTTTTGTAAATAAGTTCGAGAATGGTATTTTTTATCTGTAGTACCATCACTTAAAAATATGCACTGTTAATAACACTGAATAGATACATGAGTTTTAGAAGAGACGCATATATTTCAAATCTATTTCAAGTTCTCTTAGGTAGAACTGGCAAGTGGTATTGTTTTTCTACAATAATGAACAAATTACAAAACTCTCCTGAGTTGTTTTTCTATTTTAAGGTTTGTCAGTTAACACATGACCAGATACATCACCTTGTGAAAATGATACGTGATTTCAGCCTTCTTTTTTACAGGGTAAGAGCAAAAATTTTTCAACTATATAAAATGTCAGTTATTTCCCTTTGATTGCACCAGCAATGTCAAGGCTGTGTGTAGCCATCTAGTGGTAAGATCATAGAGGTGCAATAGGGGAGAGTGACATGTTATGGGCATAATTAACACCTTGAAATTTTAGGTCACAGGTCGGTCCAAACTTGTCTAACTCTAATTATATTAAATTATGTTTACACTAAGTTGGGGGACAGCTATGTTAGCATTTTACTTACTTAGACTCTTGTTCTAATTTTGGATATATAAAAGTAACATATAGGTAGCCTAGAGAGAGATTCAATACTTTGGGATAAATATAGACTTCAGTTCAATCAGATTTTGCCACTTACCATCAGTGTGGTTAATATTATTTAGGTAACTTAATTTAGATTTAGTTTCTTTATCTGTAAAATGGGATAATAATACTTCTCTATCTACCACAGAGACTGTTTTGAGAATAAGTCCTCACTAAACTGTAAATTTTGAATGTTGTATATATATATACACATATATATGCATATATAGAGTTAAGTAAACACATTTTGTCTTTAAACGAAGTATCATAAATTTGTCTTTTTCTCTACAGTCCATTTCCTGTATTCAAAATGTTTGTTTTTACTACTGTTAGAAAGTCAGGTATTGTAGGCTTCTTCATTAATTGGCCTAAAGTGTTAATGAGCCTCTTGCTTTACATACCTGTCCTGAGTATCGATGGCTATTTTAATATTACATATGCTCACTTATTCTTCTAGGGAAAGATGATTACAGATACCTACCCATTTTCTGCTCAGATTAAGATGGGTATTTCAATACTTTGCTTAAATTAATATGAGTTGTTCCTGTAATTTTCAGCTTGTAATATGATCCACCATATTTCTGGGCTTTTATATTTTCACACTGCTGATGTAAATCCCTAACGCTCTCTTTGTAGGAGCTTTAACTGTATGTGAGTAGAATGAAACTGTGACAGAGAATATCAGTGTCTTTTGAAATAGAACTTATGCCAAAACAGAACATGTTCGCTGCTAAGATGGCATTTAAATTTTTCTTTTTCAGTGAATCTGTAAGATTAAAAACAAAAAACTGTCCCTTTTCAGGTCAACAAAAAAGATGATCTTGTTAAAGTGTTTCTCCCTAGGAGTAAATTTTTTGACTGTTGAAACAAAGTGAGCAGCTTCAGTGTTCTAAAAGTAATCAGATTTAAAGCTAATCTAGTCTTTTTCATATAACCACATAATTATGTTTAATTATAAAAACCTTAAAAGCATGAAAGACATTTTAAATTATAGAACTTTTATATCCCATTTAGATAGGAGGGTAAAGCCATGCAAAGAACAATTTTAAATACTAATAAGTTATAAAATAATGACTTAATTATTTCACACAAATCTTATTTGACAAATATTGCTGAATCTTGTCAATACCTTTTTCTCAGATGAAAGAAAAGATTATGAGGACATATGTATAAACATATGTATATTTTTAACAAATTATTTTTAGAAATGACTTTTAAGAATGTATCTTTCAATACTATTTTGTAGATAACATTGTAATGTTTGTTTGTTTGTTTGTTTTTAGTGCCACAAAGCAGGATCTGCTGTCTCTAACCACTATAAGGTTTACAAGCGTCCTAATTGTGGTCAGTGCTGCTGCAAAATAACTGTGTGTCGCTTAGGGGAGAATAAGAGAATGACATATTTCTGTCCTCACTGTCAGAAGGAAAATCCTCAACATGCTGACATATGGTGAGAAGTCTAATTTAAAGTGTACTGTTTGCCCTAATTCTCTAACAAAAATGCTATTAATAAGAGAACATAGTTGAATAGCTATCAGGCTATTAAGAACAGAACATAACTCACAAGTATTTGAACCCTTGGAAGGAAATAGTAAATAATATCATCCAAAAACCAGAATGAGCTGAAGATGATTTATGAGCCTCTTCTGAATTCAGTAGAAAATCTCTAACTTTGATGTTAATATCCAGGCTTTGACTTTCATCTCATTTGTAAAGTGATTACCAGGAGATGTAGTTTTGTCAGTAATTGGAAAAATGCAAGTATTTTCAAAAGTTCTTGCTTTTGAAATAATATTATAAAACATTAGCAAGCTCTCTTTACAAAATTGCAGTCTTCTTGGTGAAACAGCTGACTACTTACTAAGCACTTGTGTGGTGATTCAGCCAGTGGCTGAGTAAGGCTGTTCCCATTCTGCATTCCAGAGCTGGGGAAGTAACCACAGGATGGGCTCAGGGCCCTACTGGACCCGCTGTGGGATGAACTTGAACTAAAACCCCATTGATCACCTGACCTCCACAAGCCCCTGCTCTGACTGGCGGAGCACAGTGGCACTCCTGGGTCTCCTGGAATTAGTGTCAGTGCAGAACCAGTGTCCAGTAGGCCTCAATGCTTTGACACTTTCCTTTTCCGCAGTGTACACTTACCCCGGTAAGAGGCCATAGGTCCCTTTGGGGATGGCTGGCTGAAATATTAACAATATAAAGGAGCTGAACTATATGTGATTACAAGCCAAAATAACCAGTACAGACACGAAGCACATAAAGTGCTACAAAAGTTTGGGGGATGTTAGAAGTTTATAGGTATACAAAAGGTTTGGAAAATCTCATAGAAAAAGTGTAATTTGAAGTTTATTTTAAAGAGATAGGGGGACGGGGTCAAGATGGCGTACTACGAGGATGCGGAATTTGCGGCTCTGCACAACTAGGGCACCTACCAGGCACCGGTGGGAGACCACAGACACCTAAGGGGATGGGAGGAACCTCCAGTGACTGGTTGTTTCAATTATACTTTTATTTCTCTTAATGTATTTTTTATCATTCTAATTTTAGTTTGTTTTTTATTCTTTGATACTGTACTGCTCCTTTTTTTCTTTCTTTCTTTCTTTCTTTTTTTTTTAACCACACTACGAAGCTTGCAAGATGTTGGTTCTCAGGACAGAGGTCGGGACCAAGCTCCTGTGGTGGAAGCTCCGAGTCCAAACCACTGGACTAACAGAGAACCTCAGACCCCAGGGAATATTAATCAGAGTAAGGCCTCCCGGAGGTCCTCATCTCAGCACCAAGACCTGGATCTATCCAACTGCCTGCAAACTCCAGTGCTGGACGTCTCAGGCCAAACAACCAGTAAGACAGGACTACAGCACCACCTATCAAAAAGAGGAAACAAACAAAAAAAAGAGATGAAACCACGGAAAAATATGTTACAGGTGAAGGAGCAAGGTAAAAACCTACAAGACCAAATAAATGAAGATGAAATAGGCAACCTAACTGAAAAAGAGTTCAGAGTATTGATAGTAAAGATGATCCGAAATCTGGGAGACAGAATAGATAAAATGCAAGAAACACTTACCAAGGATCTAGAAGAACTAAAGAGCAAACAAACAGAGATGAACAACACAATTACTGAAATTAAAAATATTCTAGAAGGAACCAGTAGCAGAATAACTGAGGCAGAAGAACAGATAAGTGAGCTGGAAGATAAAACGGTGGAAATAACTGCCAGAGAGCAGAAAAGAAAAAACAAAGAAAAGAATTGAGGGCAGTCTCAAGAGACCTCTGGGACAACATTAAACGAACCAACATTCGAATTATAGTGGTCCCAGAAGAATAAGAGAAAAAAAGGGGGGGTTGAGAAAATATTTGAAGAGATTATAGTCGAAAACTTCCCTAACATGGGGAAGGAAATAGTCAATCAAGTCCAGGAAACACAGAGAGTACCATACAGGATAAACCCAAAGAGAAACACACCGAGACACATATTAATGAAACTATCAAAAATTAAATACGAAGAAAAAAGTATTGAAAGCAGCAAGGGAAAAGCAGCAAATAACATACAAACTATTAGAGCTAATCAATGAATTTGGTAGAGTAGCGGGATACAAAATTAATGCACAGAAATCTCTTGCATCCCTATACACTAATGATGAAAAATCTGAAAGAGAAATTAAGGAAACACTCCCATTTACCACTGCAACAGAAAGAATAAAATACCTAGGAATAAACCTACGTAAGGAGACAAAAGACCTGTATGCAGAAATCTACAAGACACTGATGAAAGTAATTAAAGATGATACAAACAGATGGAGAGATATACCATGTTCTTGGATTGGAAGAATCAGCACTGTGAAAATGACTCTACTACCCAAAGCAATCTACAGATTCAATGCAATCCCTATCAAATTACCAATGGCATTTTTCACAGAACTAGAACAAAAAATCGCACAATTTGCATGGAAACACAAAAGCCCCCGAATAGCCAAAGCAATCTTGAGAACGAAAAATGGAGCTGGAGGAATCAGGCTCCCGGACTTCAGACTATACTACACAGCTACAGTAATCAAGACAGTATGGTAGTGACAGAAAAACAGAAATACAGATCAATGGAACCAGGACAGAAAGCCCAGAGATAAACCCATGCACATATGGTCACCTTATCTTTGATAAAGGAGGCAAGAGTATACAAAGGAGAAAAGAAAGCCTCTTCAACAAGTGGTGCTGGGAAAACTGGACAGCTACATGTAAAAGAATGAAATTAGAACACCTCCTAACACCATACACAAAAATAAACTCAAAATGGATTAAAGACCTAAATGTAAGGCCAGACCCTATAAAATTCTCAGAGGAAAACATAGGCAGAACACTCTATGACATACATCACAGCAAGATCCTTTTTGACCCACCTCCTAGAGAAATGGAAATAAAAACAAAAATAAACAAATGGGACCTAATGAAACTTAAAAGCTTTCGCACAGCAAAGGAAACCATAAAGAAGACGAAAAGACAACCCTCAGAATGGGAGAAAATATGTGCAAACGAAGCAACTGAGAAAGGATTAATCTCCAAAATTTACAAGCAGCTCATGCAGCTCAATATCAAAAAACAAACAACCCAATCCAAAATGGGCAGAAGACCTAAATAGACATTTCTCCAAAGAAGATATACAGATTGCCAACAAACACATGAAAGGATGCTCAACATCACTGATCATTAGAGAAATGCAAATCAAAACTACAATGAGGTATCACCTCACACCAGTCAGAATGGCCATCATCAAAAAATCTACAAACCATAAATTCTGGAGAGGGTGTGGAGAAAAGGGAACCCTCTTGCACTGTTGGTGGGAATGTAAATTGATACAGCCACTATGGAGGACAGTATGGAGGTTCCTTAACTAAAAATAGAACTACCGTATGTCCCAGCAATCCCGCTACTGGGCATATACCCTGAGAAAATCATAATCAAAAAGAGTCATGTGCCACAATGTTCATTTCAGCTCTATTTACACTAGCCAGGATATGGAAGTAACCTAAGTGTCCACTGACAGATGAATGGATAAAGAAGATATGGCACGTATATACAATGGAATAGTACTTGGCCATAAAAAGAAACAAAATTGAGTTATTTGTAGTGAGGTGGATGGACCTAGAGTCTGTCATACAGGGTGAAGTAAGTCAGAAAGAGAAAAACAGATACTGTATGCTAACACATATATATGGAATCTAAAAAAAAAAAAAAAAAAGCATGGTTCTGATGAACTTAGGGGCAGGACAGGAATAAAGATGCAGACGTAGAGAATGGACTTGACACGGGGACGGGGAAGGGTAAGCTGGGATGAAGTGAGAGAGTAACATTGACATATACACAGTACCAAATGTAAAATGGATGGCTAGTGGGAAGCAGCCGCATAGCACAGGGAGATCAGCTCGGTGCTCTGTGACCACCTAGAGGGGTGGGATAGGGAGGGTGGGAGGGAGATGCAAGAGGGAGGGGATATGGGGATATATGTATGCGTATAGCTGATTCACTTTGTTATACAGCAGAAACTAACAAGTTTGTAAAGCAATTATACTCCAATAAAGATGTTTAAAAAAAAAAGAATTTTGGCTAAATAAATGAGCAAACAGACATTATTTACTTGGAAAGAAGGAGCATTGCCACAAACCTTGAATCATTGATGATAACAGTGGCGGAGCCAAACGAAGTCTCCAAGTTTGTTAAATAGCAAAAGCTAGTTTTGCAGGTAGGATGGGATCAACTAGAAGGAATCAGTAGTAGTTCTGGAGATGGCTAATGTCTTACCTGAATCAGTAGATTAAGGACTTTTTAATTGATTATAGCATAATTAGGATGGGAAATGAAGAAACAGATGTGAAACTTGTGTAATGGGCGAGAGATGGTTTCCAGTCCTGAGGTCAAGACACTGGAAATGGAGGAAAAAATAGGTACTTTAAGAAAATTTTAATGCCAGCAAGTATTGTGAGAGGTTTGCTATGGAGGATAAAGCAAAAAGTTCCAGGCCCAAAAACAGAAATTTTCACTTTATAGATGTGGGAAAGATGGGTAGAATGGAAGAGATAAATTAAGTTTTGGATGTGTGGACTAGATAGTCCACATAGGGTGGGAAGGGGGTGGGAGATGATGGCTTGAGTGTTACTACCTGTGTTCTTAGTTGAAGTATTAAAGCAGGATCAGTTCACTGAAAAAGTATATAGAAAAGAACAAAGGAGGAGGGAGTTGCCATCTTGTCTGTGGAGAGCTCAGGGCCCTGGGATGGAGATGATGTGGTCCAGATCCCCATTATGTCTTCATAAATATATTTGCAGCTATCTTTTTTTTTTCTCCTTGTTCCTGTGTTTCATTTTCTTCATCACCTTTCGTTATCGATTACTTTTCTCTAAGCCACACCATATCCCCTTTTTCTAAGCTTCCTCATCCCATTTTACTATCATAGAGATCTGAAATATGTTTAAATAATATGTTATATTACACAGATTTGTGGGATTCTTATTTTTAATGTTATAGGTGTACATTTATTTGATCAAAAGTGTATAACACTGGATCTGGAAGATAGAGTACATTCAATATATATTTGTCTACTGAATAAGTGATTAATGTTCCATATGTATTTGTTTCCTGTGAATTGATAGCTTTTGAATTTTTAAAAAATTCTTCCAGATTATCAAGTAAACATGTTATTTATCGTATAAATAAGATCATTGTCAATTCCAAAGGTTTTTTGAAACTAGGATTCAAAACCTCAAGGGTTCCCTGAAAGAGACTTGGGAGTTACTATGAGTTAGGGAGGCCGTGCTGTACTGGAAATGTCCTGGGCCCTGCATTCCCTCCTCCCTCCTGACGTAGTTCTGTTCTCTATATTGGCATCCCGCTCAAGACACATTGCAAAATAAGTGTATACAAAATAAAACATTTGAAAACCAGTAATATTTGCCCCACTCCTAGAGATTTCTGTAATTAAGTATATTCAATTCATTTTCTGGATGAGCATTTGAGCACTTTTTATATTGACTAAATTTTTTCACTTTAAAGTCATTTCAAATTAAATTGAAATATGAGAAGCCCAGTAGTAATGATCTAAATTCTTGTGTTCCTTCAGTCACTAAAAGTTTACTTCACCCCTTCCCGAAGTCCTCCCCAGATTTTCCAGTTTTCATTGATCACAGCACACTTTGAATACCTATATACCAGTTATTGTTGGCTCTCCTTTATATACTAGCGTAATTTACATGTGTGAGTATTGTTTCCTTAAGGGGAAACTGCATTTTTCTTTGTTTTTTACTAGAGTCTTTATAATTTTCTGTTTCACTTTTTCATTTCTGTACTATTTACTTTCTTTCTTAGGGTCTACTATATGCCAGGTACTGGGAAAACAAAGAGAAAACAGAATACAGTCACTCGAAGTGCTCAGGGTCTAATGTGGGGAGTAAATAGATCACTAGAACCCCTTGATGGAAATGCTGCAAAAGGGCACATTTGTGCTAATGGCAATGGAGCTGTAGTATGGATGAGGAAACCCTGAAATCCACCTGGGAAGAACAAAGATACCTCTCTGGGGAGGTGAAGTTTGAGCTTAGCGTGGGAAGAAATAGGAACTCATCAAAGACAAGAGGCAGGAAGGGGATTTCCTGGAAGAGAACACAGCCCCTGACAAGGTGCCCGGGGAAACGCCCTGTGCATTCGGGGAGCTGCCGGAGAGGGGGATGTTTTGCTCCTGTACGAAGACGTATTTACGTCCCTAGAAACCGTCTAGTTTGGAAACGTGTTGAGGGTTGGTTGCCAGTTAATGAGAATTTAGTGTTGTCTGCAAACCAGTCCTTAAGGCCGACCTGACCTGGCAGAGAGTTTTCAGGGGGATGGAGCAATTACAGGGCATTTGGGAGACGTGAAGAAAATCTGTGATGGGTTAATCTTGACAGGATAGCCCTGTTTGGGGAAGAGAGTTTGATTACATAGTTGTCATATTTAAAACCATAATTTACAAAGGATTCTTTTGACTACAACGAAAGATACCCAGTGCAAATTATCTTAAATTGAAATGGGGATTTATGGGTCATGGAACCAACATAAATATTGGGGTAATTTCATAGCATCAGTGGAAAAACTATGAAAACCCACGTCTCAGGGACTGGAACGCCTGAAGGTGACCTTGCCTGGGCTGTCCACAGATGGAACAAGTGGAAAGAATACAGGCAGGTCTAAGCTGCTTCCCGCTTAACCCTCTCATTTCAAGTCTCATGGTAGCAGATTCTCTCTGGTTTCAGCAGGAGAAACACATTCTGGGGGGCTTCTAGGAAGTACTGTGGCTCCCCGACCAAGGGATCGGAGTAGACTGTGGCAATTGATTCAGTTGAAGTAGAATTTGGACAGATTGCTGGGCTTTACCCCCAGAGTGTGCGATTCACCGGTCTGGGGAGAGGCCTGAGCTGTATGACTAACGAGTTCCCACGTGGTGCTGGCGCTGTGAGCCCAGGGACCTTTCTCTGAGAGCCACCAGCCTTTGGGTCTCCCTCAGCTGTCTCTGACTCGCGCCTCTACCGGGCTGTTCGTGGGTCGGTGGCGGGTGGCGCCTGTGCCGAGTGGGCTTGCAGCCCAGGTCATAACGTCCCCTAAGTGAGGAATGGAGCAGCACCTCTCGTCCTGGAAGTTTAAGACGGTCCACCTGCTCCCTGACGTCACCAGGGCCCACTGCCCCTGGGCACTGAGCAGGTGTGCGCTGGTGCTGGCAGCACGAGGGCCTTGCCCGGAAGAACCCCAGCACTGGCACCAGCGGCAGTGTCCTCAACGTCCGTGCAGCCGGAGGGGCTGCTCCCGCCCTGCGCGCTCCCTCTCCGGTCCGCAGAGGACCGCGCAGCAAGCCGTGGAGGCTTCGTGAGCTTCTAGCAGATCTGCCTCTGCCGCAGAGCCTGCGGGATTGGCTGGTGGACCAGGTGTGAGGGTAGGAAGTGTTAGGGGCGGTTCACAGGCTTCTGGCCTGATCAACTGAGTGATGGTGATGCCATTTACTGAGATGGGACAAAGTAGCGGAGTCGCGGATGGGGGCAGGGGGTCCTGACTTATTTGTACCAGTTTCCCATGGCTGCCATAACACATTACCACTAACCTGATAGCTTAAAGCAACAGAAGTTTATTCTCTCACGGTTCTGGATGCCAGAAGCTCAGCATCCGTTTCATTGGGCCAAAGTCAAGGTGTGGGCAGGTCTGTGCTCCCCCGGAGGCTCTAGGGGAGAATCCATTTCTTGCCTTTTCAAGCTTCCGGTGGCTGCCAGTGTTCTTCATTTGTGGCTACACGACTCCTCACATCTCTGCGTGTGTGGTCACATTGCCTTCTCCCCTTGTGTGTGTATCATATCTCCCTCTGCCTCTCTCTCATAAGGACACTTGTGTTTGGATTAAGAGATCACCCTGATAATCCAGAATCATCTCCCCATGTCAAGATCCTTAATGACATCTGCAAAGATCCTCTTTATAAAGTAACATTTACAGGTTCCTGGTTTTGTGACCTGCTATCTTTAGGAGGCCATCATTCAGCCTACTACAGACAGGTTAAGGTTGAAATTCCTGTTAAACGTCCAACTGGAGATTGGAAAGAATTTATTAGTAGGCGATGAAGAAATGGAGCAGTAAGGAGAGAATGCTTCCAAAGCTTCTTTATGTAACAACAAATATCCCCTCATGGTTAATGAAATTTATAGGATAGAAGATGAAAGTGGTTAAAAGTTGGAGCACATTGAAAATCTGAAGGTTATTTAAATGGTGTTTACTTAATTATGAGCCAATGTATGATGCTGCCTCTCAGAGTAAGTTATTAGAGGGCAGGGATTAGGTCAAGTAAATTCTATAGAAGGTCTGCTGTTCCATAGGAATAAGAAAGATTTTTTAAAATTTATTTTATCTAAGTATAGTTGATTTACAGGGATAAGAAATATTGAATGGCATTAAAAGTCAAGGTAAGTAAAGATAAAAAAAACCATAATGAGATGTGTCTTACTTTCAGATTTTCTTATGCTATTTATGATTTTTCCAGACAAGTCTGAATTCTAAACCTGTTATAATTATGTGTAGGAGCAAAATGTTACAGAAGACAAGGCTACCTTTGAAAGTCAAAGAACTCATGTTCTGAAACGTATGGTACAAAGCCTTTCCTGAAAGAGCTTTTTTTCAGTATTAATGTTTGGAATCATGAAAGGAATCCATGACACTGCCTTGGCTGCTGAGCCACGTGATGTGCTCTGTAGGCCCAGAGCCACGTGCTGAAGAGCAGGACGGTATCAGAGCTTCAGAAAGGCGCTTCCTGTAAGAGGAGGCACGTGATGTGCTCTGTAGGCCCAGAGCCACGTGCTGAAGAGCAGGACGGTATCAGAGCTTCAGAAAGGCGCTTCCTGTAAGAGGAGGCACGTGATGTGCTCTGTAGGCCCAGAGCCACGTGCTGAAGAGCAGGACTGTATCAGAGCTTCAGAAAGGCGCTTCCTGTAAGAGGAGCCACGTGATGTGCTCTGTAGGCCCAGAGCCACGTGCTGAAGAGCAGGACGGTATCAGAGCTTCAGAAAGGTGTTTCCTGTAAGAGTGAAGAGTCAATTAGGAATTCCGTCGTTATAGATTATAGATCAGGTGATTTAGTGCCCAGTAGATACTGAGGAATTCCAGAGGCACACGAAGTAAGTGTGGAACTTTTCTCATCTTACGTTCAGCGCTCTCATTTCTACATGACTTTTTTCCTCCCTAATTTGAATAAAGATATTTTAGTTTTGCTTTGGGAAGAGTCCCACTTGCTTAAAAAACTAGTTGAGAAATGCTCCCTAGTGGTTATGTCAAATATTTTTAGTTAGTTTAAAAAACACACGCACACAACTCTTTGACTCTAAAACTTTTGTTATTTCTGTCTTTAAAAGCAATCAGCAGGGCCCAAGTAAAAACATTTTATTCCCAGAGAGAGAGAACTTCTAAGCAATGGTAAACATGTAGCATTTGGGTATTAATGGTTCTGTAATTGTTTCTAAGATACCCAGAATGTATAAGAACAAGACAATAATGAAAGTGTTAATGATTAACTTTAGAAGTTCTCTTATAGCAGGCTGCCAGCTAGAAATACTACAGTCAGTTGGCCATCTAGCAGAGGGGGTCATCTTACGGACTCGGTGGCCCGGAAGTCTGAAGAGCAGTGGACATGTGAGGTCTGTACGCTAATAAATCAGCCGTCTTCTAGAGCATGTGATGCTTGCCTGACTTCAAGGCCTGCGGGTAAGACTGAATTTTGATTCCGAGTTCCTTCCATTTCAAAGAGGGTTAATTATACAAAGTCAGGTACATATCTTGTTCCATCTTGATATTTCATAATGAAGTAAAATGCTCTCTTTCTGGAAGGTTTAAAGGAATTGCCAGCCTTTGCATGTAAACCGTGCTGACATTCTGTTGAGCACTTTTTTTTTAACGGGGGGAAAACACGCTTGTGCTAAAAGAGTATGTGCCATTGTATCTCAAAAAACTGAGATGATCACATCTGTTCTCTACTGTTTCTAATGAATTATTCAATAAAGCTTTGTTTTATGCAGATTTCAGCAACTTTTGAGTTTGTTATTCAGTCCAAGTGTTTCAAAAATTGAAAGGGAGGATTTCTGTAAGAATATCTTCGCAGGTGGAAGAGAAAAATGCTGAATTTTTTCTCTTCTTTATCCCTCCTACCCCTTGTTATTAAAATCTTTACCCAGACAATTGTACTGATTTCATTGAAATCCTTCAGAATAACTCTTTATAGCTCACAATTTCATGCGTTCAGAGGATGTAGAACCTCAGAGGAAACCTGTGATTAAGAACCATCTCATTGATGCAGCTTCTATTGTGTTCTCAAAGTGTTCTTTCTTTCTTCAATTAGAGAGGAGAAAGTTCATTCTTGACTTCTGGACCCCCCATTGTGTGAGCTGTCATATTGTGTTTTGTTCGCTGGGCCAGAAATGCAGGCATCACCCCTTATACAGCTTTGCTGGTAGCAGAAGGGACTGTGTCTCCTATTTCTGTCCCTCCCTCTGCAGTATCATTCAACAGAGAGCCCTCAGAAAACCCCAGTCTTAGGTTTCCACATTTATTCTGACATTCTGAAATGCCTTTACACATCTTAATTATTTTCTTGTTATTTTTTTCTGAGTATGAAAGGCAGATAACTGCAATTTAGAATAAATTACAGATTCCAAAATCCTAGGATGCTTTTTTGAAACATATTTAATAAATGTAAATCTTTGTAATTCATCTTTACTTAATTTTAATAGGCCTTTCACTTGGTCTTGTCATTCACAGAAGCATTCCTGATAATCTAGATATAGGCTCTAACTGCTGATCTAAAGCTTTGTGGGGTGTCACCCCTTATTTACACTGCTTTAATATTTGGCCTAATAGCAACAAAATTGATAGCTCAGTAACCTTTAAATGCTTAAACATAACATAAAGCACAACAAGTAGAAATCTTTATTAAACCCACCTCTAAGTCCCTGGAAATTTTGTACTTCATATGGTACTTTATTTCTTAATCTGAAGGTGGTTAATTCTGAATTGCTCAAGCTAACTTTGTATTATTAGTTCTATACATGAGGTCACTGTAATAAATGAACTAAATGTTTTAATCAAATGAAAAGATGTTTCAAACAGTCAATGTATTTATAGGAATAATGCAGAATTACTGGTCTCTCCTTCCAGATTCGGTACCCAAGAATGAAGAAAATCCTATTGCCTTTAACAGTTTAGTGAAATACCCTTGTAATAGCTTTGGAAAGCCAAGGACGGAAGTGAAGATCAACAGGAAAACTGCATTTGGAACTGCAACCCTTGTTTTGACGGATTTCAGCAATAAATCCAGTGCTTTGGAAAGAGAAGAAAGCCAAAACCAGATACTAGATGGGGAATTTCTAAACCATCCTACTAACGTTTGTTTTAGTGATACAGTGCACCCCTCCAAGGAGAGAACAAACTATAGAACTCAACTATCTAACAAAGTAAACATATCATCTGTGGTCTGCTCTCCGTCTAAATTATTTAGTCCAGCATATAAAAAATTTAAAACAACCCACTACTCATCACGGGATCTCAAAAGTGGCAACCCTGGATTATCTAACAGGTATGATGCTTCTAACCTTGCTCTTTAAGGTATTTGCTTAAGCTTTAAGAATGCAGAAAGATCATCCATTGCTGAGGAAGCTGAATTGATCTTGGAAATGTCAGTCAAACCCTGAAAGACTATTACAGTAATTTGCATCCCTTGCCTCCTCTAGCTTATAATATTAGAGAAGGGAAGGGAATGAAAAACAGAATTTCCTCCATCTGTAGAAAGTTTTGTTTTGCTTTTCTCTGACTGTAACCATATATATGCTTAATACAGAATGTTTGGAAAATATTGGAAAGTATAAAGAATAATGATTAAATCCCCCATAATCTTACCGGTTAGCAGTCTCCACTGTTAGCAGTTTTGTTTAAGCTTTTCTTCCAATGAAAGATAGTTCTTCTAGAAGGGAAACTATCATTCATAACGTTTAGTAAATGTCTTCTGTTCTAAAGAGAGGGATCTGAGATATTTTTAGTGACATTTCTGCTAAAGAAAGTGACTGTATTTCAAACAGCCAGGGGGCAGGGAGGGTGGTCTTTGTTTCAACCAAAAAGGCTCAAAGAGCGTGAGTACTACTTTTGGACCTGAAATTAAAAAGTTGGAGTTCCAATTAATGAATGCTACCAGATCAGATATGTTTTATGAGACTACCAGCTACACATTCAGGAGAAGGACCCCCCCCCCCCCCCCCACCGCCAGTTGCTGTCACCAGAGATAGAGAAATTTTCATAAACAATGTCATCCTTGTTCCTTAATGATTATTGGCAGATCCTGGAACTATTCTTCCCCAACCTTGTTTAATTTCTTTATCTGGGGCTCCTATCACACCTGATATTATGCCTCCGTCAGGGAGACAGATGTCTCCACAATTTTCTTTTCCTTCAGAAAGCAGACACTATATATCCAGCATCTTTAAATGAAAGGAAGACTATTTTAAATGGAGTGAAGGTGAGTTTTCTTCCCCTGTGCCTTTTCTTGCCAACGGGGGATGAGAAGAGGAAGAGTTGCTGTGGATGGGATCTAAAATAATCTCAGGAGGGATTCTGACTTCCAACTTCTCATCTGATGAGCTATGTCTTTGCTGATGGAAAGATTCTTTGGGCAGTGAGATCAAGGACCACCATTGCACAAACCTAGACCGACCTCTGGGAATCCTTTAATAACAGAATTCTGAGACGGTTTTTGGTCAATAGATGCTTTAATCTCGAGTTTCCTGTACTGACTCTAATTTTACCATCAGTTAATCTTGATCATTTATCCTTGGCTGATTTTTGTTGTTGTTGTTGTTCATAATCATTTATAATAACTGGTTTGACTTTTGTCCATAATACTCACAAAATATAGACATTTGAGTTAAGCTATGGAGGGCAAACTTTTAACTGACTTGATCAGTACACCACCTTTTCACTGAACACTAATTAATGTGTCATGACGAAAGTTCATGAAGAAGCTAGTTAAGAGTGTCTGAGTTGGGAGGCTATGCTGTAGGAAAATCATTTTTGAACAGCCTTTTCTGTTGTGTAGCTTAAGTGGAAAGAAGCAGATGTGATCATTTAAAAATATTGTGGCTTTTGTTGTACTCAAATGAAGTATCTTGGCATATTTTTATTTCCTTCGTGCTTTGTAGAAAATCTCAGACAATTTAACTAATGAATTATGGATTTAAAAAAACATTAATGTAACCTTAAATTTTAAAGATTTCTTCATAAGCCATTAGTAATAGGGTCATATGATTAATCACAGCACACAGCTTTACTTAGAAACACTGCAGCGTGCGTATGTGTTGAATATAAGAACCCCAGGAATGAGACTCCAAAATCAATCAACATCAACTAGCAGAATAAATGTCAAGTGATGAAATACATTCACCCAGCAGCCCTTCTGCACCCAGCTACTTTACAAGGAATAAATTGCAAATTACTGTCATTTATTTCATTTTTCTCCTTGTCTGGCTGCTACAGTGTTCATCTTGCGGACAAGATGCCGAGCAGAAGCTCACAACATAATAGGGTTAAAGCAGGTGGTCCACTCAGAGAATTCAAAGCCAGCTCATTGTTTCTTTAATAATGGTATGCTAATTAATTTGCCTTTTGTTCTCTTAATTACTGCTCTCATCACCACATGATACGTGCTATGTTGATGGGGCATATTTTCAGATTGGTCTTTAGATAGACTTGAATTTTATCCAGCTACTGGATTATAAATTAGATCGTTGAACCAATTTTTAAGCAGTTAAGAATGACTGTTAGACAGTTTTAAGTCTTTGATCCAATTATTGTAAATGCAGAGCAAAACACAGTGATACCGCTTCAAAGAAGCGTAATGTGTTTTGGGTTGAAGTTTTTCCTGAGCTGATGCAAAGGTTCACGTAGATGAGTGAAATGAAACAAATAAAATCACTAACATTTTCTCAGGTCTGCCGCCATCAGGGTTGCCAAATTCTGCCTCTAATCACCAGTGAAGCCCTCACCTCTCATTCATGCTTCTGGTTCACCTTTTGGTGTTTTCAGTCCCCAAGGATGTCAGAACCACCTGGGACCATCCAGGATGAGTCATTTAACCTCTGTTTGTTTGTTATGATCCTTGAAATACTGCTGAACTACAAAATCTACATTCAGTGAGACTGATCAGTTCAATGTTTTTATTATAATGAATCACCCTATCTGTAAAATAAGTTAAACCATGATAAATTGATCACTGAAAAAATACCCGTTTTAAAAATTACAAACCTGTGCTTGGTAATGTCTTCCTTCTTGATAATAGTTTTTATCTGATCTCTGTTCAGTGTTACTTGAACAATGCTTATTGAACATGTTCAGTGTTTATTTATTAATAAGTATTTATTAAGAACCTATTATACATTAAGCATTACTCTTGGTTCTAATGACGACCTCTACCTCAGCAAACTACAGCCAGCAGGGCCAAAGTCAGCCCACCCCCTGTTTTTATAAATAAAGTTTTATTGGGACACATCCCATTCCCATTGGTTTACATATTCCCTCTGGCTGCTTTTCATGCTAAAACAGCAGATTTGAGTATTTTGCAACAGAGACCATAAGACCCACAAGCCTAAACGTATGTCCCTTCTGAAAAAGATTTTCCAACCCTGATCTATTATATTGACCATTTATAATCCAGTATTAGTATTCAAAATGATGGTCCTAGTTATCAAAATAAGTTAAACTATCCCATATGCTAAGTTTACCCAAGAAGATGCTCTGCTACATTTTTGGAAGTTTTTAAAGTAATGATTGAAACAAAGAGGAACCAAGATGTCCTCAATGAATCAGAACATTTAATTACCCTAGATAATGTTTGCTATCATAAAATTAAGATTCCCTGTACATCTTTAGAGCTGATGTGTTCACAGATGGCACCAGTGTCTTGGTTACATTAACTCAGTGCTTCAGTACTTAATGCGTATACGAATCACCTGGGCGTCCTGTTAACATGCAGATGCTGATTCTGCCAGCGAGCTGGAGTAGGGGAGGGGCTGGAGTAGGGGAGGGTAACTCCGTGCTTGTGAGGAGCTGCCCGGCGATGCTGCCGCTGCTGGTCAGATGGACCGCACTCTAAGGGCCGGGATCAGACAGCAGGTGGCTCCCTTCTCCTTCACCTCTGTACCAAGGAGGAAACAGATTGCAGACAGAAATGAGGAACCTGGAGGAAACACTGGGATCTCTCCTTTCTGCCTTCATCCTGCCTTCCACCGTGCTCCTCTCCAGAAAAGCTTTACTAGTAAGAAAATGTAAACATCTCCCTGGATTTGCGAAACTCTGGAGATTTCTGGGTTGAAGCAAGTGGGTTTGCAAATGTTTCACTAATTGTTACCTCAGACAGCCTTCCAAATAATATATAAAACCGTTTGCATGGGTGTACTTTTTTTTTTACGAAAGCATCAGTTTCTTTCCGTTACGATTCTTGACCTTCTGTGTTCCTCCTCTAAATTTTTTTTAAGCACTGTTTATGACCCACTTGCTTCAATTTTGAAGTCACTCAACTTCTCTACAACCACCCAGATGTTCAGCTTCTCTTGAAGTTAACGTTTTAATATTGCCCCTTTTGGGGAGGGGGGCTGTTGAAGTGAAGGGGGTTTGGAAAAGAGAAGTCTGTTGTCCCTCACCCTCCCTATTTCTGGTTAACATCCCCCGTGATGCTAAAATGTAAGCCACTATCCCCTACCCTGAAAATGCTACCAACAAAATAGCTGCTGGAGAAATATTTAACTATAACAGTTTCCTTAGCAGTGCCCACAGCTGCTTTCATCTTGCAGACGCCCGCTGCCCAAGCAGCTTCAGAAACTTCAGGATGTTTGAGTCCATCCCAGATATCAGGATGCTTGAGTCCATTTAAAGAAATATATTTAAGCATCTATTTTATAAACGAGTGTAAGCCAATTTCACCACAACTAAAAGATCCCTTGTATGTCAATTCTATCTCAATAAGACTGGAAAAAATATCTCACACTCTGAACATTTCGATTAGATATGACGCCTCAAGGCATCATTATAGGAACAAGTATGGGAAGAATGTGGTTTAGGAAGCAAGGAAGAGGGAACCAACCTCTGATTTATAAGTGTTTTAAAAAAATCATTTAAGAATGGTATTTTGTTCTTTAGAAGTTAACAAAAAAAGAAAGGAAGAACTTTATCATTAAAAAGTTAAAAATGGGGCTATTAAGGGGAAGGACTTCTGGTTTTAATAAGAGCTCTTTTTCTCTTCAATTGGTTTATTAAAAAGACTTTTATAAAGGCATTATTAAAATATACAAAATATAAAAAAATTAAAAATAATCATGAAGCTCCTTTTCAAAGAAAACATTGCACCTAGACAGCTACAGTGGAAGCCCGGCTTCTGGCCTTTATACACTGTGTTCAGGGGTAACCTCCTGAATAGACACTCTTGATCTAATCATGGGGGGAGACTAAAGCTTCCTCGCTAGCTTTACAAAATACACATTTCTGCTCTGCCAGACAGCCTGTTACTTGCTGAAATATGATTGCAACTAGTATGGTAGACTTGATCAAAGAAAAGCATAGAAAATTGTCTTTAAATTGGACAGTAGATCTCTTTGGCCTTGTCAGAACCATTGATGAGAGTTTGCTACTGATGAGAAAATAATTGGAGAAGACTGTGACTCTAGTTCCTTTGGGGTCAGGGGACAGCTGGACTTGAGAATATTTTAGGGGAAATAAAAGTGGCCACCCTGTCATGTTGGGTAAGAAAAGAACCAAATGTCACAAATGAAAACTAAGAAGATTGGATGTGCAATTCAGCTGCTTTTATTCTTGAGAAATTTAAATGATATGTCTAATTTAAATTTAATTTACATAAATAGGTAGCTTTGGAAGGAAATTACCTGGGAAAACCAAGAATTAGAAAGATGTAGGAGTCTATGTATTGGGTTGGCCAAAAAGATCGTTCGGTTAGTGAATACATTGTTCAATAAAATTCTTGGTGAAAATGAAAGATGTCTTTTATTTTTACTTAAAACCGAACGAACTTTTTGGCCAACCCAGTAATTGCGGGAAGTTGACCGTGGTCACTTTCTGGTACCATTTCTTTGTTCAGGCGGGATTCCGATGCAGGGGTGAGGTGGTGTGAATGACCCCTTTTAGCACTATCATGCTGCAGTTATTTTGTAACTTGTCATTACAGGGAACTTCAAAGTAACACGACAGATGGTCCTCGTTCATTAAATGCCAGCAGTCCCCGCTGCAGTAAACATGACCGCCCCTGCGTTCTCCGAGTGGTGAGGAAGGATGGAGAAAACAAGGGCAGGCACTTTTATGCTTGTCCTCTACCGAGAGAAGCACAATGTGGATTTTTCGAGGTAAGTGTATGACCTCAAGCTTAATGATAGTGTCCTTGAATACTTCAGTTATTAAAATGTCACAGATAGCAGTCCGTTTCTGGTTTTACCTTTAAATTTAAAAGCCATGCTGACTGACATTTAGTCTAAAACCTGAATGTTGAATAACTGAAAATTCAAAGAGGTTCATCCCAAAAAGAAAAATTAATCAAATGACAGCTATTCCATTATTAGAGTATATCATATTTGTAACCACGGGGTAGAAGTGTTGCCCCCTTGGTTTACAAAGAGAGAGGTATTGAGTCACCCAGGTGACTGATAATCCAAGGTAGATATTTGCTCTTCCTGACTTCAGTGTGACATCCAAACCTTTGGTTTATGCATTGGGTAGAAGAACCCAGAGAAATAATTTACATGCCCTGGATTTACAGTAAACTTAGCAAATCCTACTGCACAGGCTTAACCAAAAAAAGTGATGGCACAATAACAGTTTAGAGGTAGGTGATTCCCCAACCTTTCAATCTATGAGTTTGTCCCTGCAAATGAGTGTGAGATACAAGACAGGAATCTGGGCGCTTTTGGTCAGTCGTTCTGCCTTCCACAGAACGAGAGCCTCTCACTTCTGACTGTGGTCCGAAGGTTTAAAGATACATATTTTTCCCAGCTGCTTCATCTGGTGCCTAACTAGAAGAAGAAAATATGGATCTGTTTCAGCACGGGAGCAAAAGTTTTCTGGTTGGGCTTGCTGAGAGAGAAATGATCTGTCTTCAGTGTGATACCTTCCTAAGGAATTCCCCAGGGAAAATTTGATCATGATCTTAGAGCATAACCCCTGCCCGAGACGTGGCTCCCTCCTACTCAACTTCCTGATCTCCTCCCCTCAAAGCTTGTATAGATGTAATGGAGAAAATATTATTAGCAATATTAATATCACAGCCTTCTTGGTAGCTCTCTTGAGGCCAAAATTAATAAGGATAAGAATAATACAATGGAATTTGCGTGAATTAGTCCTGGTAATTCTGTATTGGATGCTTTCTTTTCCTAGGAGACTAAGGAAGTTTAATATTAAAATCATAACAAATCTTTGACTTTAATAGCTTAAACAGAGCTATAGCAGGAACACTGGTGATTTGCTTTACAGAGAGATTTTCAATAAAGTGAAGGAACTTCTGTAAGTATGCCTTTGGACAGAGGGAAACTCAGAATTATGACAATTTTCTGTGTGATTCAAGCGAATTTGTTAGAGATGCTTATAGGATATAAGGTTTTTTAGGAGCAACAACTAATGACTTACGTGTATCTTACAATGTCAAATTAATAGGAACAGCAGTGAAGACAGTACAGTACTAATCAAATGCGCCGAGGCTCAGCCTGTCTGTCATTCTACCTTCCATCTAAACTTTACAATCTTTTTCCCCCCCAGTGGGCAGATTTGTCCTTCCCATTCTGCAGCCATGGCAAACGCTCCATCATGAGAACAGTGTTGAAGATTGGACCTAATAATGGAAAGAATTTTTTTGTGTGCCCTCTTGGGAAGGAAAAACAGTGCAATTTTTTCCAATGGGCAAAAAATGGGCCAGGAATAAACATTATTCCAGGATGCTAAAGTTATTGCAATATTTGAGAACTCTTCATTTTATCAAATATACAATATATTCCATTTAGAATGTATATTTAATGCATTTAGTTATGACAATAAAGTATTTTTAGTTTGCTCTTGGTCTCTTGTAACTTCTTTGGGGAAGCAGTGATTTTTTTTTTAGGAGTGGAGTATGCAGTACAATAAAATAATAAGGTATTCTGTCTGAAATGAATAATTTCTCAAGTATCACCACTGTTCATAACATATGATTAAAGAAACTTCTTGTTTTCTTAAATGAAATGTAAGAAATGGGATCTTCGTTATAGAAAATCATATTTTCTTCTTTTTTTCTATTTAACAAACATCAAGTTCCTCTAGGGCTTCCCTGGTGGCACAGTGGTTAAGAATCCGCCTGCCAGTGCAGGGGACACAGGTTCAAGCCCTGGTCCGGGAAGATCCCACATGCCGCAGAGCAACTAAGCCCATGCGCCACAGCTACTGAGCCTGCGCTCTGGAGCCCGCGAGCTACAACTACTGAGCTCACGCACCACAACTACCAAAGCCCGTGCACCTAGAGCCCGTGCTCTGCAACAAGAGAAGCCACCGCAATGAGAAGCCCGTGCACCACAACGAAGAGCAGCCCTGGCTCGCCGCAACTAGAGAAAGCCCGCGTGCAGCAACGAAGACCCAACGCAGCCAAAAATAATAAATTAAATAAATAAACAAATAAACAAATAAATAAAAACATCAAGTTCCTCTAGATGCTAGAGACATGCCAAACACTTGTATAACTTCAAATGCATTTTTGTGAAAAGCTGTGGGGATTCAGAATATAAAAGTAACATTTAAGAAAAGAAGTCATCTGTATATCTTTAAAAGAGAAGTTGGTTTAAACTTTTCTGATCTTGATTTTAATACCTATTAATTAATTTTTAAAAGTAAGTTCATTTCAAAAGCTTAATGTGATATTATTTTTTTATTTCTAGTTTTATTTTAACTCCTCTCCTTTTTTTAAAAAATTTAGTTCAGGTATTATTATTTCCCAAAAGAAAAGAAAAACGTTAATCAATGCATTTCTGCATGTTGGTGGAAAATTCCATTCAGAGCTGGTTCAATCTATTTAAAAAAAAAAAAAAAAAAGACAGCATGGAAGATGGCTGGAACCCTTCCCCCTTCTAAAACTAAATGGCCCATGCAGAGCTCTAGAAGTTAACAGCATACGAAATTACCAGCAGGGACAGAGCATATTTCATCGTCCTGTGTTTGAACTCTACCCTGAAGAGACACAATTAGAACCAACCTAAGACCAGTGGTCTTCACCTAAATTGCTCAACAGGGTAATAACTACAGAGCAAACCAGGAATGAGACTGGACCATTGATGGTCTTAGTGACATGATGTGAAGTACACATAGTGTGTATTCAGAAGACAACTACAAATTAATTGTACAACAACAAGGGAGAAGGCCTACTGCAAATCAAGCTTCCATAAATTGCAGTCTCCAAAAATTAGCAAATTAATTACAAGGAAATATAGGCAAGTGAAACAATAGATTTCAATATAATAAGTTTAGAGACTTATCTACTAAGAAACAAAGAAAATTTTACTGACAAACATCAAAGAATCAGATGGATAGACAAAGCAGGATCTTGACTGGAAAGAATGGATGTTTAAAAAATGTCATTCTTCCAAACTTAATTTCGAGTTTTAAGGAAACTTCCCATCAAAATCTTAAGGAGGTTTCTGCTTCCATTGTGGAGTAAGCTCCAGCTGAACCCAGCTTCAGATTCTGGACAAATAAACAATACTGGAGAGTGAACAAAAGCAGGCAGATTCTGGAGGCGTGTAGAATGTGGAAGAAGGGACTGCCTGGAGGTAATTTCCCAGGTTTTACAGTTTTTATCCTGAGGGCAGCACAAAGTCGGTTTCAACCCAGAGTCTTCCTGGGCTGAAGAGCCAGCAGACAGTCTGACCAACCACAGCCACCGGGAAGGGGGAAATCTCAGAAGAGATTCCAAGATGGGGAGCCCAAGTTCTGTGTCTAAACTGCCCATGACCTTGAATGACCCCTGGACCACACACACAGGCGTGGGGCAGACAACACAGAGCAGCTGAAAGAACTGGATAGATAAAAGAACTGAACCAAGAGAATTTGCACTTTGAATCCACTTGTCCTTAGACAAAAGTCGATCAACATTCCTCTAGGAAAAAGGGATCAACATTCCTCTAGACAAAAGGATCAACATTCCTCTAGACAGGATCATATTCCTGTCTAGAGGAATATGCCAAATCCAGAGTCTCCACCACGTCATATTCACATGTTCAGGGTTCCGTCGGGAATTATGCAACATAAGAAGATCCAGAGTAATGTGACATTCAGAGAATAGACTAACACCCAAGACCGACTCCAAGATGACCATGATGTTGGAATCTACCAAGGATCTTAAAGCAGCCGTTATAACTGCTCACTGACGTAAACGCTAAATGGAGATGATACCAAATGGAAATTCAAATCTTCAAGAAGCAATAGAGAAACTCTTAAATGGCAAATATCTAAATAAACATAAAATATTATTTTTGTCTCTTAGTTTCATTATAATACATGGGACTGTTCAAAGCAAAAAAATGTTACAACATAGTCTTGTGAGATTTATAATGCATGTAGATATGAGAACTGTAGCGTAAAGAGGTCAAAGGAGCTATACAGTTGCAAGTTTTCTACGTTTTGTGTGAAGTGGTTCTATATTAACTCTAATTGTAAAAAGTTAAGTGTCTGCATGTGATATCTATTATCAGACTTGGGAAGTTTTCAACCACTATTTCTTTGAGTACTTTTTTAGTTCCACACGCTTCCTCCTCTCTGAGATTCCAGTGATACAAATATTAGATCATTAGATTGTTATTGTCCCACAGATTTCTGGGCTGTATTTATTTTTCCCTGTCTATTTTTCCCACTCTCATTCAAATTGAGTAAATTTTATTGATCTGTCTTCAAGTTCACTGACTCTGTTGTCTTCATCACTCTACTATTGAGATCATCCAGCTAATTTTTTATTTCAATAATTGTATTTTTCATACCTATAACTTCCACCTGGTCCTTTTTTTATAATTTCTATTTCTTTATTGAGATTTTCCATTTTTTCCATTGGTTTCAAGATAATTTATAGTTGATTCCAGAAGCACTTTTATGATGTCGGCTTTAAAATCCTTATCGGATAATTCTAATATCTGATTTATCTCAGTGTCTTCATCAGTTGAGTGTCTTTTGTCCTTCAGATGTGGTTTCTTCAGTTTGGGGCAGGACAGGTGATTTTTTGATTGTATCCTGGATGTTTGTTATTATGTTAGAAGGCTCTAGGTCCTATGTAAATATTATATTTTAGCATGCAGTCGTCCAGATTAGTTAAGTGTGTAGGCTCTGACTTACATTGTGGGCTTTATTTCCAGTGACAGCTTAGTTTTCGGAGCCTTTGCAATCCAGTTCTGGTCTGCTTTTTTCTGGTTTTGCTGTGGGTCCTCATCAAGCCCTCTGGTGCTGTCTGCAGACACAGAAGGTGATTCCCTGGGCTGCCTGGTGCTTCTAGGACATCTTCTGCAGAGGGGTGTGGGCAGAAGCCACTGTGCTGTGTCTCCTTATGCCACCAGGTGGGGGAACTGGTATTGTTATCTTCCGCATCAACAACATTGGTTACCACCGAAGCAGAACCAGGACCGGGCTGTCAGCCTTCAGAGCTGCATCTGTTCATCACTGTCTGAACCTTTGGAAGCTGCTGTGTGGTCTGCTGGTATTCATCTCTCTGGAGTTTACCTGCCTATTTCTTGGTACTTCAGACCATAGCATATGAATATAAAGGCTTTTCATGATTGGGGGAAAACAATGAGAGAGAGGGTAAAAATGAGGAAGATGATTTTAAGAGCCACTGTTTCTGAGCCCTTATTTGGTGACAGCTGCTGTCACTTTCCATAGATTCTTTCATTTCATCCTCTTGACTGCCCTGTGACATCTATTACAGTTATTTCTCATTTTACACTTTAAGAAAGCTGGCTTGTTGTAGGTTAAGTCAGAAATATGTGTCACGCAGGCTGTGGTTTGAATGAAGTTTGCATGCTCTGAATAAGCTTCTCCCCTCTCCATGTATTAAAGAAAATTGGCTGTACCCAGAATTGCGTGTTGTTGATATGTACAAATATCTAACGTACACAAATGAAAATAATTGTCAGATGACAATAAGATTGTGGTCATTTTTTTTCTCTAAAATTTGTCATGTTAAAATTTCTATAAATTTATTTGAAATCTCCATTACTTTCCATTGCTTTTATTTATTTAATTTCTATTAAAATTCTTTTTAAAAATCTGTTATTTTCATGTACTTTCTAAAGGTACCTGCCATCGTATATTCTAGACCACCATTATTAGCAAGTTGGGGTGTGGGATGAAGGAACAAATGTTCCAATGAGTTTCCAAAAAATTTAACCTCCTTTTTCTTGGTATATCTTTCCAGCACTTATATCTCTTCTGGAGCTTATGCTAGTGTTTGCCTTGTGTTGTATTACTTGTCCTGTCTGCGTTTCCTGATGTTCACCTAAGGGATTGTATGTAACCCTTCTTTGTTCTTCACAGACTCTTACCAAAGATTGTGCCTTGTACACAGTAGAAACTTGGTAAACATTTGATGAATCTAATAGATGAAGGTTTAATATCATGTCAGTCTTTTGAACATTGTTAACCTTGTTACCACTATTCAAACATGAAGTCACTTAAATGTCATTGAAAAGAGTGTTACTGGTTTATTATAAAAGAGAAAGAAATTCCTTGGTGTCTAAAAGCTGTTAAATCTTCCTGGTAATTTAAATGAAAGTCTTCACGGACAGGCCCAAACTAATCAGATCAAAGGGTATGCATTCACTGGAAAGGAAAGAAAGCATAAGGCTGCCTTAGTGCTACCCTGTGTTTCATAACATATAGAGATGAAAAAAAATGTGAGTACCCCTTACAACGCCCATGAGTTTTAACCTCTTCATTTTGTAGGAAGCCAAGTCAACTGGTTTAAATTACTTCTTAGTGTTTAATTCAAGTAATCTCTATTGAGCACCTACTATGTGAAAAATTCAATGATACGTATTTTTAAAGTAGATCTTGCCAATGCCTAAATGAGGGAGAGATAATAAGGGATAGCAGCTCTGTAAGCGGAGTGTGGAAGGAGAGCCCACGCCTGATTCAGGAGCTGGAGGAGCCTCAGGACAGCAGCTGGAATTTCACCTTGGTGAAGATTTGCATATGTGCAAGGGCATTTCAGAGTATAGGTGCAGCGTAAGCAAAGAAGCTCAGAGCACAGGGAATGTGTGGGGAATAGCAAAGAGTCCTGTTTGGCTAGATCATAGGGAATATGAAGGAGAATACAGGGGGAAAATCTGTAAAGGAAGAATTCACTCCATTTCGCTGCTACAAATGGAGTTCCTAAGATGGGCCAGTTCTTTGTTCCCAGGATATAAAAATAAAAAGTCACTCTTTCCCCTTAGGGAGCCCATGGCAGAGAAGCAAGCCAGTGCACACTGGGACCTGTGCTGGGTTAATGATGCAACCAGTGGGCCTTCTGAACAAATGAAAAAAGGAATTATTCTGCCAGTGCTGTGCAAGATGGTATGTATAGTGTTTAATTACTTAGATTCTAGAAAACAATTGAGTTCTGGAGTCAAGACTGCTAGTTCAAAGCCTGCCCCACCCCTGACCCTGACCTTGACCCTGTGACCTTGAACGTGATATTTTATTAGGTTTGGGATACTGTGTGCTGAGTCTTAGGTACCTCACCTGTTAGGTGGCGAGGGTACCATCTCCAACGCTCTTTTGAGGATAAAGTGCTGTATCTGTTTAAAGGGCTGAGCACAATCCCTGGCCGTCAAAACACAAGAGTTCATTTTTTTATCTTCATTATTCCTACTCCTCCTCCTACCCTTACAGTGGTTATCGTGGGAGGTTTCAGAGAGGAAATAGCACTGGTGGTGGCCTTAAAAAAGAATGTGGATTTCACCAGACAGAGAAGGACTCGGGATGGAAGGGAGCAATAGGAGGAAAGCGTGGGGGCAGGAGGAAGTGCAGTTGTGTTTGGGGAACGGAGAGCCTGGAACTTTATAAGGAAGGTATTAGGAAGAAGACAGTGGACTCAGTTTTAAGTTTCCAGTGACGCATCAGAAATTTAGGAATACAAAACATGAAAGAACTATGAAAAGCCTTCATTCATGAAGAATTGAGAGATCCAAAGGTTCATAGTAATCCAGGCATCCATTATTCTAGATAGAAATCATATATCCCAACAATGAGTATAAATCTTTATCAACCACAATCACTCGCATCCCCTTCTCTCCCTATTTCTTTGACTGCAGAAGAGATTCTGGCTTTGAGCGCGTGGAAGCACTGCATATAGTGTTTCTGGGGAAGCAGGTCATTGGGTCGCACAGTTTCACCCAGAGTGATGGGCCCCAGCAGTGCATAGAGTCCCATTCACTGAAATCTATTTTTAAAGGGGTAAATCCAGTGCTTGACAAGGCAGAGCAAGGCCCCCAAACACATGGAGAGTGGATGAACGCTACTGTTCTTGGAAGTTGCAGAATAAAAGCCAAGGGTTTTGGGCTTGAAATACTTTCTATTTATTATTCAAATCGTATTTGCTTCTCTAATGAAAGAGTAGTGAAGGAGGGGAAAACACAGGAAATTAAAAGAGATGAAGAAATGAAAAAGTGATGGTAGGAAAAAAGAGATCTTATGAACAGAAAGGAAAAGACAAAGAGAAATGTCTAAAGCATCTATACGGACACTATGCCTGCATTTTTAGCAATCAGAAACACAAATATATGGATAGTCAACAAAAGAACAGCCTTGTAAATTTTTAAAACTAAGCACTAGCTTTTGGACTAAATGCTATCATAAAATGCAAAACTGCAAAGCAAATGAGCAGTCTCATTACAATTCCACACCTACTGTCCGTGTGTGCACATCTCTATCACTCCCAATTGCTCACCTTGGCATCTTGGTTTACATATTAATAAATATTCATCTGCTTTTAATATGCATATATCTTTCTCATTATATTATTATACTCAGAGTGTTTAGCTCCATTTAAAAAGAATTTATTTTGCTGTCAGTGGCAGAAAACAATTTAGGAAACTGAACAGAGCAGGAAAAATGTTAAATCTAACTATCTGAGTTGGTTATGGACTCATTAGTTTAATAACTCATTTTCTCCAAACTTGAATAATTTGAATGCATTAGGAATGACCAGCACTAAAAAAAAAGAAAAGTGTGTTCTTAAAACGGTAAACACTAGATCTAGGATCTGAGTTTGTAATTATTACTTATTTAAATAAACAAGCAAATTCCATTGAGATATGGTCTCGTTTTCAGGAATGGTCTATTAGCAGGCAGCAGTGAGCACAATTAACCATATCAGCGCATTAAAACCTAATGTGTAAACTCCGCATAGCAGCAAACACACATCCTACCATGGCCTATTAAGTAATCAGAAGTGATTGCAGATAATTAGCTCGTGAACAGCTGCATAAACTCAAGTATCTCATTTTTTAACAGACATGGAGACTTCAAGTGGAAGGGAGGTGTATCAGCTATGTCTTGAACTGGGTGGGAGCGTCACCATGAAATAAAATCAAGGACGATTCTAAGGCTGGATGGCAGATGGCCACTTTACATTTTCTTCTGATGATAATATTCCTAATGTTCATGTGGATATAATTCTATAAATGAGAAATACGGAAGCAAGGATACTACCAGTGACCAAAAAGCTCCTGTAAAATTGGAAATTGAAATAGGATAAGACAGAAGTCAATTTGTAAAGTTCTCTTAATGAGTGTATATCATTCCCATATATCCCTTCTGAATGAGATTATATTCAGATATGTATCTGAATGATGATATATGCAGTAAATATATAGTTGCATTTGAATTAATAAATGTACTTGATAAGTATTTCTTAAATTAAAAAATGCAAAAAACACAGTTTCATTGTTTTCTATCCCTTTTTAACTAAAGGAAACATGCTGGATGGACCATGATAACAATCTAGAAATCTGAGGGACTGACGGGAAAAAGAATCATGTTCATTCCGTACAAGTCCAGAAAAACATGAGATGATAGATTTAATAACAAGGCAAAATTCCAAAAATTTTCAGAGTTCTTAAAATGGAAATGAGTATACTGGAAGGTGCTTAGGTCCTGCCAGGAATGTCATCAACTAAATTCAGTGCCTGACTTCCTGCAAGGCTGGATGTGGTCAGAAGGACCTCAGGTTCTATCAAAGGTTTTTTTTTTCCCACTGTAATCTCAGACCCTAGAGGAGAAGGTACATTGTAAAGTCCCATCTCTAGAGGAGATAGTACAGCAATAAATGAATGTATTATCATCAATGGTGCTAAACTTTTGGGTGGTACTTTCTGAATACTTGCATTAAAGATTTGATATCACGTGAAATGACATTTACACATGTTCACATGCTTATTGTTTTTTGACAGAAGTTTTCATTTTATTTATAGGCCTACTAAGGATAAAATGGATGGATAGATGGATAGACAGATACATAGATAAATAAAAGGTAATAAACATACAACTAAGAACCATGCATTTCACTCACAGAGAATTAGTTCTATCATATGTATTTTATATTTGTTTTCTCTCGAGTTATCCTCATTTATAAAAGCATTCATTCAACAGATGTTATTTCTGTGCCTGTTGCTGGACGAGGCTGAAAGTGTAGATGAAGAACAGTGCCTCAAGGAGTTTAAAGTCTTCGCAGGGAAGTGAGCGTTCAAAGCGGCAATCGCAGTCTCGGTTCAGAGTGACAGAGATACGGGGTTCGAAGAGAAAATAGGGGAGAGAACTCCCATGACAACCTGCAAGACACCAGGAGGCAAGGCTGGGGATGAGGAGTGTGCCAGGTGGAACGCAGGAGGCTGTAGGCAGAGAGAAAGGTTTGTGCAAGGCGCTTTGGCCTGGAAAGCGGCTATTGATGGCGCCTCTCTGATCGATGGCTAGAGCTAACCAAGTAACTCTGGCGCTGGTCGTTCTTCCCGTGTTGTTCACTCATCGTAAGTTGTTGATTGTTCTCATCCAGATTTCCAAGAACGGTTTACTGTCACTACTGTCTGTCCCCTAGGGCCAGTGCTAGGAAACGTGCCGATGAAAATGTGAGCCCGCCACATCAGCGTCGCCTTCGAGCTTGGTAACCGCTGCAGGATGCAGGCCCAGGCAGGCCCGCTTCAACAAGCTCCCCAGGTAACCTCTCTACAAGCTCAAGCTTGTGAACCGCTGTTCTGGAGCAGAGTATCTGCGTGTGTTTTAGACAACATTGAATCTAATATACTAGAATAAACATGTGACAATTTTTTTTTAAGTGTGCTCTAACAGGTAAATTAATCTGACGTGAAATGGGGACGTGAGGTTGGAGAAAACAGTGAATGCGCTGGGAGTCAGGCCGCCTCGTTTCTAACTCCAGCCCTGCCTCTAAATGGTAACAATAAATGCCGCTAAATAAAGTCTCACTCCGCCAAGATACTGAACTTCTCTTGGACCTCAGGGTCTTCAGCCATTAAACGAAGAGGTTATATTGGAAGATTTCTAAAATCCCTTTCCAAGTCTAAAATACTGTGGTTCTGAAGGGGTTTTAACAGTAATTATTTGCATAATTAAATAATTTATACATGTCAGTCTCTTTGCAGGTGATCTTCAGCTGTGTTCTCCTCTTGCGTCTTTTGAAAGCGGTCCAGCCCTTGCTCTCTGCTGTGTTTCCTATCCATCATTTTTAAACCTCCTTTTCTTTCTACCTTCCCACTTTGGGGTCAGTGATTGGTTCACTACATAGTTATTTAAAATGGGATCCCCTTACTTTGATACATATTAAAACTCCCCTGAAGGCTCCTTGATTAAAACTCCCCAATAGACTTTTAGAAGAAAACAAAACAAATAGTCTTTATCTTGGAGTGTGAAATATTCTGCCTTGAATGTCAAGTGAACAATTCACAGGGGATGGGAACTAAGAAGAAAACAATGTTTCACTAAAGTTAAGATTTCAGAAGCTAGAGACCTAGAGAAAAAACTTAACCCTTCCCTTTGTACACAGTCCATTAGAATTTCCCTTCCTTCCTTCCTTCCATCCATCTTCTCTTGTACTGATTTGCTTTCTGTTGAGCTGCTTTGGCACCAAATCTTGCATATGTGAAACTGTAAACTTCTAAAAGGCAGGATTTGGTAACCCCCCCATAACATTTAGCATAACACTCTTAACAAATACTTTCTCAATAAAAGTTTAAGGGATACAGACTTAAAGAATCAATGCTTAATGCCTTATAATCTTAGCCCCAGTAAGATTGGTTCCCTTTACAATCCTTGGATCATCTCTCCAAAATATTTTCTCTGTGTTCTTGCAAGGAGGGACAGTTTTTCGATTCACCTATTTGCTGCTTCATCTGCCCCTGCTCCCTTTCTGATGCGATCTCTGACTGGGGAGCTGACACATGCGGGCTCTCTCCTCTCTCTTACACAGCACAGGATGTTGGCACTCCATGTTTTACGTCCCAGCACCCCACTCCTAACACGTTCCTGGGTAATGCAGCTTCTGCTCGAGCACCCTTGAGACCCACTTAGAGCATGTGCTTGGTTGATCTAAAACTTTTCAGTAACCCTTCTCTGCCTCGAATAGGAAAGTACAGGAGAATGCTCTATTTCAGCATCACTTCGCAGTCATTCCACCTTTACGTCTTCCGGTCTTGCATCCCCAGATTGGTCTTGTCCGCTGTAACTGATTGTCCAGCACTCTGCAAAGGGGCTGCATGCGTCCAGAACACGTCTCCAGAACTCTTCATTTTGTTTCGGGAGCGAGCATAGGTAATTCTGATCCCTGGTCAACTCCAGGGGTGTAAAATCTTCAAAGCTGTTGTCTGGTCTAAATATTTCGGAAGGCGTTCACTTCTGAAGAGTACATCATCTCCGGAATGTGGATCACTCTGTAAGCCTCTCTTGGAGCCACTTTTAAAGGAATATTAGCAATAGTCCTCTAAGTAGTCTCTCTGTGGATAATTGTTTTGTCACAGGTCATTTTTGAGCTACTTACTCTCACCACTATATGCACAGTATTAATCTAATTTTATTCCCTCAACTTGTGTTTATTCTCATCTTCCTCCATCCCTTTCCCCTTTGTAAGACAGGCGTAAATCAACCAAAGGGATCCCCATAAAAGCTTTCTCGAAACCTCAGATCAGTTCAGGGGCCTCTGCAGGTTTTTTGTTTTTTTGTTTTTTTCTGTTCAAGTAAATCCTGTGTATTTTCTTCCTAGAAATAATCACAGTTGTAACGAAATAATGTACTGGATAATTAACTGTTTAATGTCTGTCTTCCTCCGCGGAACCCTCCACGCAGGCACGGGTTTTCTCTTAGTCAACACGGGATTCCCAGCTCCTAGGCCAGCGGCTTCAATATGGTAGGTGTTCCATAGTGGCTGTCGAATTAACGTTATCCTCTTACTTTACTAGATTTACTGGCTGCTCTTTGGCTGTTATTTTAATTCTAAGAATGCAATCCTTTGGCCTCCAGACTGATAGGGAAGTCTGCTTTGCTGATAAGCTGGCTCTCCCCAGTAGGCAAATCTACATGTGAATTAAGCCTTTGAAATACAAATTGCTATGGAAACAGCCCCGGGTTCAGTTTTGGAAGTGGAGGTTGAGGCTGCCTTTCTCATGCTGGAGGGAGCTGGTCACAGACAAATCCTGGCTTCCTGGACTCTCCACGCCCCCAGCATCCGCTAGTACATTCGTTCTTCAGGTGGGTTACAGTACAATTGATTGTGATTAGAGCACTTAATCTATTCACTATAACAGATTAGGTTCCTGCCTGATTGTGTTACAGCTTCATCTATTTACTTTGATTCGATTGTTGCTGGAAATATACGGATACAAATCAAGTTTCTGCCATTGTCAAATTCCTCAGGGTGTTTCTAAATTTCTCCACATAATCTTTCTGGCTATTCCTTAGGGTATGTCATTTCCACAGATAACTAATCTCATCCATTACCTTTTTGAATCTTCCTGATTTTATTCTTGGAGGACAACTTTATCTCAAACTCCCCGGGGTGACTCTCCTGCCCTCCCCTGGACTAACCACACCTGGCAAATAACTGGGGGGGTGGGGGGCTTGTGGAGACCACAAACCACTCTCCTCTTTCTTCCTTGCCTACTGTCCGTCCCTAAATTATTATTCTCTTCACCTAAAGGAGTGGCCATGGCACATGCATTTTAGGGGTGAATAAATTTTTAGCATACCCTTAGCTACCTCACTAACAGATTTAATGACATCTGTATTTTGAACCTGTGTATGCAACAGTCATACAGAAGTAGAACACCATGGAATAAGCAAAACATGCTTTTGAGGAGATAAAGTGCAGCTCCCCAAGTCTAGGCACTAAATTTCCACAACTTATTTTCGGGGTGAACTCCTACCATCTTAAAAATGAGGATCAGCTTCTCAGCCTATTTACTCTTTGTGCATTATTTTCATTATAAATGTCTATTATTCCAGACTTTGGGAGACAAAAGCAGAAATGCGAGTTAGGGAGAGAGGTTGCTTCTTGGTATCCACACTGTTAAAAGCAAGAAAACACAGAGAAATGCAGGAAACCACAAAAAGCAGAGATCAAGAATTCAAAATGTAAGGGACCTTACTGTCTCATTCAACTGTAAAGTCAACCCTTTATTATAGCCTCGAATAGGAATCTAAGTTCATAAAGATGACACTGAGGAATCAATTCAGTAAACACGTAATGACAGATGCCCTATATACAGCATAACGTTTTATATTCAGTGCCCTACACATTTTCTAGCACAGACTATAGGAATTCAACTGCTGTATGTTGAATAATACTGTGAAAATAAACTTCACAGAAACACAATGGAGATTAGGTACATTGTATTGGGATTTTTTTTTTTTTAATGGGACCATTTCAAGAGTAGAGTATAAGAAAGTTTAAAAGATATCCAGAATAAACCAAGTGAGCTGGTAACTGAGAGTTTAGGGGAAAAAAAAAAGGATGAAAAAGCCTTGAGGTATAATCTTTAATGATTATAGGAAAAGGTCGAGAATATAGAGCTTTGAAAAATGCAGAGGTAACATAGTGTAGCAGCAGAATCCTAGATCTTCTGAAACTCACAGATTAAAGATTTAAGAAGGCTGTAAATGAGGTAGAGGTAGTATTTGATATAGAAGATGATTAAGATATAAATAAGAATTTCAGCATAGGCAAGCCTTTGGTAAGGGCATGTATTAGAAATGTACAAGGGTGCATGACAGGTGAAAAGGCAGAGGAGGAAATGGTAGGTTCAAGTCAAGGGTAACTGAACTACCTGGGGCCTTGGGAGCAATATAAAAGGAGAACTTTTGGAAGAAAAAGAGCACAAGCAAACTGCTGTCTCGTATAACAAGGAAGTACACTGCATTCTTTAAAGAATGAAGAATGAATAGACATAGAAGTTCAGGAAGATAACAGAGTCAAACTAAAGAATAAAAGATGTAGATAGGTTAGGTCTGAGACAAGTATAATTTTGATTTTTTTTTTAAGATTTCCCCTGAGCTTTATTGAGGTATAATTGACAAATAAAAGTTTTACATATTTGAGGTATACCATATGATATTTGATATAATATACATATACAAATAGATTTTATTATGATCACTCCACAGATGAGAAAACAAGGTCAAGAATAATGTGTATATAAAGAATGTTAAAATGGGGCATTTCCAAAGTGAGTGATTTGAACACCATGGCTGAGAACTACTTGTATGACTCTCCTACGTCTAAGGTTGTGATGTGAGTACTGGGTAGCTGGAGACTAGGAGAGATTTGGGGAGACCAGTATAATTGTTAAATACTGTCATCAGAATTACACTGGGAGATCCAAATTCAGGCTTAATTGCCCTCATGAAGGAAGTATTTAATGAGTTAAGACTGAGGAAGTATTTCAAAAATTATAGAAAAATGCACCAAAAAAGAGAGTTGTGCATTGAAAAGAAGGGCATTCGTAAGATGGCCAAGCAGCATCTTGTCATTGGTGGCTCATCACAACGTCAAAGTGTCGGTGACTCAGCTTTTAGTAAGTACACCCCCTTTGCTCTTCTAATTAAAGTGTGTTCACGAAAGGGCATGATACTTCAGAACTTTGACAGCATTTTGAGAATACGTTGCATTCACTCTTGCCTTCCCAACTAGAATTATTTTCCCAGATCTTTTCATTAATTATAAAAATGGAAATTATTGTACTTGGTGCTTTACAATAAATATTCAAGCAACCGAAGCTGTAAAATATAACCTGGCAATTTAAGTGATTTATGACAACAGCATAATGCTTGAGACATTTCTGTTAACTGAAAACTTGAAATATTTCAAGTAAAACATTTAAAGAAATGAAGATGTTTTAGAGTAAAGAAAACCAAAGCACTTATCATTGAGAAGGACAGATTCTTCTCCTTCCCTTCTTCACACAAATATCATCAAAATGTTACCGAACTCAGGTTTGGCTACTGGCCACTCAAAAACCAATAATTCGAGAAGCAAGTGTCAGTAGAAAGGAAAGGTGCTTTAATCAGAAAAGCTGGCAACCTGAGGAGAAGGTGGTGGATTCATGTCCCGAGACCAACTCCAAAGTCTTAATTGATGATCAGAAAATCTCTTATAAGCAATAAGTTGGAAAAGAAACCTTTATTTTGATCAGATCGTTTCATAAAATTTTATTATTTCACGATAATGCTATTAATTCAGATATTCAAGACCACTGGTAAATAAATTCATTAAACATCATGCTATATTACAAAGTTAAAGTGTTAGTAGCTTTTTGGGTCCATGATACTGCCTTCAGCATTGCCTTTCTCAGAAAAATATTTGATGGACAATATTGACCTCTTGGAACTTGATATATTTCCAATATCTGAGGCCAGTTTGAAATTATTTTCCCCCAAATGGGGTTACAGAATGAAGAAGTCCATGTCAGTTAGCAAATTTCTTGAAAGCTGATTTTTATATCTGTCCCTCAGGGACTGGAGTGAATGTCCTTTTCCTAGAGGCTGTAAAGGCAGCCTCCGCACATCCAACGCCAGGTGACGCTGATGCGTGAACATGACTAACACAAAAGGGTCGGAAGCAAAGCTGTAAATGGGAAGTCAGGGAGATGTCGCCTTCGCTCCGAGGTTATAGGAGAGCTCTTCAGCTGTGCCTGAGAATGTGAGTACTCCCGCTGAATAAAGACGTGCTTAGTCAAGGAGAGAGGGCTGTGTGTGTGTGTGTTTCCTGCTCTACTCAGCTCTTTTATTTTTCAAGAGTAGCCTCTGATAACTTACTTTGGCATTCTCTCCGCGAAAGCACAATTTCAGTGTCAATATCAAGCTGGTTGCTTTTTGCTCTTCTGTGAATAGCAGCCCTGACCAATCTATTTCAAAGGACAACACTCCAGGCATAACACACAATGCAAATGTAACATGGCAGTTTGATTCTCAAGGAGCACTTCATAGGAAGCATGGTTAAGCAAGCAGCAAGCCAGTCAGCTCTTGAAAATGTATTGTATCAAACGCAGGGAAGAATCCCAGAGTAAAGGAGCGCTCTCAACTTTCTGCAAAACCGATCGTATCCCAAAGATCGAAACTTGTCTTATTCTCCGTAATCTTTAGCTCACCTCCCGAAGTCTTTGCCCTTCCTGGAGCATGGTCTGATGCTCTGAGACCCCAGGTTGAGGGGCCTCAAACTCCACTCAAGAGCTCCGTGGCCAGTTTCTCTTTCCCGCTCCCAGAGATGTCAAACCCGTGAACATACATCATATAACACATTCAAGACCGACACAATAAATAGAACTGAATGGATGTATTCAGAGAGCCTCATACAGAGAGTAAAATCCTAAAAATGAGACAGGCTATTTTAAATTATCACAAAGAATTTGGGGGCAGGAAAACCTCACCAGAGCAAAGCAGGACTTAATTTCTAATGCTCTTCCTCCAGGCCTCCCAGCCCCTTAAACAACCATGCGGTGTGTGTGTCAGTAGCAGTCACCCCAAGACAAACTCTTAGAGTGAATTCTGACTCCTTGCCTGAAAAATCAGAATGATTTCTTCTAGAGCAGTCAGAATGTTTGCACCTTCCTTTCCACAGATCCGAATCAAAGCTCGGGTTCAGGTCTCAGTCTTCTCGTGCCTGAATCGCTGTCATTTTCTCCACCATGAAAGCCATCTCTCTGGTCTGTCACTTTCCCTTGACAATGTCACATGGTTCCTCAGCGCTCTCCTGGCTTCTCTGGGATTTTAGTGTCAGATTCCATGTCAGCTTGCTCAGTTTCCTTCTGTTTAGTCAGAGCAGTCGTCTGACCAGGCTTTGATACCTGCCTCTGGTTTAGGGCAGCAGTTCTCAAATATTTTGTTCTCAGGACCCCTTACACACTGTTAAAAATGTCTGAGAACCACAATGTAGGTGCGTGTTACATCTATCAATATTTACCGTATGAAAACTTAAAATGGAGACATTATAAACATCTATTTATTAAGTAAAAAATAATAAACCCATTACATGTTAACATAAAATATTTTGTGAAAAACAACTAGATTTTTCAAAACAAACACACATTTAGTGAGAAGAGCGATGTATCACTTTACATTTTTGCAAAGCTCTTTAATGGCTGGCTTAGAGAAAGAGTGCTGGATTCTTGTTTCTCTTTCTGAATTCCGTGTTGCAATGTGTTCTTTTAATTGAAGTTCCAGAAGAAACTGTGGCCTCACACAGCTGTGTCCTTGGAAAAGGGAAGAGTATTTTAATTGTCTCATCAGCTAATTTGGGATTTTCTTCTTTGATACAACACCAAATCTTGACAAGTGGTAATTTCTTAAATGCTATATGCAACGTAGAAATTGATACCATATCAATGAACTTCTTTTACTCTCTTACATTGAAATCCATTGGCTTATCTTGTACTTGAAAGCATCTTTTACTCATGCATGCTATTGTAACATCATGCACTGGTCATCTGGAAAATATTGAGTAACTGATTTATGCAGCTGTTACAAATATTTACGATTTCATTATACAATATCAAAAAGTAATATTTATTATTATAACTACCGATCTCATAAGAAAAGTCAAGCACTTGTGAGATGCTGTTAAATCTCATTGTTGTGAAGGTAAGTATTCCAAAATGTAATTTTCACGTAAAAATTCAAACTTTATCACTGATAACACATACTGACAGTTGTTTTCCTTTGATGTACCAGGCTTACTTTATTCATTTTCAATATAATGTCTGCCAAATACCCAAATCTGTATAACTATAGTTTACCTATTAATCGTTTGTTCAAATAAAACATCTTTTACAAAAACATTGGCTAATTTTAGCTTACAATTCAAACAATCACAATGTTTTCCTCATAACAACATCATACTTCACTATGGAGCTGACATACTTTATGTGTAATCCCCATTTTGTCACACAGAACATTAAAAAAACATATATTCAAGGGTTGGCATTTAATAAAAATTAATACTATTTTCTGCCTCATCAAGGACATTCTTAAGAGAAACTGGCTTTTTTTTTAACCTCAAGTTTGTGATTGTGAAAAATAGGTTGACAGCTAGCATAGTTTGGTGCCACTGTCTTGATTCATGCTAGTATGCTAGACGTTTTATCCATCATTGCCTTTCCACCATCATTGCCTTTCCACCATCATTGCCTTTCCACCATCATTGCCAGTGTCAACACAGTGGAAAAGGCAAATGATGCCTGAATATTATTATGAAAAGTGTTATGACTTCATGGACCATTCGGGGAATGTCTCAGGAACCCTCAGGGCCCATGCACCACACCTGAAGTGCTGGCCTAATACAGGGCATGCCCAACACTGGTTGCATATTAAAAGAAGGGAAAGCTTTTAAAAATACCTATGCTCAGGTCCAAAGTCAGACCAATTGAGTCAGAACCATTGAGAGTGGGGCTCAGGCATCAGTATGTTCTAAAAGCTTCCCAGGTGTTTCTACTGTCAGCAGAGTTGAGAAACTTCAGTCTGGCCTCAGTGGTATTTGAACCTGTTTTCAAGTCTATGTTTCTTCTTTTCTCCTTTATTATTCTGGCTTTTCCCACATTCTTTGATGTGCCAAGAATACTTACCAATCACTCTTCCAACTCATTCAAATCTTATATTCTGTAAAAAAACTTTTCAGACTTTAAGTAAAGAAGGTGATAAAAATAAAACATTAATGAACTATCACCTAGCTTGTGCAATTAATTGGTGATTTTTTTTTTTTTTTTTTACTGTATTTCATTGCTTTTTATAAAAGACAAATATCAAAATAAAAAGCTTACCTCCACTTTTTTCTTTAAAAAAAAGTCAGGGGACTAGTTTAGAGTAAGTATCGATTTAACTCATTCTCTTGTAATTGCTCCCATGATGGGAATGATGGTCAAAAGGCTGTTCTCTCAGAACAAAAGTATCTGAATCACAAAGAAGGGTACATTCCCCTCTCTGTACTATACCCAGAGAAGTACTAGGACAATTTTAAAACACGTCTAACAATGGATCCATTTTTAAATGTTTTCTACTTAGTTCATCACAACACTTTATCTTGAGGCCATTTGGTTTATTGAGAACGTATTCTATTCTTTCCTTTGGGTTTTCAGATGATCATTGATTACTACATGAACTTGTTCTTGGGAAAGAATCCACAGCTTTGTTTTGTTTTGTTTTGTATTTTCTAATAAGCAAATAAAGAAAATCATATTGCAATTTATTAAATTCCTTCATATACATAACACTTTACTCGATTTTGAATTTCACTGGATAGGCTACTCTGGCATCAGTGGGTGAAGAGTTGAGCTTGTTGATATAAATTACATGATAGCTCTCTATAAGTGACAGTATTTCCTGATAAATATTAGGCCATAAATCAAAGGTTAACAGTATTATAAAAATAAATTTTCTGCTTATGACATCTTCTCCTATGAAAAAATATAAAACCCTTTTAAAGATAACTTATCGTTTTTTATGCTATCCCTCCCACATCTGAGCACACTTTTTTTCTCCTTCCTTAAAAAAATTAAAAAGGCCAAGAGAGTCTCAGATGACCAATGACACCAAGGGAGCTAATGGCAAAAATCCATGAATCCAGCTTGTGGGCCACAGGACACTAGCCCTCTAGCATGGTTGATAAAACTATTCACAAAATGTCATTTGAACACTTTACTAGATGGAAATTAAGATGGGAATTGGAGGGAAAAAATTATTTTTCTCCCTTCATACGGACTGTAGCTCTGAACGGTTATCAAATTGTCTGATGTGACACCAAAGAGTGGCTGATACTCAGAGTCTGGAAGAGAAGGAGAGAAGTCCTCCAGGTCAGAAGAAGAGGATAATGCTTTTTAAGAGTCTATCAAGAGATTGATGAAATGAAGAGGAATTTCAGGCAGGCACAGGAAATGGCTAGAAATAAACGTCTTAACCTTTGCGTCTTACACCGTTGCATTTCAGAGCTGCCACGGGGAACAGCTTCACAGCCTGAATGACCACGAAGCAGTTAACGTTTCCATTAAAATCTGCTAAATTAACTCTCTGGATGCTTGTGGACAAATTGCGAAAGGTCAGGCCTGAGGTTTCACTGACTTAATATTCAATTTTCTTTTATTGTTATTTTCACTCTCTTTTAAATTATCATTGTTTCAAATAAATTATTTAAACTATCAGTACATCAAATTTCTATGAAATAGGGAAGTACATTAAACAAATCCAATCATGGTGCTCCCTTCATGGGCCACATTTACCTTGAATTGAGGTCCTCTCTTCTCCTACTGGACCACTGAGATGGGACTTCAAAGCAGTGTGCATGTGAGCTCCCTACACTTTTATCTGTGACAACACCTAGTACCATTTGGGGACTACCATGGGAAAAAAAAAATTACATCTGCATACAATTTGGTATCTTGTCTTTTCCTCCTTGCAGAGGGTTACCTAATGGATTCATTAACTTGTCAGATTATTTGGTTACTGTCTGTTTCAATCATTTCTACTAATTTTTCATCTCCACTTTTCCTGTTAACTGAGAAATTTTGATGTTTAGTTTGTTTGGCTTTCCTTACACTACATATTTATTTGAAATATCCCGGCTTATTTCCATTTTTACAATCCCTTTTTCCCCTCCCTTCCCCTTCCTTTCCTGCTCCCTGGTTCTCATCGTATTTCAAAATTATTGGGAAGGTTCATTGGTTTCTAACTATTTTTCAATATTTACCATGTTCTAGGCATGGCGAATATATATATATAGATATAGATATCTTTTTCATTTTCACAATCATACTCTGAGGTAGGAATTATCATTTCCCCCAGTTTGCAGATATCAACCTCAAGCTTAGAAAGAACAGGTGAATTGACCAAGATAGTAGGTGGCAGAGTCATAGGTGGAATCAAGCTACATTGCCTTTCCCTATAGAATGAGACTCTTAACTGCTCTGCCTATGATTCTGTCTCTAACCATAGCCACAGAGTGTCGTTTAAAAAAGGAAGTTAATATTAGTTATTAACTAATATAGATGATGTTAACCTCAAAAGAATTAAAATGTATTCCAAATAGCAGAAGCTTCCCTTAATGATTCTTTACAAGGCTATTATCTGTAGATTTATCCAAAGCCATCTTGAAGTCATTCATGTTTTTTATACTTAACGTCTCACAGAGTAGAATTTTCAAAGTTTATTATTCATCCTATTAAGCTACTCTTCCTTTTAGACCTTTAAAAGTTCTCCACTCATCGCTCCTTTGAGCTTCATGGCATTTCTCTGACTTGCTGCCTTATCTGTGTTAACTCCCTTCCTTTCTTCTTATATTATTGGCATCTGTCATATCTCGTCTAAGCTTTGACTTTTCAGAGTCGTAATTCAGTCAGTCTGTTACTACACTGTTGTCTCTACTTCTTCTTGATGTCTCTAATTGCCCTCCTTTGGATCCTTTTCCCATCGACTATATTCTTCTGAAAGTACAGATCAAACAGTTGTCACAAATTATTTCTGATATGAAAGCTTTGCTTGGGAACTACTGTGAAGGATGGGTTGAAAAAGAGAGATGCATCTAAAAGTCACAAAGCTCTTGCAATAATTAAGAGGTGACGAGGCCTTGCTGGGGGGGACGGGGATGGGTTATAAGAAAAGGAACTCAAGTTAATGAAAGGAATTTTGGTTAAGACACAGCTCTTGGCATTTGCCCACTAAATGGTCTTGGGCAAACACTGTAGGTCTTTGGGCCTTAATTCTTTTACTTCCAGGAAGAGAGCTGTAATGTCTACCTTACCTATTGGTTTGAGCATTAGAGGAAATATATTCATACAGATTTATAGGAAATATTCCAGAAGTTGTACTTACTACAATCTAGATTTGGGACAATTAGGTTAAAAAGGGAGATATAGGGAATGCAGGAGAAAAAGTATGAAAAAGAACTCCAAGGTGTTCATCCTGAGAGACTGGGATAATATTAATACACCTTGAATTATTTCTGGCCTTCGAGATTTCTAGTTTGTTCCTAGTCTGCCACAATATATGGGATTTTGGTTCTCATTTGGAAAAATAACCATCTTTGAAAAGATATATTTTTGATAATACTGGCTTATTATTTGCCAGATAACTGTGCTATCTGTGAGTTTCTATGTGTAAGAAGTTGGGAAAGTGGGGCAGTAACTGGTGGGAGAGAAAGAGTCAGAGTTAGGCAAAGGGGTAGGAGGAAGGAAGATGGGAGGCGGTTCTTTCTGATGCATAGCTTACACTTTTCCTGGGTTTGCTCCAGAGTGTTTTTAGACACTGTACAGATTTCCTGCTGATTATTGATTCTGCCTTACAGTACCTGTATTTTATCATGGTTTGTTTCCTAAAGCTGAGTAACCAAGTGATAGATTTTTTTAAAGTGTTTGCTCTCCAAGAAGACATTGATTCCTATTATATTGTGGCTTAATTCACAAATACTTCCAGCGAGGACTTCTGTTCACGGCTCAGATTCAAGGCTTTAGCCATTTATCCTTCCCTAAATTATTCTTGCCCAATGGAGAAATTTCACCAATAGAGTAGTAGGGTAGTCTTACATTATAAATAATCACTGTGTTTTAAAATTTGCATTTCTCCCTGTTAGTACTCATACTCCTAGCTTAGAATGATTTATCCTTGTCAAATTTCTGTCATATATTCCATTGCCATTTAAAAAAAATAGTAGATGGCCTAACACCAAGTACATACTTTCCACAGTAAGATTTCAATACCGTGATGCTTTCTGCTTTTCCCCGTGCAATGCTATTATTCCTCCTCCCATCTTTTGGTAGACTTCCTAGTGATTTTGTAATTGGCATGCTCTCTATCCTCTTTCATCTTCCAAACATCTGACATTCAAATTTTATGCACGCTTTCCTTTCACTTGCTAATGTGTTTTCATTAGGGCTTTTAAAACAGGTGTTGAAGAATTTACACAGCCCAGTTGGGCTTTTCTATTTCCTCCCACAGTTCAATTGGCCAATGTAATAAACAATTTAGTCCTTCTTATTTTCCTTAAATACTCTATAAAATACTCTATAAAATTCCTTCATTACTCTCAACTGAGCCTTGGAAGCTAAAAATCTTACATCTCACATTTTTTTAAAAGTTGGCTTTCTGGAATTTTTAATTCAAGATTTATTTCCCTATATTTAATTGATTTTATCAGAAGCTAATTTGAACCTTGTTTCAGGCAAAGTTCATCTTTCCTTAATTAGTACAGCAAGCACATATTTTTCCTGAATACGCTTGCCATTCATGCATTAAAACTTTTGGTTGCATTTATTTGGGTTGCATTTATTAAATGTTGTCTTAAGAAATACCATTCAGAAGTCTTGGATTTGATTCTTCAATCTATTAACCAGAATGGACCATCAGCCTCTCCAGTGGCAGGGCACCTTCTCTGTGCCACTGAAATTCCTTCATTCAAATGGCTACTGTTCCCTGTGTCTCCTCTATGGTTGTCTGATACATTTGTATCTGGTAGGCAAATCACATCCTTCAGATTTTACAATTATTGTAATTTTAATCATTTGTGATTCCACAGTTCATTCTACTACATAACTTTATTTCAAAGTTCCCTTCCTTAACTAACACTGAAGCAATAGCTAGAAGGTAAGCTACATAAAAAATACCTGTGTTCTTCCTTGTCATCTGGATGTCACCCTCACTATCCTATTTCCCCTGCAACCCTAAGAGATTATTGCATGCGCTTCTGATTCTCTCAATCAATCTCAGATTTAAAAAAAAAAAAAAAAGCCTATCATGTCATTCTGAGATAAATATGTAAAATTCTGTAATGAAAAACTATTCAGGTATTCCTAAGTTTAAGACCATAGACCATAACCAACGTAAAGCTTGGTTTTTATAACTGAACTATTTTTGCTGCTATCAGAACAAAAGTACCTTTGATGAGCATTCATGATTGTTGAAAACGGGGAAAGAGGAGACGGGAGCAGCAACAGAAGACCTCTGAGAGACAAAGGTGCACCAAAACTACCCCCACAGGAGCTGCCTGCAGAGATCTGGTTAAGTACAGGTAGGTGGACTTGAGGCTGTGCTTTTCAGTTTGTTCCTCCTTTCCTCTCCAGCCACTCCTCTGATCTACTTGGACAATTTGTTCTGAAAGGTCTGAATTGGATGTAGAGAAATATTAAAATTCATCAGATATCTGAACTAATCATCTTTTCATTTTCACTGTATAGATACATCCTGGGAGTAATTACTCATCTCTCACAGTATACAGAATGTTTTATTTTAATGAAACAATTAGAAATCAATGTAAGGAATTATCTAATATGAACACAGACCGTTACCAGAAATGCTGTAGGAATTCAGAAAAAGAAGACTTTGCTCTGAGTTGGAATTTTGCAAATAATTTTCATACACCAGTTAGGATGCTGGTGAGACATAAAGAAATGTGAATTTAGTAAGGCAGTTGTTCTAGGCGTGGGAAAACCACTCAAGCAAAGGCACAGAGATGGGGTCTCCACGGCACATATGCAGAGGGCTGGAAGGAAGCCCACTTGATTGGATGGAGGCCATAATTTGAGGACAGTAAGAAATTATATAGTGGAAGGCAGATTGATGTAAGATCTTGAATATGAAACGATGTGAGATGAGACCCGGTCATTCAAGGAACTAGATCTAACCCTACAGAAAAGTACTGAAGAGTTTTAGTAGAGATGAGTTTTATAAAGTATAGTCTATGAGCAATATACTGTACAGAGGGAAATGGGAAAAAAATGAGAGCATTTGCAATAATTTGGTCATGAGGTTGATGGTAAAGGTCTAGGCTGGAGTGGCTATTCTGGTAATAAAAATAAAGAGCTGTGAAGCACAGTGCAAGAGGAAAAGTCGGCTATACCTGGTGTCTGCAGGGGGGGCCAAGAAGTTCGGGAAAAGAGAATGCTAAGGAAATAAGAGTTCCCAATATATTGTTTAATACAATTTTTTCCTTCATTCTCGTTATAAATTTTATAGTTGGGGTAAAAATGAAATGAAAAAAATTACACTAGATCCTCCTGGAGAACTGAATGTGATTAAAGGGTCAACAGTTTTTAGACATGGATCTGTTTTGATATTGTAACTCAAGATCTAACTGGTAAAACGTGATCAATGATCCTGTTATATACTGAGTAGAATTTTTTGTGATTTGTATGTAAAGACAAAACACAATAAACTTTAACAAGCGGGATTTCAAAATGTCATTAGTGTTAGTTCATTAGTTCTAGTAAATGTTTTTTTACTTCAACGAAAAACAAAAGCAGTATTCTATTTTGCCTTTGCTGCATTAGTTTAGGACAGAGTCCTAGTTTTCTAATTTTTTTCCTCTAATGTTAAAACACAGGATCTGATTCCTTTTTCCACAACATTTGCTGTGATTGACTTTCTAACAAGGACCTCTGTGACTCTACTGCTCCTGGGATGGGAGGTGTTTCCTTGGCTTGAGGAGGAATTATCTTGTTGCACAAAAGATTGGACTTCCTCAGAAAAAAATTTTTTTTCTCTAAAATACTTTCCTGTTACTCAATATCAGATACTTACCTCACTGGGCAAGAGGGGTTAATAGCCACCTGCTTGCTGTCTTATTATTTCCTGTCAATTTAAATATAGGCTGGAAACATACCCCTAGATCCATTGCTACCCTCTTAACCAGCAGTAAGGAGGACATTACAAATAATACTTCTATTCTGATTCTCCCCACATGCATGAGTGCAGAGCTGCTTTAAAAACTGCTGTTTCTTTCTATTTATTCTTCTAAGCTTAATTGAACAAAGTATACATTTAGGTATTGAAAATATTACGTATAAACACATTCTATATAGAGAGATTTCAAAACGTACGGATCTGCTTCACTACCTTCGAACTCTAGGAACTATCTTATTTGGATGATGATAATATCAATAGTTAGCACTTACCATGTGCCAGGGACCATTCTAAATATTTTTAACATGTTAACTCCTTTAATCCTCACAATAACCCAATTTTATTATCCCCATTTTCCAGATGAGGAAACTGAAGCTTGTAGAAGTTAAATAACTTTTCCAAGCGAAGTGGCAGAAGCAAGATTTTAAAGCCTGGCCTTTGTTTCCAAGAATCCTGAGCCCCTGGAGAAATTTATACCAGGGCAGGAGACCAGCGCCTCTGAGCATGAAGGAAAGAGCTGCAGAGATACCCGACTGTAATCACAGAGTCCGCAACCTTGTCAAAGGTGCTGAGTGGCTCCGAAGCATCGAAGGTGACCCTCGGGGACCATGTGGGGCTGGAACATGAACGTGTTTGAGGCATCCAAAATCGGTGACTAGTGGAGCATCCCCATGTGGTCAGCTCTGGGTGAGTCTCCACACACCCAAGGAACTTTGAGGACCTTGGAACAGAAGGACACCAATAGTTATTGAAATGCAATTGGCCACCAGACTGTCAGAATGGGGCTCAGAGACGAATTTTGTCTTCAAGTAAACAACACTGCTTAGCACACAGGGGTTTGTGGATTCAGACGTATCCTCGTTTGAGTAGAAACAACTTTAGAGCCACATACAATCCGCTTTTCCACCACCTGCTTGTAAAAGATCACCAAAATTATCAAGTAGAGCAAAAATCACATAGTTATTTAGGAAGCAGTGCATGTCTTATACCTTCCCAGCTTTTCCACATCATCGTTTTCCTCAAAAGCTAGACTCTGAGGAATCAATCAGATTTATTTTTAAGTTAAAAATACCACATATTAACAACATTAAAAAGCAACAGAGTATCTCCCAAGGGCACTAACTACTACAACGATAACTATATTTTCATATTATCTTTCACTTGCATAATTTCACATATTTGCAGTCATATCTTGTTGACTGTCCCATTTCTTTCTCAAAGCCCATGAATGTTAATGCAGCAAATTACCTTCTAAACTTGAGATTAACAGAAAAGATATGATTTGCATGTTCTTCAATTCTTAGACTGATGCTCCCCTCCCCCCCTTTTTTTTTACCACTACATGTTTTCTTTCCTGAAATACCTTGGGTTTTCCAAATAACCTGGGCTTTTGAAATAGCTCAGACCTCTTCTGGCCAAATAACAAAACCAGCAGTCTCCCCTTTCCCATTGTCACGGTGGCGCCTCCTCTGTTAGTAATTTGATGGAAAGCGTACTGGGGGAATCAGGCCCCAGTTCTAGTCCTCCCTTCATCTACTTTCAGGAGTTTGTGTGCACATTTACCAACCTCATGTAGTTAGCATTAAAATGGGACTGCAAATGGTGATTCTGTCTACCTTCCAAGGTTGTTGTGAGGATCATATTATCAAAATCTGATCGAAAACATTTCAAAACTTTGACACAGAACATAGACGTAAACTGTTGCATAGGATAAAATTATTATCTTAAATGTAATTGCAATGGCTTTTCCCACCTATCATTTCTAGGCAGTCAACTGAGTTTAAGAAATAATTGATACGTGGAGTGGCCTGTCGTGTGTGGGTACCATTGTCTGAAAGATGTTGAACCAGCTACAGAGCAGCCTGAGACAGGCAATATTATCATTCACTGCATAGCACCATTAGTTAGAGGGAACGCTTTAAATCCAACTAGGGGAGCTACTTTCTTTCTACTCAGTTTTAGGAAAAGGTACTGAACTGTCATTAGGAAAAAACTGATAACGATTATATAAACTTCACAGATGTTTACTCCATTATCCTTTTTGTCATTTATGCAGAGGTCATGTTTCACTCACAAAAAAGCTCTGAGCTGACCACAGAGCAATAGGAGTTACTAAGAGCAAGCTTTGTGATCCTGCTTTTTTCTTCTTTTTGAAATTATCACTTTCTTCTGTAGTTAGTCTTTGTAGATCTGACTGATTTTAGAATGTCCTCCTCTTAATCAAAATTAAGAACATAAAACATTGAACATAAAAGCAAATTAAACAGGTCTCTTACCTTAAAATTACTTGATAAAAACCACCTAGAATTTATCTTACCTCTAAAGGAATGAATTGGATTAGTGGGGTTTTTTGTTTTTTGTTTTTATTAGAAATTTTATCATAAACTTATGTGAGAGATATTTAGCTCAAATGAAATCAGAGGGTTGTACATCAACTATATTTTAATAAAAATTAAAAAAAATTTTTTTTTCTCTTTAATGAAATCAGAGGGGAGAAGTGACCTTAGAGACAGTAGTGGTTAAAAATAAAAGGCCACAAATTCTTTAACACTCCTGACATTGGAAAGAGCTTGAGACTGCTTTAATGAATATAGTAGAAGAGGTGCCATGGTTTCCCAAGCTACATCATAAAAGGTTATGCCTTCTGCCTCATGCTTTTTCGAGGTGCTATTTTTGAGGGAAGTCGGACATCATGGAAGAGGTCCTGGTACACTGAGACAACACACATTGGAGGGGTATCTTTGGGGGTATCCAGAGAGAGAGCCCCAGCTCAATTCCCAGCCAACAGCCAGTCTCCAGCGCAGCTACTTGAGTGACCCTCTGGGACATCTTTGCCAGCTGAGCCCCCAGAGGACCGCCGCCCTGGCTGACCTCCAGACCATGACTGCATCGGAGTCCCAGGTGAGATATGCCTACCCCAGCCCTGCCCAGACCCCTGACACACAAAGTCATGACAAAATAAAACGAAATGCCTCTAAGTTCGGGGATCATTTTTTACACAATAAGATTTACTAGAATAGTAGCCTTAAAATTAATTTGTGTGACTCTTAGGTAGTTGGTAAGGCTAATGTACAATTTTCAAACAACCAAAGTTCCTACTTCTGGTTTTATCATTCATTAACCCTGTGAGCTAGCCAGAATGTCATTTTAATGCCTTGGTTCCTTTGTCTATAAAATGGGAATATTTCCTTGGAGTTATTTTAAAGTTTAAGTGAGAATACATGTAAAAATCTTTTCAGAAGGGAGCATGTATAAAGCATTATCTTCATACTAAACTTAGCTAATAAGTAAAAATTATAATGCAAATGTCTTATAATAGAAATGCGATATTAGTTTTTCTTACAGATCAAATTTTCAGAGATATTTAAGATATTTTTCTTATTTTCCATAATAATATTTATTGTTGGACTGAGGGAGTGAAAGAATACAAATTCAATCAAAGTACATAAAAGCATATGCCTATTTAGAGTTTCATTTTCTTCTCCCTTCTTATTGTGATATTACTCTGCATGATGCATTATGGGTTTTAGGGGTCATTTGTATTCATCATAAAAATCTCCTTTGGTATTATTAGAGCTCATTGCGGGATGCTTAGGACTGTCTGAAAGTCATTCATCATTCAGAATTTATGATAAAACCGCTGTTAGGCAGCTCCTAGACACTGTCATATTTACACTTTTGGAAAACAACATAGAGAAAGAACATTTAGGAAGTGACCTTAATGCTTTCATATTGTGCTATTGTGATAAATATCATCAATGCTAGAACTTTTTTTTTTTTAATAACTTTATTTATTTATTTATTTTTGGCTGTGTTGGGTCTTCGTTTCTGTGCCAGGGCTCTCTCCAGTTGCGGCGAGCGGGGGCCACCCTTCATCGCAGTGCGTGGGCCTCTCACTGCCACGGCCCCTGTTGTTGCGGAGCACAGGCTCCAGACGCACAGGCTCAGTAGTTGTGGCTCACGGGCCCAGTTGCTCCGCAGCATGTGGGATCCTCCCAGACCAGGGCTCGAACCCGTGTGCCCTGCATTGGCAGGCAGATTCTCAACCACTCTGCCACCAGGGAAGCCCAATGCTAGAACTTTTAACATCAATTCTATCAAGAATCAACTGCTAAGATATCTGAAAAGCTACATTCCCACATTTTATTTCTGACTATTTCCCTCTGAGTGTAAATGAGCTGTTTCTAGCAAGCATGGTCCTTGATGTGACGTTGGAGTGTACTTTCAAATCATTGACATTTACTAAGGTCTTTCAAGAGATGAAGACTGCAATCTTCAGACTGTATTTCTGGGAATTTTATATATATATATATATATATATATATATATATATATATATATATATTTAGCCAGACTACCTTTTCTGTAGAGGGAAGAAACTTGCTGTGCAAAGAAACTGAGTTGTCCCCTTGAATAAGCCTCATGGGTCTGAAAATCTGCTTCGAAAGGGTGTGCAACTCACGGTGAGGCCAAACAAACCTAAATGTCGGAGTTTGGAGCAAAGAAAGGTTTATAGCAGGGCCAAGCAAGGAGAATGGGTGGCTCGTGAACCCCCAGAAAAGCTCAAACTCCCCAAAGTGTTTCAGCAAAGCATTTTTAAAGGCCAGGCGAAGGAAGGGCATCCCAGAGTATGTGATCACCTCGTGTGCAGTTCTCTGATTGGTTGATGTTGAGGTCATAAGGTGGTTAACATTATCAATCCTAAGGCACCAGAAGGTCTAGGGGCTATGCGCTCATGACCATCAGGTAGTTAATTTCTTCCATTTGGTTGTGGTTTTTAGCATCTGAAAAACTCAAGAAATATGCATGAGATACTATTATCTGGGTACTTCTGGGTACTAGAGAGTAGCGACAGCAGATATGGGGGAGGGATCTGTCCCAGAAAGGCCGCGTAGGGCCATAGAGTCCTGCTGGTTACAAGGGAAGTTGTGTTTCTCTGTCTCGATAGGTATCTACCATTTCCTGGAGTCATAGATTACACAGGAAAAAGAGGAGATGCCCTGATTTCTCATCACCCTAGTGATACTACCTATCTTACCTTTGTGAGGGTGGTGAACTGTGCAGTTTATCTACAGTGCTTGTGTGCATGCCTTCTCTTTTCTGAAAGCAGTAAAGAAAAAAAAAAATCACCCTTTGTTTAGAATACCTAAGACAATGCCAACCCTCATTTTGGAAGAGTAGAAATTATCTTATTAAGTGTTATTGTTTTCCAGTACCAAAGCCAGTTCTTCAATGCAAAGTACAAAGTGTGAAACTTTCTTGTAAAAAAAAAAAATCCTCCATGATTCTAATGAAGAAGAAAAGCAAAAATTACACAGAATTCGGAGTCCCCCCAAATTTGTATGCTTATTTTTTTCCAGGCTTATTTCTCCTTATTCTCTCCCGATGGCCCTACTCCCACTGTAATCAGTCTCTCGTTGGCAAACATGCTCTTAGGCTTTACGCAAACTATTCCCACTGCTAGGAATGCACTTCCCTGTTATTCCAACGGTTGAAAAAGCCCTACCCTTCCCTAAGCGCTCCACTGAATTCTAATTTCTAAAACTTCCCTTATGTTCTCCAGCCAGAATTATCTGTCCCTCAGACATACCTTCAGGGGAATCTGTTTATACTTCTATCAGTCGTCTGTTGTCAACTGTATTTTATCATTCATTATATACCATGTTTGAAATTAAAGATACTTAACATGTTGGTTGTCAAGAATTGTGAAGGGTCTAAGACTTTATCTGAATACCAGTTAACGAGTGTGCCTAACAGATTAATGAATGCTGGAAGAAGACATGAAACTCCCAGGTCAGAAACAAAGGACTTCACTACCCACAGATGCAGCAGTGGCCAGAGTATCTGTATTTGCACCATTTCTGTGAACCCTGAATCCCGCCAGGTGCCATGAAGAAGGCAGGTGTTGCCTGCATAGGTAGTCAGTTGCATAATGGAAAGGAACCCAAATCCTTTATAATGAGCAGTAAGCCTGCCTGACCTTTGCCCAGAGGAAGACATTACCTTTATTACGCTGGACAGTACTCAGACCTGCCTTTGCTGCAGAGAGAGCTCTCTGCTGTCTTCCAAGTCTGTTCACTGAGCACACATCCTTGGAAAGACAGTCCGAAGCCAAGCCAGGAAGCACCCCTGCTCTTAAGACATGAAGAGATGTCATTACAGGGAAATTTGCCAATATGTAAATAGTCACGAGCAGAAATATAGCATTTTGGTTATCACGTAAGATGTAGCTCTGCTACTTGAAAGCGGGTACGAAATAACACAGTTTTGAATCACAGGCAAAAAAAATACTTGTTCCTGCCAAGACAAACATTTAGTATAATCTTTTTCTAAAGAAAACTTTCTACATAGCCCAAACCTGTTTTTGTTTTTTTCAAATTACCATTGAGAGCGCCAACATTGAAAGGAGCCATAATTAATACTGGAAGACCAAAAGGGAAGATGATTATTAACAGGAGACATATGCCTGAGTACGAGAGGGAACTGGATGGATTTTATTTTTAAAAAGTCAAAGAATGACTAGGGCATATACTGCATTATATTTAATGCAACATTTACATGCAAGTTGCCAGAACTCCCAGAAATGCTTTTAGTAGGATGTCATTTTGCAACTCTGTGTGTATTAGAGATGACCAGGATAATTATGGGCCAATTCTGGTAACTAATATTCACTGCAAAATATCAAGCCCCATATCTTCCATGCCTGGCTCCACCCAACATTCAGACCTTGCTTCAAAGTTACCACCTCAGGGAAGACCTGTGATCAACCAACCTAAATCTGCACCCAGACCCTACCAGTCAGTCTGAGAGGATCTCATTGTTGGGTTTGTTTATTGATAACTCCTCCCTCTCCAATCCTCCCCTACACCCTTGCCTACATGAGATTCACTGGGGAGGATCCTTGTCTGTTTCTTCATAGCTCTGTCTCCTGGGCACAGAATAGTGTCTGAGACAGAAAAATCAAGAAATAACCAAAGGATGAGTGGATCCATTGTTTTACTCTCTCAGGGCTCCAACTGGGTGCTGTGCTGTTCAGATCTCTCTCCATCCATAGGTTTCTTGGTAGTTGTCAACTCTTCTCAGCAGTGTGCTGGCAAAGTTCGTTTTCTCGAAACTCATAGATCACAGGTAAAATCATGGCTTGGCTAAAGAGGAAGAAGGCCCTCTCATCCTTCCACTCGAAGTTACTCTGGTTTCCTCTTTCTCATTATATTGCTTCTCGTCATTTGTTCCTTGGTTTTCATTTTTTCCCTGAGTATAGCGTCATTCCTGGCCAATCTTGGATACCTTAGCAGTTCACCCCGTTCATAAACCATCTTCCTTTCAGCCTCCCCTCCTGCTAATCACTCAGCTTCCAGCAACTTGTGTGTGATGTTTGCGTGCAGCCATGTACCACAAGTGTACACACATATGTTGTGTGTATTTTGGTCTGATAAATACACAGAAAGAATGATAAGGGCATAGAGTGAATGCAGGAATATGGAGTCTCACTTTTTCAAAGCAAATATTAATTTTATAAGGGCAATTTCGGAAAATAAATCAAATTTTTCTATTTCATGTTTGGGTTAGGTCCCGTAAAATGTGAGTTGTATCAAATTTCAGATTATTTGAGCCACATCAAGTTTTGGATTAGTCAGTCTTTCTGAACCAGGGCAGAGTTCTAGTAAATGTTCCCAGGAAAAATATCAACTCATCAACTCTAAAAGAATACATGTATTTTTTTGTTTCTGGGATTATTTCTAATACAAATCATACCCCCATTCATCCGCCTGCCTCCACCCTTCCTAAATTCTTGCTTTTTACACATATTCTGCAGAAGTAGATTTCCCGAAGGAAAAATCAGGGAGTAAGCAAGTGCTATTAGCGCAGGAGTTGACCTAGGATGAAGCCACGCATTTTCAAGTTGGACGGGTAATTCATCTCCCTGTAGATTACCATCTGTTTCCCTCTGTGTCCCTAGGGTTTTCCTAATTCATCTTGCAGATCAAACCTGGTTACTCAGAGCCTGAGGTGTGCTGTGAAGGACAGAAAAGGGTGTATTTAAGGGGAGATGTCAGCTACCACACACAGAAAAAGTTACTTAGCATTGGCAAGTCTTTCTTCATTGCTGGGCAAGCTTTCCTTCTTTTCCCTATTTATCTATGTTATTTTCTTTTCAGGTATGTTTCTAATGCTAACAGAAATACCATTGGTTTCCTTCTCATCCAGTTTCATATCCCAGTTTCTGTTCATTAAATCTAAGGCAATAAAATTACTATCTGGTCTCTTCTTAGCTCCAGTAAAGGCCCTGCTGATTGCTCATTAGTTTGAAGAGACTGGTTTGCAAATAGGGAGACTTCTTGAGAATGATTAGGGGGGTTTTCTTTATCTGGCAATGCTTAAGTGCTGAGTTGAAGGAAGTTGAGGCCCGGAGGTAATTGTTACAGATCACATAAATACCAAGAGGAAGGCAAGACAGGAACTCTCAGCTGAGAAGGTTGCATTTGTACTGAAATGCCAGTAATTGACTAAATGAGAGCAAGGACCTAGGTCTATTTATATTTGCAGGAATTCTTCTGTCAATAAAGGGAAAAATACATTCAATACAGTGCTGAAAATGATTCAGAAGTTTTAATTTTTGATGGAAAAAAGATGAACAAATCTAGCAATCAGCAGTCCTAGCTAGTAAAAGTCATGATCCACTGTAGCAGTTCAGAAACATTTATTGTCTTTAGTCTCTGTTCTGTGAAGAGTTAAAAGAGCCCAGCTTAAACCACAACACCTTGTTTCATGGTTTTATAGCACACTGATTTCCTGATATCATACCAAGACACAGTGATATAATCCATAAGGCAAAGAACTCAAATTTAACACCCAGCCATCACTTTCTGCCTTGTCCTTAGGCATAATCACCGAGTTTCCTTTTTAATCTTACCTCTGTAAGCAGTTCCTTCATCCTTACAAAGTTTTGAGGGATGCATCCTTGCCTCAAAAATATGTATAGCATAAAGGAAGAAACTGAATGTTTATTTAAAAAAATAATAAATAGTTATGTTTGACCATGAAAAAAAAATATGGATAGCATTTTACATTTTTTTACATTTTTATTTTTTTATTGAAGTATAGTTGAGCATTTTATTTTATTTTATTTTATTATTTTTTTAAATTAATTAATTAATTTATTTTTGGTTGCATTGGGTCTTCATTGCTGCGCACGGGCTTTCTCTAGTTGCGGTGCGCGGGCTTCTCATTGTGGTGGCTTCTCTTGTTGTGGAGCACGGGCTCTAGGCGTGCGGGCTTCACTAGTTGTGGCTCACAGGCTCAGTAGTTGTGGCACATGGGCTCAGTAGTTGTGGCTCACGGGCTATAGAGCGCAGGTTCAGCAGCTGTGGTGCACGGGCTTAGTTGCTCCGTGGCATGTGGGATCTTCCTGGACCAGGGCTCAAACCCATGTCCCCTGCATTGGCAGGCAGATTCTTAACCACTGCGCCACCAGGGAAGCCCGAGCATTTTATATTTTAACTGTGATTCAAATTCTCTCAATGTGGTAAAAAGATAAAGGTGATTTATCAGGAAAAACAGGAAACCTTGTACACTTAAAAAATAATAATAAGCTATTATGAAATAAATACTGAATTAAAAGAAAACTAAACTCAACTTCAGATGGCCAGAAACTGCAGACAGTTCTCTGTAGTCAAAAGGCTTTGAAAGCGTCACAGGTACTTAAGCCTTCGTTCACCAATTCACAACACAAAACATGTAAACATGAAGGCTACATTGTCACCAGATATTATCCCGTTATTGTCTCAAATCTCTCTCCGTGTGTCAGTGAGAACCTGGTCTTTCTGAGATGTGATCTACTGTATGACAATAAGAAAAAACAGAGAAGGATTCAAGTGCTATGAAGAACACCTTCCAATAACTCTCAGTGTGGAATGAAATCAAGTAGAATATTACACTGACCTTCTCAATTTATGTCTCTTTTAAAAACAAAAGTTGGCATTTGCATGGTAATCTTTCAGGCAATTTGGCAGAAAAAAAAATCCAATTCAAATATTTCAAAAGAATTCTACCTGTCCTTAAAAAACATTTCTTGGAGACCCATTAATGACAAGAAATATCTTTCAAGGCCTCCCTCAAACACTGTCGCATTTATCAGGTGACATTTTCTTCTACTTCACATAACTTATCTGACACAGTAGCGTTATCAGCAGTATACTACAAGGAAGATCATTGGAATCAAGAGAGCTAATCCACCTTTCTGCTTCAACTGTCAGAGGGGAGAAAAAACTGAAGTCACAGCAAATACTTTTAAAACCACAACAGTGGAATGTCAATTTCCTGACTCAGCAACCCAAACAAAAATGGCAAACCTGTTCACAAAGCCGTAAGAACCTGCCACATCTGGTGTTCAGTGGCATAATGTGCTTTCATAGCTAACTTGAATGGAACTTGTAGGAAAGAAAGATGTGACAGACCCCTCGCCCCAATCTGCAAGTAAGACACTGCATGCTCGCCTACTGTCCAATAAATTCAGCTGAGTTAAGGCATAAATCTAGTACTTCGGTCTAAAAGAGCAAAAGTTGCAGAAAAGTGATTTCAACTCTAAGAAAGGACAGTGATTTCCAAATAAATCTAGTAGAAAGCAATGTTACTTGGCCACAAAGTTAATCAGGGAGCAAAATGGACGCAGGCAAAATCTTAACACCGTGATATTCACACACCCCCATCTTCCTTATGCCATGAAGCAAAGATTCCTACATATTAGAACAAAACAAGCATGCTGATTACAGAAATTTCCCTGCATGGAAGACAAAAAAACATGTGACTTGATGAATATATTGTTCCTATTTATGTCATATCAAAAAAGTGAATCTTTGAAGATATAATTATTTTTCCAAGGACAAGCCCCATAAGATATTTTGACTTCCTCTGTTTGTCTGTCTGTCTCTTTCTGGACAGGAAGTCCCTCACTTAAGAACTTCTACCCACCTTACCAAGATGCTGGATATGTTGTTACAAAAGTTGAAGGGTATTCTCTCATGGGAGAGAAACTTTCTAAATATCCACTGGGCTAGCAGCCATCGTATGAAGAAATGCCCTTCTTGGGACTTCCCTGGTGGTCCAGTGGTAAGGAATCAGCCTTACAATGCAGGGGACGCGGGTTCTATCCCTGGTCAGGGAACTAAGATACCACATGTCACTGGGCAACTAAGCTCGTGTGCCATCACTACTGAGCTCGCGTGCCTCAACGAGAGAGCCCGCGTGCTGCAAACAACAGAGCCCACACGCTCTGGAGCCTGTGTGCCACAACTAGAGAGAAAACCCGCATGCCACAGCTAGAGAAGCCTGCGTGCTGCAACTAAAGATCCCACATGCCTCAACAAAGATCCCGCATGCCGCAACTAAGACCCGATGCAGCCAAAAATAAATAAATAAATAAATAAATAATAAAAATAAATCTTAAAAAAAAAAAAAAAGAAACACCCGTCTTGAAAGGTGGCAGAAAGCAGCAGTGGGCACTTTCACTCCATCCCACCTTTGCTGCTTCTGACTTGGCCGAGTAAGGAGGGATATAGTTAGATCCTAAAACTGGTTCATCAAAGTCCAGAAGTTAAATTTTTTTTTAAATGTTCAAATTCCTTTATTTTGTTTTCTACTTTGATACTAAAGCACTTAAAGGGAAAGAATCTAGGAAAAAGATTTTCACAGGAAAATTTGCAATTTAATATTTTGTAGACTGGGTTCAGGATCCTACCTACTGTCAAGATGACACCCTGTTATCACACTTGTGCAAAACACCCAAACATGGCTTATTGCAGACTCAGTCACAGCCTGTCACGTCTTACTACTTAATTGTCATGTACCAATATCAACAGAGACCATTTTTTGTCACTAATAAATGTTGTTATTGTGGAAGTTTTCATGTAATTAATTCTACCTCTAACTTCAAGCTTAAGAGAGCAAGATCTATGTGCCTACAGGTACCACCACGAGTAGCTAAGAAGCCTGCCTTCCCCTACCCTTCAAACTTTAAACCACCCTCATCGGCCACCTTAGCTACTGTAGCATCCTATACTTTTACAAAATTCCCTTATGACCAATTCCAACATTGTTCCATGGAAGAGTTTTATTTCTTCCTTCCTTCTTTCTTTTATATGAAAATATCTGTTGATTTCCTACTCAGGTTAAAGCATTACGCTTGAAACTGGGGAGAGACTACTTAATGCACAAATAGTTCTGTCATCATTCAGGAAGGACAGTTATAGGCAATAACAATTTCATGTGATAAATGTTATGATCGGGGGGGTGAGCCCTTAAGAGGGACACTGAAACAGTGAGGGAAAGCACCCTGTAAGAAGTGATGACCTTTACAGTAGAAGGAGGAGAGGCAGAGGAGTTACCCTGCTGAAGAAGGGGGTCTGGTTGGAGACAGAGTGTGAGGAGTGGGGACTCATGAAAAATGGGCTTGATGATGTCAGCAGGGACCATATCATAACACGTTTGTTTGGTTTTTTTAATGAATTTATTTATTTATTTATTTATGGCCGCGTTGGGTCTTTGTTGCTGTGTGCGGGCTTTTCTCTAGTTGCAGCGAGCAGGGGCTACTCTTCGTTGTGGTGCGCGGGCTTCTCATTGCGGTGGCTTCTCTTGTTGTGGAGCACGGGCTCTAGGCACACGGGCTTCAGTAGTTGTGGCTCGCAGGCTCAGTAGTTGTGGCTCGCAGGCTCAGTAGTTGTGGCTCGCGGGCCCTAGAGCGCAGGCTCAGTAGTTGTGGCGCGTGGGCTTAGTTGCTCCGTGGCATGTGGGATCTTCCCGGACCAGGGCTCGAACCCGTGTCCCCTGCATTGGCAGGCAGACTCTTAACCACTGCACCACCAGGGAAGCCCCTTATAACATGTTTTTAAACCATGTTAAAGATTAGCCCTCTATGCTAGCACCAGTGTAATTACCTGAGAATTACATGTGTCATCACATTTGAGTTATCAGAAGATTGGTGTGGAGTTTAGAGAATGGATCAGAGAAGAACCATGAACTGAGGTTAGAAGAGCAGTTAGGTGCCTGGTTAGAATAGTCGCCATGAGAGAAAGCAGTGGCCAAGCTGAGGAACTGCTGGTGAGGATGGCGAGAAATATATGGATTTGAAACATTCAGGAGGTAAATGGGATTGACTGTAAGTGTGGTGACAGACAAGAGTGTCGAGGTCTTGAACGACTGCATGGATGGTGTTGTCAGCCCCTGAGATGGGAAACGTGGTAGGAGGAGCATGTTTGGTGAGAAGAAGGAGTTCCATTTGTACCTGAGGAGTTTGAGATGGTTGTAGGGCATCCCAAGGGAGCTTTCCAGGAGGCACGTCAATCCATGAGTCCAAGTTAGAGAGAGAGAGAGGGGGTTGGAGGAGGGGAGAGAGAAGGAGAGGGAGAGGGTCGGGGGGAGGTGAGATGCCGGGAGAAACAGATTTGGGAGTCATCACATTGTAGCCAAGACTTGGAGCCACGGGCGTGGATGAGAGAGCAGGACAGCAGCCGACGAGGAGCGTGGAAGAGGGTGACAGGACCCAGAACCGAGCTCGGAGGAAGGCAGACATTCAAGGTAGAGAAACAAGAAGAGAAAGCTGAGAAGTGTCTAGGGGGGCAAGAGCAGAACCAGGCGAGTATCACCAGCGGAGCATTCTGGACTCGGCACCTTCTCTTTCCTGTGTTTTATCGACCCCTCATCCGCGTGTGTGTCAAGAGGAGACAGATGCAAAATTCAAGACAATTCAAGGTTCAAGATGTAATGAGAATTCAGACCCTCAACTTTCCACCTCCCCTTCCTGTTCTCGACTCAGCTCTGAGGCCTGGGAGGCTGACCCCTTCCTTGATCTCGGCTGCGTCCTGTCCTGCCCACAGGAAGCCGCGGCGGGAGCTGGGAGGGCAGGAGGAGAGACTCAGGTGTTCCTCGGCTTCCCTCCCTGCCTCGGTGCCCGTGTGTCCTGCTGTGGCTGTTTGGGCAGGTTTAAAGCTCCCAGCAGGGCCCTCCTCCACTGTCAGATCTGAGCCTGGTGGCCTTGGGCTCTGGAAAGCTCCTCCTTCCCCTAGGATACCAGCTTGCTGCCTCTCTCCCTACCTCACACTTCTGTAAGTACAGTTGTTCCTCTGTGATCGCCTCTCCCTTGCGCTCATATGGGGTTAGACGCTGTTTTCTCCGGAACTAATCTGCCTTCAAACAAAAATATAACAAAATCTGTATCTCTTTAAAAGTTTGTTCATCAAAATGCTAACTGCTTTCTAGAATTTAGAGCTGTCTCTGTGTACCCAAACTCTCCTCATTTGCCAAGCTTTCAATCCTTCTACCCTAGGTTTGAATCCTATCCTCCCTTACTTCCCCAGGAATCTCACGCCGTGAATTATTGCTTCTCTACCCTGAGTTTCCCCTTTTCCCTTTCTACTAGAGCCTCCTCGTTGGCTTTCAACCTGCTCGGGCACCTTCCGTCTGAAGGAAAAGCAGCAGCCTCTGACTTGCCCGACTTCCCTCCAGGTATGGCTTCCCTCCCTCTCCTCACAGGCAGCTTCATTAAATTGAAGCTTATTTTTCTTATTCTTTCTATCCCCCCACCTACAGTCATCTTAACTCACTCCATCTGGCTTCTGCTCTAAGGACATCCTAATAACCGTCTTCGTGGAAGTCACCAATGACTTCTGTGACCCTAAATTTAATGGAAGGTATTCATTTCTCAACACTCCATTCTTTCTGAAATACTTTCTATCTTCCCTTGGACAGGTGTAAGGGGAAAAACAAATTAAGAGGCTTAATTCTCCCTGTTGAAAAGAGATATTTTTTTCCTCCTTTTTCTCAGAGCATTTACTTTAGGAAAATTCTAAGTACTTTCTCCTCTCTTTGAAGTGTATATACATTTTCTTGAAGACTTGGTAGAACTTTTGTCAGCTTAATGACCCAGAAATGTTTTTCTCAAGGACCTGGTAACCGTCTCTTTGAAACTTAACATCTAGAGAGATAGCACCCCTGACCCCCAGTCTGTGTGGGAGGGTAGGAGACTAAGTTTGTGGGCATCTTGCTTCAAGTTGCAAAACCACCTCCAGTCAAAAAAGATATGAGAAGTTTGTTTTTCCTCTGGTTAAAGCCAATTTGCTAGCGTAAATGGTCACCCCACCCCAGTTACCAGGTAAAGTTGGGGTGAACGTGTGTGACCAACGGTGCTGTCAAGTCCTCTTACTTGAGGACTAGTTGTTTATCTCAAGAGCATGTATGTGATGTTGGGAAGTTGGCTGGCTACTGTTGGGAAAGCTGGTCTCATGCACAACTTTACAGGCTTCCCTCAGCAGCATAGGAGCGGCCTTGGGCTTGGAACACTTTCTTACCAAGAGATAAGGAGCCCACACAAATCATGCTGGGCTTGTCACCTTGTGTGGGAATATCTTTCCTTGTTTCAGGTTCAGTAAGTGCTCTTTGGTCTTCACCTGAAGCGAGTGTGTCATGTGGCACCTGGCCAACTCTGCTGTTATGTCTGTCCTCCATGGGGAGGGGACGGCGTCCTCCACTGCATCAGGACAGGGGTGCATGTAGGCGAATTGCCCTGCTTCGGCACCACCAAGAGGCAGCAGGCAGAGCGTTTGCTCTTCTGTTCCTGGTGACCAGCATTGTGACTATCTTTGCCATCTTCCATGTAGTGGGAATCTCCCCCGGGATTGGTTAGCTGTGCAGGGCTTCCTGTTCTCCCGGGACTGATGGCTGGTGCACAGAACTGCTCCACAGCTGTGCACAGGGGGAGATCTCTTTCCGTCTTTGCAGCCTCTTAGCGGGTTGCCTGAGATGCGAATCATGTTCTGGTTTAATGCTTATTCAACAAGAAAAGGATTTTATTTCTCTTCCACCTTTGTGAAGATGATTTCTGGGATGCAAGAAGATTTTTTTTTTTTATTTCCCCAACGTTTGTTATCACCAGCCCTTTTCCTTTTTCATTCTATATAATGCCATCCTGCTTTCCAGCAATCATTTGTTCCACACTGCAAAATGATTTTTCAAAATGTGAATCAAATAACATTAAAGCCAAGACCTTTCTCTGTTCCCATGCCACTTGCTTATAATACTTCAGTGACTCTTTTTTTTTTTAAATTTATTTATGTATTTAGTTAGTTATTTTTGGCTGCGTTGGGTCTTTGTTGCTGCACACGGGCTTTCTTTTTTGTAGTTGCGGCAAGCGGGGGCTACTCTTCCTTGCATTGCGCAGGCCTCTCATTGCAGTGGCTTCTCTTGTTGCAGAGCATGGGCTCTAGGCACGCGGGCTTCATTAGTTGTGGCATGTGGGCTCAGTAGTTGTGGCTCACGGACTCTAGAGCGCAGGCTCAGTAGTTGTGGCGCACGGGCTTAGTTGCTCTGCGGCATGTGGGATCTTCCCGGACCAGGGCTTGAACCTGTGTCCCCTGCATTGGCAGGCGGATTCTTAACCACTGTGCCACCAGGGAAGCCCTCAGTGACTCTTAAGATAAAAATTTAAAAGCAGTAAAACAGTTTACCAAGCCCTGTGATCTCAGGCTGCATCTTGCACCATTGTCTTTGTCTCCAGCTCCTCAAATGTACCGTACACACCAAGTCTGCAAAATTCTGTGCTCAGCATGCCCACCCCATGTTTCCTAATTAACTCTGACTCACCATTATGATATTAACTTAAGTATCACGTTTTTGGGGGACACTTAGCTGTCGTCAAGGCTAGGTCAGATCTTCCTGCTATAGTTATCAGAGCATTATATGTAATTACTGTGGTACACCTATTACAAATTGTGTAGTGGAATTATTTGATTGCTGTCTTTCTTCTCCATTTGACAGTAAGCTCCAAGAGGGCAGGGTCATGATCTGTTTTGACTTACCGTTGCATGTCCATGGCCTAGGACAGTGTCTGGTGGATGGTAGGAGTTCAAGAAAGGTTACATTCATCCTGTTCCCCATGGGAATAAAATATTGCCATTTGTATGCAATAAATGAGAAAAGATTTAGCAAGCTCAATGTTAATTTTTCTTCAGTTAACTTCCTTAAAATTTTAACTTTAAAGATATGTGGCTAAGAAATTAACTGTTGTACACCTTTATGATAAAACCCTCCAGAAAGTAGGCATAGAGGGAACTTATCTCAACATAATAAAGGCCATATATGAAAAACCCACAGCCAACATCGTTCTCAGTGGTGAAAAACTGAAACCATTTCCTCTAAGATCAGGAACAAGACAAGGTTGTCCACTCTCACCACTATTATTCAACATAGTTTTGGAAGTTTTAGCCACAGCAATGAGAGAAGAAAAAGAAATAAAAGGAATCCAAACTGGCAAAGAAGAAGTAAAGCTGTTACTCTTTGCAGATGACATGATGCTATACATAGAGAATCATAAAGATGCTACCAGAAAACTACTAGAGCTAATCAATGAATTTCGTAGAGTAGCAGGATACAAAATTAATGCACAGAAATCTCTTGCATTCCTATACACTTATGATGAAAAATCTGAAAGAGAAATTAAGGAAACACTCCCATTTACCATTGCAACAAAAAGAATAAAATACCTAGGAATAAACCTACCCAAGGAGACAAAAGACCTGTATGCAGAAAACTATAAGACACTGTTGAAAGAAATTAAAGACGATACAAACAGATGGAGAGATATACCGTGTTCTTGGATTGGAAGAATCAACATTGTGAAAATGACTCTACTACCCAAAGCAATCTACAGATTCAATGCAATCCCTATCATACTACCAATGGCATTTTTCACAGAACTAGAACAAAAAATTTCACAATTTGTATGGAAACACAAAAGACCCTGAATAGCCAAAGCAATCTTGAGAAAGAAAAATGGAGCTGGAGGAATCAGGCTCCCTGACTTCAGACTATACTACAAAGCTACAGTAATCAAGACAGTATGGTACTGGCACAAAAACAGAAATATAGAGCAATGGAACAGGATAGAAAGCCCAGAGATAAACCCACGCACATATGGTCACCTTATTTTTGATAAAGGAGACAAGAGTATACAATGGAGAAAAGAAAGCCTCTTCAATAAGTGGTGCTGGGAAAACTGGACAGCTACATGTAAAAGAATGAAATTAGAACACTCCCTAACACCATACACAAAAATAAACTCAAAATGGATGTAAGACCTAAATTTAAGGCCAGACACTATAAAACTCTTAGAGGAAAACATAGGCAGACACTCTATGACATACATCACAGCAAGATCCTTTTTGACCCACCTCCTAGAGAAATGGAAATAAAAACAAAAATAAATAAATGGGACGTAATGAAACTTAAAAGCTTTTGCACAGCAAAGGAAACCATAAACAAGACGAAAAGACAATGCTTAGAATGGGAGAAAATATTTGCAAATGAAGCAACTGACAAAGAATTAATCTCCAAAATTTACAAGCACCTCATGCAGCTCCATATCAAAAAAACAAACAACCCAATCCAAAAATGGACAGAAGACCTAAATAGACATTTCTCCAAAGAAGATATACAGATTGCCAACAAACACATGAAAGGATGCTCAACATCACTGATCATTAGAGAAATGCAAATCAAAACTACAATGAGGTATCACCTCACACCAGTCAGAATGACCATCATCAAAAAATCTAGAAACAATAAATGCTGGAGAGGGTGTGGAGAAAAGGGAACCCTCTTGCACTGTTGGTGGGAATGTAAATTGATACAGCCACTATGGAGAACAGTATGGAGGTTCCTTAAAAAACTAAAAATAGAACTACCATACGACCCAGCAATCCCACTACTGGGCATGTACCCTGAGAAAACCATAATTCAAAAAGATACATGTACCACAATGTTCATTGCAGCAGTATTTACAATAGCCAGGACATGGAAGCAACCTAAGTGTCCATTGATAGATGAATGGATAAAGATGTGGCACATATATACAATGGAATATTACTGAGCCATAAAAAGAAACAAAATTGAGTTATTTGTAGTGAGGTGGATGGACCTAGAGTCTGTCATACAGAGTAAAATAAGTCAGAAAGAGAAAAGCAAATACCATATGCTAACACATATATATAGAATCTAAAAAACAAAAACAAAAAAAGGTTCTGAAGAACTTAGGGGCAGGACAGGAATAAAGATGCAGACGTAGAGAATGGACTTCAGGACACAGAGAAGGGGAAGGGGAAGCTGGGATGAAGTGAGAGAGAGGCATGGACATATATACACTACCAAAGGTAAAATAGATAGCTAGTGGGAAGCAGCCGCATAGCACAGGGAGATCAGCTTAGTGCTTTGTGACCACCTAGAGGGGTGAGATAGGGAGGGTGGGAGGGAGATGCAAGAGGGAGGAGATATGGGCGTATATGTATACATATAGCTGATTCACTTTGTTATATAGCAGAAACTAACACACCATTGTAAAGCAATTATACTCCAATAAAGATGTTAAAAAAAAAAAAGAAATCAACTGTTGTATTAAGATGTGTTTCTTAGGTATTCCATTTGCAAGATCTTGTCTCTTGACTTAGATGACAGTTGCTTATCTATTGCCGTGTAAGAAATCAACACAAAACTTAGTGGTTTAAAACAGACGTTAAACTTTTTCTGTAAAGGGTCATGTGGTAAGTTAGCAATCTCTGCTGCAGCTACTCCACTCTGCCCCTGTGGTGCAGAAGCGGCTGTCGACAGCACACAAGCGGAGCGTGGCTGTCCTTCCATGTCAGGCTACTGATGGGCACCGACATTTGAACATCAGAGAATTTTCTTGTGTCAAAAAATATTATTTTGAGTTTCTTCCGCCATTTAATAATGTAAGATCCCTTCTTAGCTCACAGACTGTACAAAAACAGGCAGTGGGCTGGATTTGGCCCATGGGCCAACGACAACCTTTATATTACCTTAACTATTTGGGGATGTTGAACAATAGTCAGTATCGACCCTGTAAGAACAAGGAGCTTTATTTGGGGTCTTCACAATTGCAATTTGGGAGACACAGATTCAGGTAAAACCAAAAGAGTGTTCCAGGGGAGGGAAAGAGTCAGGGTCTTATAAAGACAAATAGCCACATGGTTGTGAAAGTTGCCTGGTGAGAATTATGATTGACACGTCAGGGAATATTTGTCTTTAAGGAATCAGGAGTTATTTTAGGGTAGGGGTCCGAGAAGTATCTTGAATTTCTGGCAGATGTTCTAGATGCCTTCGTTAGGATAATAAATGGTCAAAAGGTCAGATCCCATCCAGGCTGAAGTGTGCATAAGGCACAGTCGCTCAGTGACCTCCCAGCTCTGTTTCAGAGAGCTCCCTTAGCAGTACTGGCTCCGTTTTCATCTTCCATCCGCAGGCGTTAAGAATTCAGACAGAACTAATTGGGGTGATTCTCCTGCTTGTCTTGATGTTGACAAATTGGGGTGATTCTCCTGCTTATCTTGATGTTGGTAGCACTTGGCTTTGGATGTGCTGGCCCGGAGGGTCTAAGACAGCTTTATTCAGGCGCCTTGCACCTTGGTGGGAATGCTTGCGAGGCTGGGCTCAGCTGGGATCGTGTCTGCAATCACTCAGCTGGCTTTCAGCGAGGTTCAGGATGGCCCATAAACATTCTGGCAGGGGGTAAGACGTTTTCCGTATGTAAAGTGAGTCAGGTCTTGAGAGGAGCGAGGACGCTTATCAGGGGGAACAGCGTATCACAGTGCATGCTTCCTAGTTCCCTCCTAAGAGAGCTCTTATGCTAATACACACGGTCAGGTTTTGTACAACTGTTCGCTTTTCATCTGATCATTTGCTTTCTTTCTTCATCCTTTCAATTGCCTTTCCTTCTCAGTTCAAAACAAGCCTGCAGAGTAAATGCTGAGGCATAATCCTGTATTAATTTATGGGCCGTGGCGTGGCTTACTAGAAATGAAACGCTCTGGTCCCATGAAATCCTAATCACTTTCACAGCCAGCAGGTGCCAGGGTTAAAGCATTTCCAGTGAAGTGAACAAGAACATTTAATAAAACCAGGGCTGGGGACTGGATGCATTTGAGTCAGGAAGAGGGAAGTACTGAACTACTGATCAAAGCTTAGCCGGGGGAGGCAGCTCTGTTTGGCTTTAACTCAGCGGGAAAGGCAGCAGCTTCAAATCCATGGTCAGTTCAATTCAATTTATGAGAGACTTACCCCGTTATTTCTGTATTGCATACCAAGCAGAGAGGTTCTGAGCAGGCTTATGAAAAATCGCCCAGGTGAAAGAGATAATATAAAAATTGTCCCCTGTGCAAGTTCTTTCAACTACCCCTGACCCTTTGAGCCCTTCTCCCAAAGCAGATCAGAATCTCAAAAGAAGGGAAGGGACTCCCAGCAAGGCATCTGTGTTTGGAGTGGACAGCTCTCGTCCCGTTCCCTGCAGAAAATTTCTCTCTGGTGCAGGATGAGTGGTGGGAAAGCCCTTCCTATTAACGGCCGACCGGGAGTTGCCAAAATGAAAGCAGGTTTTAGGAAAACACAACTCTGCATGTGCTGGGATTCATGAATTTCCTGAATATACAAATGGCTGTGAATGATTTTTCTAAAATCTAAGAACAATGGACATAAGGACATCTTGAAATGCATTGCAAATCCAAAATAAGGTATATTAAGGCATAAAGACTAATATAATTTAGTTTTGATTATCAGTTATGCCAATCCAAAACAACTTCTCAAAGCTGGCAAAAATTTTACATGTCTCCTAAAAGCAGAGGGAAGTTATACCCAATAGAATGTAAGCCAAAAGTAATAATCAAACATTTGCTGATGTAGTATTAGGTCTGGAATGCCTGCTATGAAGACCTTGGCAGGAAATGTATCTTCTTAATAATGTTTAATTTATAGTAACAGTAGAATCAGCTTGTTTTCCCTGAGTTCAACTTATGGTATCAGGCAGAATATTGCACATGTTTTCATTTTTAGTTTAATCTTGGTTTTGAATGCTAATTTTATTTATTTTTTTTTACATTTTTTTCATATTCTTGTCCATTAAAGTTTATCACAGGATATTGAATGTAGTTCCCTATGCTCTACAGTAGGACCTTGTTGTTTATCCATTCTCTATATAATAGTTTGCATCTGCTAACCCCAAACTCCCACTCCATCCCTCTCCCTCCCCCCACACCCTGTCCAGGCAACCACAAGTCTGTTCTCTATGTCTATGAGTCTGTTTCTCTTTTGTAGATACGTTCATTTGTGTCATATTTTAGATTCCACATATAGGTGATATCATATGGTATTTGTTTTTCTCTTTCTGACTTACTTCACTTAGTATGATAATCTCTAGGTGCATCCATGTTGCTGCAAGTGGCATTATTTTGTTCTTTTTTATGGCTGAGTAGTGTTCCATTGTATATATGTACCACATCTTTTTTATCCATGCATCTGTCAACGGACACTTAGATTGTTTCCATGTTTTGGCCATTGTGACCATGCTGCTATGAACATAGGGGTGCATGTATCTTTTTAAACTATAGTTTTGTCCAGGTATATTCCCAGGAGTGGGATTGCTGGATCATATGGTAAATCTATTTTTAGTTTTCTGAGCCACCTCCATACTGTTTTCCACAGTGGCTGCACCAACTTACATGCTCCACACTCTCTCCAGCATTTGTTATTTGTAGACCTTTTAATGATGGCCATTCTGACCGGCGTGAGGTGGTACCTCATTGTAGTTTTGATTTGCATTTCTCTAATGATTAGTGATCCAGTTTTATTTTTAAATGATTTAAAAAGTGATGTAAAATAGCTCAGTTAATGCATAAGTATGATAGCATAGAAAATTTAGAATTAAAGATACTAACATTGACTGTAGTACCACTTCTAAGTTTAATACAGTAGTTATTTATTTATTTATTTAATTTACTTACTATGTTTTGTTTTTGTTTTCTGGCCGTGCCTTGTGGCATGCGAGATCTTAGCTCCCTGACCCGGGCTTGAACCCGGGCCCCCTGAAATGGAAGCACAGAGTCTTAACCACTGGACCGCCAGGGAAGTTCCAAATACAGTATTTAGAAATACGTTTAATTACAAATGTAGTAATAGTCATCTTAGTTAGTGGGTCTCTCCAAAGATGTACACAGAAAAGCCTAGGAGACATTTGTGCATGTTGTGATATGAATAGGGAAAAGATTGGGAAGATGTTTCACAAATTTCAGGTAAGAAAGGAAGGAAGAAGGTGAGGGAAGATTTTGAACTGGGCCAATACATAGTCAAGCATGAATTCTCTGGGGTAGACAATAACTTAACAGGGAAAAAAAAAAAAGGGAAATTGTGTCCATGTGGCAGGTGGATGTCTGTGTGTGTTTATGTTTATTCCTTCACACTGGATAATGAAATTGCTGTCTAGATTTGTAAGATGACAGAAGGAAACCCTTCAGAGGCTTTTGCATTTGATACCTTCTGTTGGCCTACCATGAAAGAATAGCTACAAGGATATTTTATAAGCAAAGGCCTACAATCCCCTTCCTTCTTTCAGTTTTGTCAGAATCATAGCACAAACTATTCAGTTTTAAAAAGCAAAGCTGGGGGCTTCCCTAGTGGCGCAGTGGTTGAGAATTTGCCTGCCAGTGCCGGGCACATGGGTTCGAGCCCTGGTCTGGGAAGATCCCACATGCCGCAGAGCGGCTGGGCCCGTGAGCCACAACTGCTGAGCCTGCGCGTCTGGAGCCTGTGCTCCGCAACAAGAGAGGCCCGCGCACTGCGATGAGGAGTGGCCCCTGCTTGCCGCAACTAGAGAAAGCCCTCGCACAGAAACGAAGACCCAACACAGCCAAAGATAAATAAATAAATAAATTAAAAAGCAAAGCTGTTCAAGAATATGACTGCTAATGGAGCACTTGAAAGCCCTCCTTGTTTTGACAAGCCAGGTTCAAATAGTATTTGTGGGCAAAGAGCACGGTTTTTTTTAATCTGCATCCAGACAACTTATCCCAGGCAAAGTTTTGTGCATGATTTTTTTAAAAAAGAAATACTGTCTAGAGTTTTGACAGTGTTCTTGGCTGATAATCCTTAACCAATTAAAGAGGACCCACCGGAGACCTTGTTCATAAAAGATTTACAGAAAAGTCACAGTGTAGTTGAATTCAAAATGAAGAGTGTAAAGATAAGTGAGCATTTCTGAATAATAACCTATTCAGTAAAAGACAAAACAAAGCACCTCAAAATACAATGGAACAGCATTTAAAAAGATATCTTGGGAGACACTTCCCTCCCCTAACAACTCTTTAGAATAAACAGATTTCTTCAGGGTTACTTTGAAAGACTAAAAACTCTGAATAGGTAATTGGGTTGACAGTCGCCCTGTTTTGAGACAACGCTCCAGGGATATGCACATCTTGCCCCCAGGCAACAGCCTCACCTTGATAGTCTGAAAAACAGAAACGTTAGCTTGATTGTTTCTAGCGGAACTGACACGAGGAGGGGAAGATGCCAGTTTGTTTATTTCTAAGGGATACTGCATATCAAAGCCTGGATTAATTCCATTTGCTGCCCCTGAGAACTATTAGTTTTTAGTATATGATGTTACTTTTGCAAGATTTGATCATTTATGTTTATTTTCTTAAGTTGGGGGCAATGGCAGTAGGAAGTGAGGTCTATGACAGGACTTGAGATCTGTAGAATCACAGAATATTGGTTCTGCAGGAGAGAGCAGGCAAGGGAGGGGAATTAAAAGATACTCATTCCTATTGTATGCCAGGCACTGTGGTAGGTGCTTCACAATTTATGAAAAGCACATATATTAAGAGACCCAATATGACAGATGTGAAGAAGGCTCAGACAAGTCAAGGAGTTTCTCCAATGGCACATAGATAATGTGGTGGCAGAGAAAAATTCCAGTTTAGGGCTACCAAATGCCAGCGTTGTGTTCTTTCTGATTCACCAGGCTGGCTCCTCTGGAAGGAGACTTGGCGCCCTCTGGCTCGGTGCTGCTAAATCCCAAAGTCATACGTGTCAGTGAGGGTCTTGTGAAAATGCGGATTCTGCATTAGTAGGTCTGGGGGTGGGGCCTGAGAACCTGCATTTTTAATTAGCTCCCAGATCCTGCTGATGGTGTTGGTTTGGGGACTAAACGTAGCCAGTCTCCAGTTTACCCTCTTGGGTTCTGTTGTGGAAACCCACGGTTCAGAGATGAAGACCCTAAGAACCCAGGGCTGAGTGTGAGCCAGGGTCAACACCCAAGGGTGAGTTTGGGAGGAAGCCCCCTCCTGTCCTCCAGCAGCCCCCAGAGGAGACCCACATAAAAACAAAGACGCATGTGCTCGCTATGCAAACTCAGTTACAGGAAGGGCCTGAGCCTCCGTTTTCCAGTGGATTCCTGTCCCTCCTTCTAAGTGGGCTTCCGGAGTCACCTCTGCCAGGAACTTTTGTGTCCTGACTCCAGCTGACGCTCTTCCCAGTGCAGCTCAGGTGTAGCCTCTCCAAGCTGCCAGCTAAAGAATTTGACTCACCATCGGGCTCTACAAGGATTGAGTCATTCGCCACTGCAGCTGCTGGCCTTTAACACTCCTTGAAAGGAGTTCAGGGCGGAGGTCAGGAATGAGGCCCTCTGTGCTCTGGGAAAACTGGTAGATCAGGCCTTCAGAAAGTTAGATAGGCCTAACTATTTTAGGAGAAATATTTTACAAACCTGGATTCTTCCCATGCTTAGAAAAGCACTAAAACCATTAACTAAGATATCCGTTCCTCGTGACCAGCAGCAACCTTCCACCAAGATGTGTGCTGGGTTGCACGCACCCCCTTTACCAAAATCACATATATACTGGCTCCCCGCTTCGGAGCTGAGAGGCTGTCCCCCGGGCTATCGGCCTCAGTAAGACAATGAATAAACACACAGCCTTCACGTAGTACATTTTTTGGTTTTTTTTTTTAAGTCGACGAAGGGTAATGTACAAGCAGGTCATGGAAAGAAGCCGTTACACTTCTTCTACAACAGGGATCAGAGGCTCAAATGTCTGCGGCCGGGCAAGTAGTGGAAAGGTCTCCGCAGGCCTGGCAGGGTGCTCACAAGCGTGAACACGTGTGTGCATCCCAAGACGGCAGCCCAGACACAGCTCCCAGGGAGGACGAGGAAGGAGGCAGGACTGGGGGCGATGCAGAATCTGCAAAGGCCTCAACCAACCTTACGGAGACCTCACAAGCTGGGACCGCCCTGGCAGAGTTGGTTGGTCTCCAAGCCAAACAATTAGAGATTCGAATTAATTCAGAAAGGCTAGTTAGGCCTAAAGTCTGCTACAGCCAGTTAGGATCTCACTGCACTGTCCTGTTTGCATCTTCTTTCAGTGGCTGTTTTCTCTGAGAACCCTGAGGATCCTCCAGGGGAGGCATGGGGGCGGGGGGGGGGGGGGCGCATCTCCATGCAGTTGTAGATGATCAGATGACTATGTGTTTCTGCCCTTCCTGCTTTTTATACCCGTGATATCAGGGACTTCCTTTCCCTCTATTTTATAAGTCTGCCATAGGAACTCTAGTTGACTTGTGTAATTTGGCTTCAAAATGCTCCACTGAACAGGGGATTATCTTGTTGGCAATAGACTGCTAGAGAATCTTACTGAATGATATCAACTAGCGGTTCTTTTCCAATACCAACATCTGGTTGAATGAGGCAACTGGATAAGCTACATCCACTGAAATGTTTTTATAAAATGAACCAAATCCAGGGGAAGAGGTAGGTATTATCATGTTTTTGCATATTATTTTAACTGTCAAGGGTATCAGATAATTCAAACAGATTGTCTTACCAGATACATATATTTTAAAAATATTACCCTATGTATAATAATCCTTACTAAATGCCCTTAGTTTCGATAGCCACAACTCAAAATATGGGATTTGTCCTCTGTGCCTCAGAATATCAGAGTCATGGATTCGGTGAATTTATCCCCCATATCTGAAATTTTGTGTACAAGTTAAATTTTTAGAAGCCTAGTGTTGTGGACTGAATGTTTGTCTCCCCACTATTTCCAAATTCACCTATTGAAATCCATTTTCCAATTTGGTGGTATTAGGAGGTAGGACCTCTGGAAGGTGATTAGGGTTAGATGAGGTCATAAAGGTGGAGCCCTTCTAAGAGTGAGACGCCCTTATAAGAGTTGTCTGTCTGCCAGGTGAGGACACAACAAGGGGACAGCCATCTGCAAACCAGGAAGAGGCCCTCACCAGGTATGTGACCTGCCAGCATCCTCATCTTGGTCTTCCGGCCTCCAGAACCGTGAGAAATAAGTGTTTGTCGTTTAGGCCACCCAGCCTAGGGTTATTCATTCCAGCAGCCCAAACTAAGACACCTAGTAATTTAAAAAGGACATGGAGTGTTGGACAAAACGTATTTCGTTAAAGCATATAGATATTTGAGATTATCATTTACATATGATCTAGTTTCTTTAGAACTACATGAATGTATTTGAGGTTATTGAGCATGATGTCTGATCTAGGATTTGAGAACCTTCCAGACTGCTCTTGCTGAAGAAGGAAAAAAAATTAAACAGCAGCTTCTTGAAGAATAGAATTAACTGTAGTGGTTGCACCCTTGTTTGGATAAACCTGATTGACAGAGGCAGAGACAAGTGACATGTTCTTGACACTAACTAGTTATTTGGCCTTCTCTCTAAGTTATGAGTCACCTCTCTCTCAGTCTCAGCTTACTCAGCTACAAAATACAAAGTTAGACTCAGGGATCTCAAATGTGGATTTCACTTATGAAACTCAGATCCTATGAACCATGTTTTATATTAATAAAGTGAGTTTTAACAAGCTTTGATGTATTATATATATATATATAAATTTTTAAAAATTCTAGAAGAGAAAGGCTTATCATGGAAGCATCAGTGACCTTATCTCCCATCTCCTCTCCTCATGAGAAATCGCTCAACGATCTCTCCTGCTGATAACCTCCATATCATTAAGGGGGGAGTGATGCTTTTGCTTCTTCTCTGATTAATCAAGTTTAGATGATAAAGAGTTTACTTATACCTCTCACTGTAGTTAAATCACTATAGTGATATATTTTGTTTCTTGCTTACCTGTAAACATCTATACCTTTGTTTCTCGTTTCATTTCCTGATTTTGCACTTTGTAAGATGAAAATATTACAAAATATTACAAATATCTCCCTCTCCTTTATGTGATCTTTCTTCCCATTTCCGCCTCCCGCCTTCTATCATTTATATTTAAACTTTACTGTTACACATGTCTACAGGTATACGGTTACAGTCTGGTCTTTAACCAGATTAAGTTTTGTGTTGGATTCCAGTACTTGAAATGATGATTGCAACCATAACACTAGCTTCTCTAGCTCTGCCCACAAGTTCATTCAAGGTGTGTGTGTGTGTGTGTGTGTGTGTGTGTGTGTGTGTGTGTTGTGGAAGAGCTGAAGCTTAAACCGTGATTCTAATAGTTGAAAATCATTAACAGTGCTTACCTTGTTCTGTTGATATAGTTATGTGGGGACGCAGTGAAATAGGAAGCAGACGTGCTGCTTAAGGCATTTGGGCAGTGATTCTGCTTTTTACCACATTCAGAGATGTGGCATTTCTTCCTAAATGGTAATATAAATCCTGAATGTGAAAGGGCTTCAGCAGAGAACAAAATTAAGCTTCTCGCATCTGACACAATCTTACTTTGTGTGGAGAGTGCCGCTGGCAGCTGCCTGCCCCTTAGGGATGAAAGGAAACGGCATCAGTCACCCACTTGAGCTCAACTTCTAGATCCTTGACAAAATCAGTCGAGAACTTGGAGGGCACAAAGTGTATGGTCTCTTTTTTCGCCTACCCATAGCCTATCTGAAGGCTCCAATTATTATTACCTGTAGAGCCAGGAAATATTCTCTATGTATTATGATACTGCCAGGTATTTTTTCTCCTGAAGTTTTTCTTTCTCTTAATTTCCTCCCTTCCTCCCTCCCTCTCTCCCTCTTCCACATCCTTCCTTCTTTATTCTCCACCTGCTTCTCTCTCTCTCCTTTCACTTTCTCCTCCTTCTCTCCCCTCCTCCTCGCTTGCTTTTTATCTCACTTTTTCTAATCAGCTTTATTCTAGCCTCATATTTTTTTCAAATGCAGTCAGCATGCCAGACCTGCTGTACAACTACCATCACTAAGCTCTCAAACTGGAAACCGCTGTTTCCTTGGACCCACATCTCCCTCCCAAATGTTACACTCACTCTGTTGGAGAATATCCTGAAGTAACTTCGTAAGACAGGATGGGTGGAAAGTAAACTTTATGAATCTTACATGTTTATAGAGATCTTTATTTTAGCCCTTACTCTTGGTTGATAATTGTTTAACGTTGATCATTTTAATTTTTCCTGAAAAAAAAAAAATAAAAGGAAGGCGTTGGTTGCTTCATCGTTTTCCAGCATCCGGTGTTTTGTAGATGAAAGGTCTGGCACTAGTCTGATTCTCATTCCCTGTATGTCAACATGTTCCTTCTATTTGAGAGCTTTTAGAAACTTATCCAACAGTTTAGAAATTTCACAATGTCTGAACATGTGTCTTTTTTATTTCTCTCTGAAGCAAAATCAGTGAACACTTTAAACTGTGGGAAATGTATTTATATTGAGAAATTCATTTGCCCTATTTTTTTTTTTTTTTGATCTTCTTTTTTGTTGAAGATTTTCTTTCCTCTACCTTGCACCGTTTTCATACTATCCTGTTCTTGTCTGAAGGATATTATATTTTAAAATCTCACTGAAAATACTCCTTGCACTTTCTCTTTTACTGTTGTCTTGTGTCCCCAAGTTGTTTCTCTTTCCTCCTGCTTCATTCTGGGATGTATGATTCCTCCTACATTAAGAAAATGGCTTTCATTTTGTAGACTTTTTTCAACTATCCAGCAATCCTAGATTACCATCTAATATTTAAGAATAAGGCAACTGTCAGAAAGTCCACTCTGTGCTCCGTGAACATGGGCAGGGCTTGGCAATTGGCTAGTCCTTACTTTAGGATGAGCTAGCTAGGAGCTGACCGTCTTAATCGCTGCATGCAGAGTGCCTTGTCTGGGAAAAGGAACTCTTTGAGCTAGCTTCCCTAGCTCCTTCTCCAAGTTTATCCAAAGTGGGCAACCTCTGTGTGTGTGTGTGTGTGTGTGTGTGTGTGCGTGTGGCAGAGAGTAGGGGGGATTCCTATATTTTCTTGTTTTTAACTCTATATTTCACTAGTTTACTGTATTATTACTGACAGCTGAACTCTTAATCTTCCCAGAGTTGTATGAGCAGATCTTCTTCACCAGTTCTCAGTATAATCTCCTTCACTCTTTTTTGACATTTTTCTTCCATCTTCTGAATTTTTTGGAAGTCTTCCACTGATCCCCTTGCATTCCCTTTGATATTGTGGACTTATTTTATCTTTCTTCTTCTTCTTTTTAAACGTAATTTTAGAGCAGTAGAGGGAGAGGAAATAAGCACGTGTTTATCATCTTGACTTGTATTATTGTATGTTAGGAGGGTTGTGAGAAGCCATTCTTTGAGTAACAGACAGTGATTAAGAAATAATCACCCATAAGCAACATTTCACACATAACTAAGTAGGCTCAGGAACGCATTTCACTGATGCTCTTCCTGCCTTGGGTTTTTTCCTTGCAGGGAAGATGCAGTGGGAAAAGGAAGGCGAGTGTGTAGGTGTGTATAAATGGCACCTTTGTGGTCCCAGGCAGAGAATAATGGGCACAAGTAACTGCATATTCACGTGTGGTTTTCCAGTAGCAGTACTGAGTAAATGCAGTGAGTCAGAGGCCAAGGGGCTCGATACGATGCAAATGGTGGCCAGTAAGATACGTGATGTATCAGGTACAGTTGCTCAAAATATTATTTAAAGTCTGATTTCTTGCTTCAGGCTAGATAACAGCAATGATATTAGCCACCATTTACTGAGCACCTTCTGTGTGGGACCCTGTTCTAAATACTTTAGGCAGATCTCCACAACAATCTGGTAAAGTAGGTACTGTTACGATCCACATTCCCATTTTATAGAAGAGAAAACTCAGGCACAAAGAAGACAAGTTAATTGCTCAAGGGCATACCGCTAGTAAGTGATGGAGCCAGGGTGGGAATTAAGTTCCAGAGTTCCTCTAAGACAGTGTGTGTACGCATATGTGTGTGTGTGTGTGATATATATGCTACAGTATCTCAAAACACTTTTGGCCAATGGTATGCTGGTAAACTGTCTTTCTAGGGGGAAAACACGCCCTAATTAGTAATATTTGCTGACATATGTGGTATAAATACTCCCAACATGGCTGATTTCAGGACATTAACAATTTAACCATTGGCTCCCTGGTCAAAGGGTCTCCAATACAACATTGCTTTAGCATCATAAGAACTCAATTGAGTGAGCTTGGATCGCTTTTATTCTTAACTCTTTGGTTTAATTTTCAATCAGCCTTTATTACCATAAACAGAACAGGAGAGGAAGACAAATGACATTGGTTTTATTTAGGAATGGAAAGAAGTGTTTTGACATTTATGGTGTTTAAGGATTTTGCACAAGTTAGAAAGAAATAGAGACAGATTGCTGGCAATTGGTAGGGACTTTGTTTTCCCACATCTACTCTAATACCTGATTTTTCTCATATTATCCACGTTCTAGAAACCAAATTTTAATTAAAGAGAATACGTGAGCAACCACGTCTAATGCACAGCATAGAAAGGTCACAAGTTTAAATCAGTTGACCAATTCTTTAGTGCACTGTCCCTGCATTAGAACTATATGACTTCCTGTCCCTTTAACTCAGAAGCAAATAGGTTGATGATGGCAGCTTTAACTTTCCCCATTATATCCACTTTGAATGTGGCAATGATTTTATCCTTCAAATGGCTATGCTTTTCCAAATACTGAAATATGGCACCTCTTTACTGGCTGACCCTGGGTTGTATATGAAAAGACTCATCATATAGCACAAATGGGGCACAAACAATTCGCAGATGAACAATTTTTGTAGACCTTGTTATCTCATCTTTTTAACTTCCTAAGACAGGGGTTGAGTATATATTGAGTAACACATAAATAGCATAATACTCAAGAAAACAAGCAAAAAATTTAAATATGCCTTTTTAGAAGCTTTTTTAAAGGTCTAGGAATCTTTTTTAAAATATGACCAGTAAAGTGACATAAACAGGTCTTAATCTATTTTCATAATTAGCATCCAATTAAGATACATATTTATGTCATCAGTTTTTAATTCAAATGAAGTTAATTAAACTATTAAGATACTGAGTTCAATTATGTTCTTAGCTCCAAATTCAAATACCAAGCATCAGATGTAATAACACTTTAAAAAGAAGTCCAACAATTAAAAATTATGGGCTTTAAAAGTATATTATAGTCTATGTATGATATCTCAATTAAAAAGGCATTATGCTTATCATTTGCCTTTTGAAACAAAAAGGGATCATTTGAGTGCTGGTAATGGAAACAGACCCTTTTTTTGTTTATGTGTATATAGTGCACATAGGTATGTCTAACAACTTCAGGTCAGAATTCTATAAATCAGGATCGGCTAAACTTCTAATTTGCTGGGGAGTAACAGGCCATGAAGACTTTCAAACTCATTTTTCTGGTCATACATGGCTGCCTAACACGTCAGCGGATGGCACACGCACAGAACAGGCATTTCGTCTTGAGGTAAATACACTCCCAGGTTAAATCTGGCTGCTTTCCCTTGTTCCAAGGCCCCGTATCAGATGTCAGCAAGTCGAGGTGCCTTGGGGGAACCCACAAAAGTCAGATTTCCCCTTCCGCTCTGTGAGTGTGAGGCTGCGGGACTGCTTCCTTACTAGCTCTCAGGCTGCCGTCAGCAGCTGCTGAGTCCAGCTTGCAAGTTCCCATTTGTGAGGACTCTGCTTGGGTGGGACAGAGCAGAGGGCATTTGTGCCGAGGCTCCCCAGACGGTGACGACACAGGGCAAGGCCTGAGAACAGGTGACCTGAGGGCGTTCTCAAAACTACAGCTTTCTAGCCCTAACTTACAAAGAGCATTAAATCTTAAGATGAGTGTAGGACAAAACGGAGCAGATATACCGAAGGTGGGGGACAATATTGTACATGCAGTTTTATTAATGACTCCTGATGTAAAAGGAAGGTAATGAAGGCAAAGATGATAGTGAGAAAGCCCACTTACAGTCCTGTCTAGTTGTCCGCAGACGGCTGACCGAGCGCTCAGGAAAACAAGGCAGACGAGAGTTACTGACTCACTGCTAATTCAAACCACCAACATCTGCACAAGAGATTAGTAAAACCACAGTACAGATCAAGTTCCCTAAATCATTTCCGTAAGAAATTATCAATACAAAATATTTGTAGCTAAAAGGTCAGAGATTTTTTTTGGTGGCTAAAAACCTTCACACATTGAGAGCACCATCAGAGGAAAAAGCCCAAGAAAATCAACAGTTGCTCGTCAGAAGACGGCCCACGTTTTCTAATACGTGCTGAACAAAACGCACCTTTATGATTAACAGCATTCTTTCCTCTTCAAGCTAGAAGAGACCGTTATGTACAACTGATAACCAGTGATAAGAGACATATTACTCTAAGGTACTGAGATTCAATCAGGACTTACCATGCTGTGACTCATTGTTACTTTTTTCTTTGGGTCTAAAAACGTTGGCTACTCTAATTATTTTAAGTATCCAAATATAGATTATTTCTTGTGGCTTTACTATATCACTATGGAAATAAATCCCCAAAGGAGCAATTTCTTGAAACACTGAGCAGAAATCCAAATATCACTCAAAATTTAAACATATACAAAATACATACACACACATATTCATTTTCAGGGGATATACAAAGCTTAAATAAAAACAGATAATAAACATTTTTGAGATATAGAAAGTGAAAATGCTCTTTTAGCATAAAATTTTTGTGCTTATCTTACACAAAGAATTTTAGAATACATGAGGCACATTATACGATGACAGTGAGTAGCCTTTTCAGCCTCTGTTTCTTTCTTCTTTAAATATAGATGCGGACAGAAAAGATGGATTAGATGCAGTCGACTTTTTCCTCAGTTGGCTCACTTTTTAGAGGATTGTAAACCATGAAATGAAACTGAGTAAATGTTGAAAGTTTATTGCAGGCAGCACCTGGGGCCAAGAAGAGAAAAAGTTGTTTGGTTAAATAGAGAATGCACATGTAATTTACAACCAGTACAGACATCGCTTCTGCACCTGGACACTGGCTGTTGTGTACCTGCTGTCCAGTCAGGCCACACGGAAGTGGGCTGTGTGTCCACCTTAGTGCAGATTAGTTGACAGTCCATGAGGGCAAAGAAAGGCGGTGGGAAAGCCATCTCTTTGAACCTCGGAATAGAGGCTGATTTTTTGCTCCTATACATATGTGGTCATTGCTACTGTTATTTTAATGTTTTCATACCCTTTTCGCAGAAGAAGAAAATTTTCAGGCACACACTAAAAACTGTATTTCCCTAGTGACTAGGCCATTCCCTTCATCCATCCATAATCCTCCCCTCCCCAGGCACCCTGCTCTTTTCTACGCTTCTACACGGGTAGAAAGTGAGCCTTGTTTTGTCAAGATGCTCTCTGTCAGACAACAGTGATTTCTTCCCCTGCTCAGACACCTGGAGGGAGCCCTTCTAATGCCATTACTTTAAATATAAGGGGCTGGTCAATTTTAAATTCATCTACAATTATATAATTATCATTTTTACATCCTGTTAAATCTAACTTTGAGCCTTCTAAGGTTTATTTCCTAAGAGGGAATCAATGAAACTGATTTATTTTAGACACAAAGCCTCCCCACCCATAACTTATATTGACTTTTGTATTTTAGTACTTAAAAAGGAGTAAGGAATTCCTCAAACAAGTTTTTCAGATACCAAACTGTGGGAAGTAAAAGATCAAAGCGCAATAATAAGCAGTCTACCCTAATAAGCTGTATTGATCAGTGTAGGCTGTGTACCTTCCCCACCTGAAATCTCACTAATGAGGAGCAGCAGTGGTTGATCTTGAAATGCTTTGAAACTGTGATAGGCTCACACGGAAAGTAAATGAAGCAAAGGACGTGCCTCAAATACAGCGCAAAAATAATTCTGCTAACGCCTTTAGTTTACTAATTAGTAATACATTTTGTACCTGGGATCCCTGAGATCTAAATGACTGAGACCTTTAAATAATGAACAGAGAAGTGGGGAAGATCATTTATCCCTACCTACTTCTAACGAATAAAAGCATTTGACTAGATTAGCCCATCTCAGCATGTACTTGAGCCGAAGCTAAGCTTTCCTGAGGACAGATGTCAAGGGTAAGACCGAAAAGCCGAAGACTGGACCCTGACCACTGCCAGTCGACAGAGGAGAGTTTCGGGTGTACTTCTAACGCTCTGGGGGTCCTGACACATCAACAGTTAACATGTATCCACTGCCTACTCAATATAGTCCCTGTTTCTACTGCACAGGATTAAAATACCCAACAACATTTTAAAGTCTCTGTCCTCATCAACATTTGCAGGTTCATATAAATATGAATTTCAGATAAAACTTACCATAACTTCCAGTCACGTTAGCACATACCACAGCCCCAAAGAAGTTGGGAAAATACTTCTGGATTCTTAAAATCACTTTTTGGCATGCTGTGGTTGGGTCTTTTCCTCTTCTCATATATTCTACAGCTTGGTAGCTGATTTAAACAGAGGCAAAACTTTAGTATCACAGAATAAACTAACTCCAAATTTGCTTACTTGAGGTTAGACATCTAAAACCATCAAAACTGTCACATTTGACAAAATACAGTGCATGTTAAGTGAAAAGAGGTCTGTAACTCCTGTGAAAGTATCAACAGGAAAGGAAGTAAACCTTGATACCATGTCTACCTTTTCAACTAATCCACCCACTCATTTCAGATAAGGACTTTTAGTTTTGGCTTCAGCTGAATAACTGTTACTTAGTAAAAACAGCCTGAAGTCATAAAGTATAGAGGTTATATTTAAGTAAGAAATGGGGCTACAATCAATGGGGAAAAATACTAGGCATGCGCAAAACATCCAGTTGCAAGGATTATCTCTCAGTAATTAATTGTACACAGCGACTGCATTTCCTACTTTTATCATCAATTATCACGGTTCCTTTACTCAGTGGCCTTACGTAAATTATTTAAATAGATCCCAAGCTTTCTCATCTGTGAAGCAGAGTGAGCAGTATTATTCTGTTTCAGAGGGCTATGATTACTTCATTTGAATGATGAGGACTGTCAAAATGACGGTGTCAGGAGCTGGGAAGCAGGGCTTCTGAAAAGCTCTCGTACACACAAATTCGGATCACGTGGCACAGACAATTACTTTCTCTCTTGAGGGACAATATCTCCTTCTAAGATCTCTGACGCCACACACGTGGGAGGGCGCACCTTGGGAGGAAGCGCATCAGTATGTCGCCGTCCCCGGTGGCGGCTGCAGCCCCTGCAGTGTCGTCGGCATAGGCCCCAGATCCAGGTATCGGCGAGTCTCCTATTCGACTTTGGGAGGGCACAGCGTGGTCATTCAGGACAGGAAGTCAAGTGCAGAAAATTCTTTTAGGAGACGTTTCTACTTAGTCACTGACTACTGTTTCAAGTAAATTCTTCATCAGAATACAGAGAATACACTCTCCTTAGTTTTTCCACTTAGGTTTTCATACACCTGCATTCATTACATGAGAATCACCCAGCAGCCCATCATACGTGGCGGGATGGCACAGGTTCACGGTGACTGTTCCACCATCGCCATCCTTGATCATCTCATTTCTGGATTATCTCAGCAGGTTCCAACTAGTTTTCCTCACCTACAATCTATTCCTGCTGTCTAGGTCAGGTGCCAGCATTTTACTCAAGTTTTTCCTTGTAATAAACCTTCCATGCTTTTCTATTACTTTTAAATAAAATCCAGAAATCCTTAAAGACCCCCTGAAATCTGGCTCTGGTCTTCCTCCCCCGCACCCGACAGATGTGCGGTTTTGTTTCTGGCCATCGGGAGCCCTGAACCTGAGCCTGTGCTACTTTGGATCTGCTAGTGCCTTGGCCTGGATGTCCCTGGCCCCTCTCTCAGGGTCAGGGTCAGGGTCAGCCCCCAGCCCCTCTCTCCAGGCCTCCCTGATGGCCCCAGCTTACTCTGGTCACACCTCCATCCCTCAAACTCTGCAGCCCTGGCTGAGACACCTTCTCCTTTGCACTTAGCAGCTACTAATCTATTTTCTTTCACGATAACCTTAGCTGTGAGAGTAGGGTTGTGCTTTGCATTTTGCATCCCCCATAGCACCTGGGACATACTGGTTGATATTCAGTACATATTTTCGCGATCTGGTCTTGTAGAAACACTAACCCAGGTATTTTGAATTTTACACCATTTGTAGATGTACCAGCAGCAGTATTTCCCATCTTATGGATGACAACCATGCCTAGAAATTAAAGGAAGAATCAGTGTAGGTGCGTCAGCCGCACAGTGTAGCGCAGGTACAACCACATAACCGAGCAGTTGCTCACGTAAATACCCTCTCCCAGTATTCTCAGGTAGAAGACAATAGGAAGCTCGGGAATATGGAAAATTACACCAGTGGTGAAATCTGTGTTTTATAATGACCTTGTTTCACAGCATCGTTTTGTAGACATCCCATATCCTCACTTCAGATTGCTCACTTTTCAATGCTTTTTCAAAGGTAATGCCAAAGAGAATCACGGCTATAGACTAATGGAAATTTTCAACATTACAGGAAATGACTGGAAAGATCATTTGAATGCGGCAAACATAACGTTATTAAAGAACTAAATATCAAACAAAGATTTAAAAATCCCCAAGTGAATAATCATTAGATTTATGTATAAAGTAATTTACCAAAATGTATACAGATGATATGAAAAGAATGTGTGTGTGTGTATATATATATGTCTGTGTGTGTGTATTCTTTTTTTCTTAATTGCCAGTTAATCAAAATCACCTTCTGGTACATGGTTAAGGATAAAGAAGTTAAGAACTACAGGAAGGCAATTAAAACTAGCTGAACTTTAACCATAAAAACGGTATAGAAGGCAAATTACCAATAGTATCATGACCGTAGCTATCTCCCGTTTCTTTGTAGGTAGAACCATCTCGCTTTAAGATACTAGGTGGTTTGTAGGGTCCACAGTATTTTGAAGCATCTGGTGTAACATTCTGTAAACAAGATTTAAGTTTTATTTTTTAGAAAGGGTGATTTTAGAAACCAGCATGTAGTTATGTACAATCGCTAAACATTAGCAAGAAACCAAAAGGACATCGGGTAACTGAAAGATAAGAATTAAAAGCCAAAGGTTAGCTAAGTCTTATGTGGACAGATGGATATAATTTCACTAAATACCTACTCTAGTCTCTGAATTATATAATACGGAAGAGACATTTATATTATCCGGAAAAGATTCCCAGTTTTTCTCTGTATATGCCAGAAATTCTCAGCACAATGGCAAATCTAAATGAAGATTTTTAGATTAGATTTTTTTTTAGATTTCTCAGAGGAATCAGGTACAGAACATGACTTTTAAATTTTAGAATTTGTTCCCTGACCAAAGAAGAGCTACTCTGAAATTAAAGCAAAATCTATTTTAAAATCTTCTATTTTTCAAAGCTAGGTACATGTGAACATATCCTGAGCTGTACTCTCAGATTCTTTTATGAATCTTAAAGGCTCACGAAAATAATCCAAATTCATAAGTTCAGGTTGTGGATATGGATTAGTGTTAAAGCAAGAAACCTACAACTCATGTCTTGCTCATTTGCGCACCAGGTGCCTCCCATGACCTGGTTTCATGCAGTGGCCTCTTTCAAGTGACTCCCTGGTTACTCAGAGGTAACTAGGATTTGGCGAAGAAACAGGTAAAAGACTAACACGCTCCACAGCAGGATTCTGGATAGCAAAGACAAACCGATTTAGGCTAAAACTCCCATTGACTTAAAGATAAATTATCTTCCTGGTAACATACTAGACACCTAATAGTATAAATCCTCAAGTTAAAAAAGGGCGAGATACTGGGTATACTTCACATAGATAAAATATAAGAAATATTTTAGACTAATGGTTTCCAAACTTTGTTTTCTTAATACATGGAAACTTTTGTTACAAGGGAACACAGCAGAGCAGTTCTGAGTGAGGCAGCGCTTCTCCCATAGCAGAACCTTCACAGCTTGAAACCACTGCCAGGGGCCGGGAGTTCCCCCCACTCAGGACGTGGCTCGGATGCAGCTGGGGAGCTTTCGAGAACATCCTGTGCCCAGAGTTGGCACCAGTCGTTGGTTCTGAAGTGCCACCAGGGTGCTGATTGGCACCGCAGGCAACAGGTGGATGACCGAGAGTGGAAGGGGTGCCACGTAATATTTTCAGTAACTGACTTTTACAAATCGTGCATACGTACCCTCCAGTAATTTGGCTGGCAATTCCAGGCAAGCCAATCTGAATGAAGGGCACAAGAAGCATCGGTAGATAAATCCTCGTTGATAAACCCCATACTTTCGGCAAACTTGGTGGCTGGAGATGAGGAAGAAAAATGTAAACGAGTTAAGTATTATCTTTTAAACAAAATGTATGCACAGGAAGTGCTGTGGGTCAGCTGTCTCGCACGTGGAGCGCAGCCATCCTGGGGGTAAACACAGACGGTCAAGGGAGTATTCACACATGAAGAGTGTCATGGGCATCAGTTTCTAGATCTCGACTTCCCTACATCCTTCCTGACACTGATCTGCCGAGACCCTGGGGCGGGGGGTGTGATGACAGCTCTCCTTTCCCACCTTCCCTCCAGAATCTCCCTGCTTCTGCTTCACAAAAGGAAAGGGACACCTCGGAACAACCGCGACACTAACTGGGGTGCAATGCCCAGAGCGTAAAACAACGTTGAGGCACCAAATAAAGGCACCACCGGATTCCATGAAAGACTGACAGCTCCTGTGTTTGTCAGGTGGTTTTCCATTCTGTTTCAACAGAATTGAAGGGTGCCTACTGGAATTGTGAGCTAATACGTGGTTAAGAATGATCTTTTTGAATACAGATCACGGTATGGTTTTGGGTATATACCTTGGGAGGTGTTCAAGGAAGTGCCATTGCCATAGCAAAACTCCATCCGTTCCCATCTTCTGTTATCTTATGCGCCTTGGGTCTTACACCCATAAATATGTAATACAAGAAGAGAAATAATGCTGAATCCTATTTCCCTCCAGCAATTACTCATTTATTAATAATAAACTGATTTCTAAAAATCCTATTTTAAAAATGAAGAAAGTACAATTTAGAAGTAACTTATCCAAAGTTAAATAGATATTAAGTAAAACAGCTTGAATTTGAACTTAGGTCTGCTTTTATCCACTATTTTATACTGAGTCCTTTTTTCACAGTGAAGACGATAGACACAAGACTACATAAAAATTGAGTACAGTTAAAACATACCTGACTCTCCTGCTAACAGCGTGTGTGTCGTGTGTTCCAGTACTTTTCGTGCTACACCGATGGCGTTTTTAATTCGTCTAAGATCTCCCACTGCTCCTACGTTCATGGTAGTACTGCAAGAAAAAAGTGCAGTAAGATCTATTAAGGTATTTTTATAGGTTCACAAATTTTTTAAAAATTGCTTTACTTCAAGCCATAGTGTTGTGTAGGATAAACTCCACTGTCTTAACGTAGACGTGACGGCACATCCATGAAGTTCATACAAATTCCCACATTCAGACATATTAGGGAACAAACAGAGAATCTATTACCCCTATATTCCCAAAGCACTAAAATTCTCAGTTTCCCATGGCTCGTTTTAAATATGGCTTTTGAAAGGGGTTTTAAGGCTTCAGGTCAGGCAACCCACAGCGATTGCGGTTGGTGGGTAAACGATGGTTTACCAGGTCAGAGACGTATTTCTGTACCTTGGGGTTCTCCCTGTTCTAAGGAGACTACCTACCTCAATGTGATAGTTTTCTACTATGATTATGATTTTTCCTTTTTTTTTTGAAATAAAATTTTTATTGAGGAATAGTTCATTTACAATGTTGTGTTAGTTTCAGGTGTCCAGCAAAGTGAACCAGTTCTATATATGTATATATTCTTTTTCAGATTCTTTTCCATTATAGGTTATTGTAAGATATTGAGTATAGTTTCCTGTGCTATACAGTAGGCCCTTGTTGTTTACCTATTTTATGTACAGTAGTATGTAATTGTTAATCCCAACCTCCTAATTTATCCCTCCCGTACCTTTCCCCTTTGGTAACCATAAGTTTGTTTTCTCTGTCTCTGGGTCTAGTTCTGTTTTGTAAATATGTTCATTTGTATCGTTTTTTTTAGATTCCACAAATAAGTGATATCATACGATATTTGTCTTTTTCTGTCTGACTTACTTCACTTAGTATGATAATCTCTAGGTCCCTCCATGTTGCTGCAAATGGCATGACTTTCTTTTAATTGAGGGGGAAACGCCTTGTGTTTGGAAAGGCCAAGTACAATATGCTAGGGGTTTTGACCTGCATCAAAACTTATATATTGCGGGGGGAGGGATAAATTGGGAGATTGGGATTGACATATAACACACTACTATATCTAAAACAGATGAACAACAAGGACCTACTGTACAGCACAGGGAACTCTACTCAGTACTCTGTAATGACCTACATGGGAAAGAACCTAAAAAAGAGTGGACATATGTATATGTATGTGTAGAACAGATTCACTTTGCTGTATACCTGAAACTAACACAACATTGTAAATCAACTCTACCCCCCAAAAAATTTTAAAAAAACACACATATATTTGTCCATCTTGCTCTCCGTAGAAGACTCATCAGCTATAAATGTAACTCAACCTGCAGCGGAGGTGCAGAGAGCACCAAGGCGTTTCAGGGCGCGCGTACCCGTCCATGATCATGGCGTCCAGGGTGGTCTCTCCGGACTCGTCGGGGCTGCCGCCGAAGCCCACGGTGCCGTCACAGCGCTCCTGCTCACACGCCGCACAGCCGCTCTCAACCGCGTCCAGCGCGGACCCTCCAGCCGCCAACGTCCTCCACGCTGGCAATCAAATCCCAAGAGTGCTCGTGTAGACACGGATTTTTTTTTTTTTCAATGCCAAAGGCAACAAACCAAAAATGCCTTGAAAACTCCTATTTTTAAAACTGTTTGCACATTTACTGCAAGTTAAACTGAAATTTTCGTCTATCAGGTGCTGCAAAGAAGTCAGAGTGATATAGACAGAATTCTATAACAACTCTTTACCGTGAAGAATTCAGACTTTGGCTACTGATGCAAAGTGAGGGTTTTTTCACTTATTAGTACCTCTTTCTACTGTGTGTGTGTGAGAAAAGAAGTATTCTCTCCTTCAGTTTTAAAAGTTACAACTGAAGCTACTAAAAGGCAAACTGAAAACTCATGAAATCATAGCCCCGTAAATTTCTTCTGCATCATCCGATTATTAAAAATATACCAGCAAGTCTCCATAACAACAAAATAACAGCAAATAATTACAACGTGGGCTTCACGTGGATAATTCATTTAATCTTTCAGGTACTGTACAATTACTATCCTTATTTTAAAGAGGAAGAAACAGACCCAGAGAGGTTATTTGTTCAAGGTCACACAGCTAGTAGGCAGCAGCCTCAGGATTCAAAAGTAACCATTTTGGTTCCAGGGGCCATGCTTTTAACACTAAACTATGTTCTCCAGAGCCCCAAACATGGAAAAGAGGGGGAAAAAAAAAAAAAAAAAAAAAAAGGTGTTCAATAGTCAATTTCTTTACTAATAAAAATAGAATTCCTTGACGGGTTAATGCCACTATTGGTAAATAATAAGTATTACTACTGAAAGAACAGGCTTGAAAGTATATTTAGAGAAGTTCCCCCCCTCTGAACACAGACAACATACACAGAATTGTTCCCAGCCCAGGGCCCTGAACTTTCTTTTCTGTCTCATCATCGCTGGGAATTTCTTTCTCACAGCCTGTTTCCTCATTTTTTCTCTGAATCATTTGCACTGCCTATAACATACAAACTTATCTCCATCAAATTCTAAGGCTAATTCAGCACCAGAAAATCATATTAGCAGCCTCAAATGGGGGAGAAGGGGTCCGAAACTACTCCTAGGGTAGTGTGTCTTGAACTGAATGAAACAAGTACGATAAGAAAATGACAAGGTCATGGTATGTACAGGATGGTATCAAAGCAAGTAAGCCAGTCACCTGACTCAGACTGGGTTTGAGGACAGTAAATGAGGGAGGTCTTCCTGGAAGAGGTAATATCTTAGTTTGGTAGTTCTCAATCCTGACTGCAAATCAACATCACTTAGGCAGCTTTAAAAAAAAAAAAAAAAAAAAAAGCTTTGGTTCCAGCAGTGAAAGGAAAACCTCAGGAGGCAGGGCCCAGGCACGGGTCCTTTTGAGACGCTCTGAGGATGATCCTAACGTATAACCAAGGTTGGAACTCCTTTTCCAGGTGGCAAATACAGCGTGTCAGCATGGAGCAACAGAAAGTACACGTAAAGCGAGCACGCGTTATGGGGGAACTTAGTCGTCGGCGCAGCCTAAGTAGAGGGTACTGGGGAGATGTGACGGGCCCCAAAGGTGAGGTGGAGAGGCAGGGAAGGGCTGGAGGTCATCAAAAGCCGGCGTCGGAGCCACTGGAGGAAGAGTGTGGGCAGAAAGGCCGTAACTGCTCCGGGTCGGCAGCAGCGTGGAAAATACAGTGACTCGGGGCTGCAGAGAGGGAGTCACAAAAAACGCTGAGGGCCTGAAATGCAGCAGTGGCGGGGAGGAGGGTCCATGCGCCCGAGGCGCCGCGGCTGCAGGAAAGGCTGCGGAAGGCCCGCCTCCCGGCTCCCCGCCCCTCGGCGCGGTCGGCGGCGGCCCGCCCCACCCGCGAGCTCTGGCAGCGCAGCCCCCGGCCCCGCACCTGCTACGGCTGCATTCCTGAAAGGCCAAGTGTTGAGGATCAGGGGCAGCGGGCCGGAGCTGCACACCGGGGCCCGGCAGAGCAGCAGCAGCGACAGCAGCAGCCGGAGGCTCGGCTCCCGCGCCATGGCCGCCCGCCGCCGCCAAGAATAAGCCCGACGAGGCCCACGGCCGCCCGGGCCCCCGTACCTCCGCGGCTGGGGATCCCGGAACTCGCGGTCCCGGCGCCCCGCCCACCTGCCCGCCACGCCCACTCCGCCGGCTCCCTTGGGGCGCGGTCCGGGCACCTCAACTCTCGCGAGAACTGGCCTCCTCCTGGGCACCGCGGGAGGTTTTCGTGCCCCTTGGGCGTCGGGGTGTTCACGCCACCGTCCTTAAGTCTACGCAGATTTTTTTTTTGTTTGTTTAATATTCAACCGAAAGTTAGTATGAAATTGCTCGGCCTTGGCTTACACGACCCTGGGAGCTTTCAAGTTTGATTTTAACGTGTTAGCCTCTTATGAAAAGTTGAAGTCGCTAAGTTTGCGAAGCTCACAGCGTGCTCCGTGGGTGCCTGGCCGCAGAGATCCGGGATGGGTTTTGAGGGTAGGTGAGGCGGCCTGGCTTACGGCCACGCTTCGTTTAGATTTCTCCCACCCTACCGTCGGTCGTCTTTCCTCTACAGCTTTTTGTAGGACGTCCTCTGGTTTTGCATCTCTGAGCTGAAAGAAATGGAGACACCGGAGAAGCAGAAATCCGCCGCGTCCCCAGCTCAGGGCAGTGTACCTTCCCGCGCCTCCGGGGCACGAAGCTTCCTCTGTGCCTTTCTGAACGTGTTTTACCTTACGCCTGGCACCATTACGTGCTTAATAAATGTTTGAATAAAGGCGGAACGCAGACTTTACCTTGTTGAAAGGTGAACTGAAGCGTATTAAAGGTTCTGGGAACTATGTTTTAAGTAGACATCCCATAAAACAATGATTGTTGAAAAGTGCGTTTATAACCTTTTACTTACGTCTGTGTAATTTGCTTGTTCTTGATTAGATTTACTCTTGGAAATTTCATGAGACATTAAACAGCTAATCATCATTTTAAGTTATCTTTCTTGCTGACAAATTCTGCAACAGAGATAACGAGCTTATTTGACTTTGTAAACCGAGGTGGAATAAAAGTACTATATTTAATGCTGAGAGCTCCAAAGACCTGCCTCTTCTAATTAAGTGACAAACTTAAATTAGGTTTTGTTTACCGAAGATTAGCCTAGATCATGTGAAATTGAAAAACATTTGGGTTAGTTTCTATATTTCTGTGAGTATACTTGATTTATTTAATGTTTGTCTTTAAGCCAATTAAAATAGAGCTGTTTACAAATTAATTGTGGCAATACTATTGGGAAGTTAAAAAAAATCACACATCTATAATATACCTAGACATTATAAACATACAGACAGGTACAAACAGATCTTATAGCTTTCGTTTTAAGATTTTAGCCATGAGACAGGTATGATAATGCAAACTCACTAGTTTATAAAAGAACATTGGATCCCAATTGTGTTCCTGGCAGATAGAATAAGTTTACCTGTTCAGATAGCTTTTTACTAATCTTTATGAAAGAGATTTCTAAGATTTTTCTTAGGCCTGGATTTCAAAATATCCTCCCCCTCCCTGGTTTCTAGAGAAGACCAGGTAGAAAAGTTACATCTCCAAAGGCACAGAGAAAGAATGCAAGTTCCCCCAAGGACTCTTGTTCCTTAAGTCCAGGTCATTTACAGAGTCTGCAAGTCTTTTGACATCTCATTGGGGAGGTTTGGGGATTGGTGGAAAAAAAAAAAAGTATGAGTGTGCTTTGAATTGTTTCTAGAGCTTCATTTCTGTTCCTGTAAAGACTTGATTTGTAATACAAGTTAGATGTTTTTAATTCCTTAAATAATTGGGCTGCAACCTGAATGATATTAAGAGACTGACCCACCCATCCAACTACTTATCCTCAATTTGCTTCTTTATATCAGGGAGAAGATCTTCTACTAAGATGAAAATCAAAAGATTTCTATGTTTCAGAGTTTAGAGTTCTGTGTCTTTGGAATGTTTTAGTAAATCCTTCCACAAAGGCTTCAGAATGTTTTTCTTTCCCTCTGGGTACATAGTTTCATTTTAGTTTAGAGAAGACCTAAAAAAAAGTTGCTCTCAGGCTCTAAATATCAGCTTCCAATTTGACCAACTTATGACTGTAGAGCTACTTTAATAAAAGAAAAAAAAAAATCCTTTCAAATTATCTTGTCAGGTGTCACCTGGGACAGAGAGTAGATTCCTGCCGGTATTGAACAAGCCCCTGGATACAGAGGTATCCCCCAAAAGGATACAAAATATCCTACTCTCCCAAGATCCAGAGTCACCCCCCAAAACAAAGGAAAGACTCAGACAGTTCCCCGCCCCCCCCCCCCCCCGAGAGCTGGCAACAGTCAGGAGGACCCAAGCCTCAAATGGGATGCAGCCCACATTTCTTCCAGGCCATATTCAGGGGCTTGCAACCTGACAGCTGCCAAGCCAAGTTCTCAGGACAGAAATAAACAAGCAGGCATAGCTGTCCCTGGGAATGAGAGAATCACCACCAGCGGGCACCTAAAAGCTAAGTCAAGAGTCACAATTCAAAGATCTCATTCTCACAACTGTGTTTTCCTGCCCATCTGGGTTTGGAAAGGAAGGCACAGCATGAAATTGTACTTTCCTCTCGACCAGGCCCCGCAGCAGAGATCCGGGAGAGCTGACTTTGGTAAGAACCTTTGCCGGCTTCACCAATTTCCCCGGGATCCCATCTCCAGGCTCTGGAGCAAATTGGGGTGTCCCAGCGGGTCTCATCCAGGTCCCCAGAAACTGTAGAGGAGAAAAATAATGTTCCTTCTACCTTTTCTGGTGAGTGCCTGTCTGAGACCCCCTTACTTTAGGACGTCTCCTAACCGGATATGCTTACCTAGGTGAAAAGTTCACCGTGGCCACTGCAGTTCAGGATTATCCTTGATGAGTTTAACCTGCCTGTTCAGCCTGAAAACAAACTTTGATTCACCTGAGGCTCCTCACTGGACCCAGTCCAGCTCAAGTCAGTCCCAATCCGACCCCAGACCCAGTCCGGTTTCTAAGTCGGACCCAGCCTGACTCCGACCAGCTTCTGGACCCAGTACGGACAAAGAAATGCTCACACGAAGTCTGAAAGCTCAGACTAGGATCCGGGGGGACTCGCGCACGACCTCCAGAGCCGGCGGGGAGGCGTGAGCTCAGGGCTCAGCAGGTACCCACGTTCGCTTCCTCTTTGCTCTTGGCAGCGGGGTGTCGGGGGTATATCGTCCTTCACTCTCTCTTCTGACACTAGAACTGTTAAAAGATAAACTGAGGCATGTTACATTCTTTTAAGTTTATTTGAGCAAAAATCAATTTGAATCAGGCAGTATCCAATCCAGGAGGTAGAAAGCAGCTCCAAGGAGCTGTACAACATGAAAGACTTTCACGGGCAGAGGAGAGCAGGAAAAAGGTAGCTACACTGGCAAAAAAGCAGGTTGGTTATTTCAAAGTTACTTGCCTATAGGGGAGGAAACAGATTACCTAACTAGTGCTGACCAGACGGTTCCTGATGAACTGGTTTAAGATTCCATTTCTGGGAGAGCCAAAACTGTGATTAAGTCAAGTCTTAGTTTGGTGGTGTGGAGTTACCTATTTTATATATATATTAGTGTATATATGTCAATCCCAATCTCTCAATTCATCCCACTCCCCACGCCCAGACTTTTAAAATATTAACTTGGTAGGAGTTGCAAGGTTTACAGAAACTTCAAGGCTCTTATTGCTATGAAATTAAATAGACAATTTAAACAGCATAAGATAGCCTAGAAGAATTATCCCAAGATAGGGAAGTGCTATTAAAAAGTTAGGCGTAGGGACTTCCCTGGTGGCACAGTGGTTAAGGATCCGCCTGCCAATGCAGGGGACACGGGTTCAAGCCCTGGCCTGGGAAGATCCCACATGCCGCGGAGCAACTAAGCCCGTGCGCTACAACTACTGAGCCTGTGCTCTAGAGCCTGCGAGCCATAACTACTGAGCCCATGTGCCTAGAGCCCATGCTCCACAACAACTAGAGAAAGCCGGTGGGCAGCAATGAAGACACAGTGCAGCCAAATTAAAAAAAAAAAAAAAAAAGAAAAAAGTTAGGTGTAATTAAAGAGAAGTGTTATAAACTTCTGCTGTGGGATTTTGGAGGAGGAACAAGTCATTTGTGCTGGGGTCATCAGGGTAAACTAATGCCAGCTGAAATTTGAAATTTCAATTAATTTTCATTAACACCTGCACTGAGCCTTAGTTTTGATACAACCTCGGGAGCCAGGTCAAGTCTTAAGCAAAAATAAATAAAAAATAATAAAAATAAAAATAATCGTGTAACATAATATGTGAAAAACTGGTCTCCCTGCCCGCTGCTCTCTATAGCTCTCCCTAGTTGGGCACGTATATTTCTTCTGGCTAAAAGAGCCTGAACTTGTTACCTCCTGTTAAGTCCACTCTTGTCCAAATTTCCTACTTGAAATCAAAATTCCTATCAGAGAGGTTCAGTTCATCTATTGGTTGGAGGAAAACAGCTAAATTATTTGATAGTGGGAGTGTCAGAGAAAAGATCGCGATATGTTAGCTTCCCCAAGGATATTTGTATTTAAAATAATTAGTGTGCCATCTCAAAGGAATCTAACTTATTTGGCGGCTTTCTAACATTTATTAAAATACCCGGCAGATCCACTCTTCAGTTTGCCTCAATTTAGAATCACCTCTGCAGCTATGTCTTAAAGATGTTAAATTAGTCTGGATATTTGGGTTTCTTCTGGATTAATTTTTCCTTGACTCACAGCTGGAGCATAGTTTGAGTTTCAGTCCTAGAAATCACCTTATGTTACTCTCAGGTTTTCGTTTGCGCCTGTGTATAACTGGATGCTTATGCTTTATTTTGAGGTAAATCTAAATGAAAAGAGATATCTGTTAATCAGATAGGAGACCTTAAAAACAAATGGTCCACAGTTTTCCAGCGTCCTCTGCAATTATTTATTCTTTTAAATCATTAATTATGTATAACAGCAGAAGTATGTAGCATTATTGATAAATCAAAATAATTAGATAGACATTATTTTTATTTAAATTTAGAATGCATTACACAGTTTTCTTTGGTCAAAAGCTTATTTTCCTAAATGGAACTTATAACTAGCAATATTGTGGGAGGATTCTCAACCTCTGCATCTTAAAACACAGGGCAACAACATATCAGTGTGGTTAATTCATAAAATCTTCCCTAGGCAAACTTTTCATCTGTGAAATGGAGAAAATAAGAATGTTATTCTTTATCTTATGAAGTTTTGGGAATGAGTTAGGAGATGTGAGAGAATAGTAAAGTACAATGAAAATTCAATAAAATTCTATTGTTTAATTGGCATCTGCCAAGCAATTGATGTCAGGGAGGAGGTGCTGCAGAAATACACAAAGCAACAAAAAAGAAATCATTCTGAGATTCAGAATTTTCCACAGGACTCGTGAAGAGTTGGCCGGATACCTGTAACACATTTTTAAGTAAGCACTTAGAACTTCCTTGACTGTCTTAAATGAGAGTTAAAAATAATGTTTTCCGTCGACTAAAATGTGGTTTCAGTGTTTACAAAGATGGTCCATGGCAGGGTTGTGAGATTTCTGGAGTGTCTTAAAAACACCATCCTGCAGGCTCACCAAGGAGACAGCCTCAAATGGAACCTTAAACGGTGTTACAGGTCGAGCCTTCCTCTGCGGGGTGAAGAGGACATGCAGGCGGCCGCAGCCTCCCCTCTGTTTCCTCTAAACTTCACGGCTTTCAATTTGTCAGTCTCAGAAGGCTGCAGAGTTGAGTCTCTCCTGATAGCATTTGAAACTGTGGCTCCACAGAGGATTTAACGCTGTAGTTGCAGGGAGTCTAGGTATTTCAAATCTGAGGCTTAAAAAACTAAGCCGTCCCCTCCGGCTTTTGCACTGATTCTGTGAAATCCATTTGAGAAACATGCCCATGTTTTCCTCCTTGTTCGAAGCTGTAAGCGTGACTTGGCATTGAACTAATAATTTCTTTTTTCAAGAACTCCCCAGTGAACTACTACCTGGGTTATCTAAATACAGGTTATTTATTTGATTGGCATTTGCTCTTGTCAGTTTTGCAGACCGTAAGTAATGTTAGTTGCTAACAAAAGAAACTCGTGGTACCGCATTTCTCATTTATGTCCATTTTTCCACTAATCCTGGGACACTTGATGATTCTTCCTGATTGTACATTTTGGTGTAATTAGAGTCATTATACAGATATAAGTGTTATCTTATTATTCTCTAAATCGGAAAAGAAAGTATTCTTCCTTTCTGAAATACTTTTTCTGGGTCATGCCCTTGAACCCATTTGTCAAATCATAGGAGATTCAAATCACAAACTTTTTTTTTTTTTTGACTTTTTAACCTTTAAAAGTCATCTTGGTGGCTTACAGGACCAAGATTGTGTAGAAGAGTAGTGTCTTATTAAGTGATTTCTTTTCAAAATGAGTTATACACAACATATTTTCAATTTGTAATTTTAATACTGGTCACTGCTACAATAAAGTTATCATAACAAGGATATAGCAGACCATTTTACATGGTGGAATCTACTTTTATGACAGCTGTTTATAATGTTATGATGTCTTCATGAATGTGATTCATTATAATAAGAAAGGCAGGGACAACAGAACAAACTTCAGGATGTCTTCCTACCACTTTAAACATCACCTTCACATCCTTAACTAGTGTCACAAATGGTTTTAATGGAGAAATTTAACAATAAAAGCAAAATTCCAAAAAGAAAAAATCCATGACTCACAAGATTACTCTCACCATTTAAAGTAATACTCATCCAGTGATCATGATTTAAATGGAAAAATATTCTAATGTGAACAAATGTACCTTGTGTATAACTATCTAAGTAGTCTGTTATTTCCCAATGGTTCATATAAAAATTTAAAAGGAAGGATTATTTTACATGTGACTTGGTGTTCATTTTGTCATTTTTTAGAAACACATAGGTGTTTGACAATCTCTCAGTACTCTGTACTCTAGCCCTTACTGAAGATAAGGCATTAACATTTTGGTACATATCTGTTTGGTGAAAAATCTTGATAATACACAAACTGTTGTGTAACCTGCTTTTTAAAGATATCTTTAGCCTCTTTGTGTGTCACTAATATTCTTTACACCATTTAAACCCTTTTTATTGTGAAATATAAATATAGCAAAGGACATAAAGCATAAAGATACAACCTAAAGAATTTTGCATAAAAGGAACACCCGTGTAATCACCATTCATGTCAACAAATAGAATATTTTGAGCACCCCAGAAAACCTTTAACTGCTCATACAACATAATTTGTAGTGGAGGTATAAAATTCATTTATGACTGAACAAAAATGATCATTTTCTATTGTCTTTTAAATTGTAGGTCTTTGTGTATAAATAATGTTTCAGAATTAACCTGTCAGGTAGTACGTTGAGTTTATAGGGTAGACTATAGCAATTAAAATAGTATCATGCTAGCTCATGGGTGAAGGTCCATATTAGGAATTCAGGACTCTTACATGGCTCAGGTGGGTGGGCAAGGCCCATTACTAACACAGGTTTCTGAAGAGCCAGGACAGATTTAGATATTAGGCAGGTCTCCAAATCTGGGGCAAATTCAGGGAGTCAGGTAGTGAGAGAAAATGACCTCTCATTCTGAGGAAGAGGGGCTTTTTGACGCTCCTACCATCTTTATCATCTTCTGGTCACAGAATTAAGGAGCTGTGAACCAACTAGCTTTTAATTGCATCCCAGGGTCCTGACGGCATTTAGTAGTTTAGGTGCCCTAACTACCTGATGGCTCTAACTGTAAAAAGCTTAGAGCACACATCTTTAAACTCTTGAACTTCACAGGTTTAGGGTTATGATAACTGTGATTTTGAAATTTTGTATCAGCTTTAAGTGCTTTGAGTATCAAATAACAGAAAACTTCGTAATGGTTTAAAGCAAAAAGGATTTACTTTGTTGCACAAAACAAGAAGTAAAAAGGGGTTGGCATTGGTTCAGTAGCTCTAAAAGGTCAGAACTTACTTGTTGCCTTATGGTCACAAGACAGCTACTGTTGCTCCAGACATCGTATCCATGTTCAAGCCAGGGGGTGGGAGATTCCCAGACATGCCCAGCAGAAAACTACTTCGTTCTCATTGATTAGAATGGTGTCTCTTGACCTTTCCAGTAAAAGCCTTCATTCAACACTCACAACATTTTCTTTTTCTTTCTTTCTTTCTTTTTTTTTTTTTTTGAAGGAAGTGGCTGGATGTCACTTCTGGGTCAGTGTAGTACATAATAGGAACAACACATACAGAAAGAGGCCAGATACTGAGGCGACCTTGAGAGTTTAAGACCTTTGTAAATTTCTAGAAACTTTTTTAAGGACTTTGGACTTCATCAGAGTATAAAATTGGAGTTTGAGCCCATCTTATTTACATCTCAAGATCAAAGGAGCCTCATTCAACATCAGAATGATGATTATGCTGCTCAGAGGGAGGTTGAAGGGAATAGGGCATTCTCCCTCTGTGATAGAAACAGCGTTATTTTTGAGAATATGAGGTTAAAGGAATATGGGGGACTTCATGTCTGATAATCTTGATCTTCTCTGGGAGTAGTAAAAATCACCTGCCAAGATTACAGCAAGCTTGAAATGGTGACTAGAAATTGGTGAGGGAATTTAGAAGATTCATTATGGGAAGTATCATAAAGATGGGCAATGATTGAACAAAACACATCGTGGAGCATGGAAGCAGATCCATTTGACATCAAGCAGCCTGATGTTGCTGAATCCTAATTAATCATAGTCTTTGCCTTTCTCTAGTATCATTTTAAAGCACCTGAATTATAATGTCAAAAGTGAGAATCATCCGCTACTGGGGAGGGAGTCTACTTGGTTGATGGGAAATTTATTGGTATTGCTGACAATGGCAACATTCAGACTGAACACTGTGTGTGTGTGTTTAAGGGAGCATCACCAAACTGGGTGACTGGAAGGTCTTGTGAAGGTAGAGGGCCCATTTTGGTGGATGCCAAGGGCTAGAGGGCTGGAGAGTAAGGAGGTTGTAATAAACGGCAACAGCGCTTTTCGCATATGCTGACTATCACATTCTAGGCTTCAAAGACAGATCCCATCCTCAAATTAAGGACGAGGGAATTTACAATCTCGGCTAGACTTAGCCTTAGAAACCTCAACGGTTGTTGTCTCCTCTTTTCTCTTCTTCTTTCCTTACCTCTTTTCTCCCTCTCTCTCCCTTCCTCCTTCACCTTCCTTCCTTCTTTTCTTCCTTCCTTTCCTCCTCCTCCCCTCTTTTTCCCTCTCCTCTCCTTCTTCCCTTTCTTCTTTTCAAAAATATTTATTGGTTGCTTATTATGTGTCGGGGATATTTTTATATGGTATAGATACAGTGGTGAACAAATCAGAGAAATTCCTACTCTGATGGAACTTGTGTAAACCACTGAACAAATGTGTCATATGTTAAAGAGCCGTGGAAGCCCTGGAGGAAAATGAGGCAGCGTGATGGGGGTTGCTGGATGGGATAGTCCTGGTGACGGTGATGGGAAACGGTGAGATTCTGGATGGGTTTTGAAGGAAAAGCCTATAGACTCGCTGATGGTTTGGAGACGTGGTGTAAGATGCCTGGGGGTAGCTGACTGCGCTGGGTGATGTGACCAGTCACAACTCAGGGTGAGAAATGGGACAAGGACTACATTTTTTTGGATTTGGCAACAGAGTGACCTTGGAGTTGATTTAATTAGTGTCATACTCTGACAGGTTACTGAGTCTTAGGAGGGCAGAACCCGTATTGCTCACAGCGGCCTCAGTGGGCACTCACAGGAGTGGTCCGCTGGGGTTGAGGGGGGAGCTTATCCAAGTCCTTCATCACGAGACTCTCCTGCTGACTGCAGCTCCCTTCCCCGAGAAGGTTCCACGAGGAAAGTCAGGGGAGAGCCTTCCTCCTAACTGCTTATATTCCTTCTCCTGTTCATTGAGGATGTTCATGGAACTCTTGGGCATTCCAGCCCGTGCTCTGAGGGACGTATTTGAGTGATAAGTCAGAGAAGACTAAACTGGGCAGACTCACCTTTTCCTCTGGAGCCTGAGCTGCTCCCAGGGATGGGCTTCTTGCCCTGCCCTGTGCTTTGTGGTCCCGCTGGGGGAAGTTGGCCGCCTCTGGGTTTCACGGGATGAAGCCCATTTGACTTGCAGTAAAGAGATATCCTCTTGGTTTATTGTGAAAGTGATCATCAGGCCACTCTTTGCCCCTCCTGGATTCTATCTTGCAGTTGACTCAGAGCCCTGGCTACGGACAGGAGTCCTACGGGTGGAGTTCCCTGGGGAACCACACAGCGGTCACGGTCACATTGCCTTGTGTTTCATCACCGTTTACAGACATAGGCACACACACGTCAACTCATCCACGGCTCCTGTTGTGCAGGTGAAGGGATTGAAGTTTATAGCAGGAAACTGACATGACCAAACTCATTGTAACCAAAAGTAGCATGGAGATAATATATCCAGGTCTCCTTACTGCTAAAGATAATGTTTCCCCCCTTATATCCACAACGACTTTGGATATATATTAAGGGTAAGTTTCCCTTGAGTCCTCGGGGTAGCGTGCACATTCGTCAAAGTTTGCGCAGCAGCACAGGAAACCTCTGACAAAGCGTGAACATAGAAAACGTGTCACTATACATTTTATTAGTTAAAGCCTTGCACATTCGTTCATCCATCTCTCATTTGAAATAGGTCAAATTTTTCATTCGTGTCCGAAATGTATTCAAATAGATTTTTTTTGAGAGTTGCCTTTCATAGTTTTTTTTCTTTCTTTAAGTGCTGAATTTTGGTATGAATTTTGTTATGTTTGTTCATCTGGTGATATTTGTGACTCAACTGGGAAATGAATAATAACATCCCCAAACTGTTGAAGAATTTCTATAGCAGCTGCTTTCTACCAAGTACCTTTGAATTCCTCTGTCTTGGCAGAATGCAATATCTATTAATTATCACAAAATTTTAAAAGTCTCCAGCTTTGCAATGAAAACTATGCTGTGCTTATTTTTCTGTGAAGGAAAATCTAACATGGTGAGTACCCAGGGGAGTCATGATGGGCAGATAGCACAATATGAATGGCGCTGGAATGCGTCCACGTGGCACTAAACTCTTATCTCCAGCCAAGACCCATCAACACAAATAGAAGGAATGTGAATTAGCCGTTGAGGCCGTGCATTTACTTTTAAGAGCAACTGTGCAATCTAGTTTTCAAGACCCGAGCCACCCAAACACATTTTTCTACATCACATAATGTTATCATTTAAATATTGTCATTCAAATGTGAAGACCAGCTGTGCATATCAGGACACAGCTGCCAGGGCTGAGGTACAGATAAGCCATCTGGTGCTTGGTTCTGGGTGGTTAAATTCCAGCCGGGAATTTCACTTCGTATCCAGCTGTGATAAAGTCAAGTGAAGGCTGCATATTATTCCTCAGAAATCACTCCTTTGGGATATTCCTCAGAAATAAATTTCAACCAGAGGTGTCATTGATCGGTTCTACACTTTCAATGACAGCATTTGCCAAAATAAAGCCAGAGAATTGTGTGGTCATTTCATTTTCTTTCTATGAAACAAAACGAAATAGTTGAAGAGAATGAAGCTTGTCAATCTTCTTCAGATTATTTGTGTGCAGGGTCAATCTGCGTATAGTTGCCTGGCTTCCCTCATCTCTCTGAGGGGAAAAATCAGGTGCTCTGTGAAGGCTAAAACAGCAAAGGTGGTAATTAGCCTGATTCCAGAATCATTCCGTCTGTAGGTACGTGAAATATCAGACACGTTCCTCCCTCAATACCAAATGTTTCCAGCGGAAGGATCTTAAAACCCTGCCTTGACTTTTTATATGTGTGGTTAATCATGGCATCTTCAGGAAGAAAAAGACCTCAAAAAATTAGACTATTTCAGCATCTTCAGGCATTTCTGTGTATAACTATATGGAACTATGACTTAATCTTTATTACTTTTAAAAAAAAAAAATAAATTTATTTAGTTTTGGCTGCGTTGGGTCTTCGTTACTGTGCACGGCCTTTCTCTAGTTGTGGCGAGTGGGGGCTACTCTTCGTTGTGGTGCGCGGGCTTCTCATTGCGGTGGCTTCTCTGGTTGTGGAGCACGGGCTCTAGGCGCGCGGGCTCAGTAGTTGTGGCGCGTGGGCTTAGCTACTCTGCGGCATGTGGTATCTTCCTGGACCAGGGTTCGAACCCGTGTCCCCTGCATTGGCAGGCAGATTCTTAACCACTGCACCACCAGGAAAGTCTCTATTACTTTTTTTTTTTAGAAATTCACGTTCTTTTATTTATTTATTTATTTATTTATGACTGTGTTGGGTCTTCGTTTCTCTGCGAGGGCTTTCTCTAGTTGTGGCAAGTGGGGACCACTCTTCATCGCGGTGCACGGGCCTCTCACCATCGCGGCCTCTCTTGTTGCGGAGCACAGGCTCCAGACGCGCAGGCTCAGTAATTGTGGCTCACGGGCCCAGTTGCTCCGTGGCATGTGGGATCTTCCCAGACCAGGGCTCGAACCCGTGTCCCCTGCATTGGCAGGCAGATTCTCAACCACTGCGCCACCAGGGAAGCCCCCTACTTTTTAATATCTTCAAAAAAACAGACTTTTATTATAACTTAGGGCAATGTTTCACTTAGTGAATGCTCTATAGAAAATTTTAAGCAAACATCACTAGGGTGTATTAATTACACCCTAGTGTAATTAGGGTGTAGAATAGAGTTATGCTATATATTAGGGTGAAGAATAGAGTTATGTAATTAGTTAGAGTTTATGTAATTAGTGAAGAGTAGAGTTATGTAATTAGTTAGAGTTTATTATTACAGTTATGTAATTAGTTATGTAATTAGGGTGAAGAATAGAGTTATGCTATATATTAATGTATGTTAGCTGTCAAATACATTAACTGAGATTGAAATAAAGTAATTTTCTTTTTCTTTAAAATTAATTAATTTTGTTCTATCCTGTGGCTTCTGATTGGAAAAACTCACCTTTTATCTCTAGATGGAACCTTCTTCTGGGAGCTGCCATCGCTAATTTAAACACACACAAAAAGTGAATGTATGTGTAGAGAAATTATTCAGTAAAGACTCTTTTTGTTACTATGTTTTTAAAGTGTGTTTAGAGAAAATCTTGCAGAGGGAGTAAGTGAGTAACCAAAACACAGTTAAGCATAGTAAAGCAAACTTCCAGTGCATATGTATTAGGCAGGGTGCTCCAGAGCAACAGAACTAATAGGGTACAGATAAATAGGTAGATATAAGATGAGACTTATGGTAGGAATTGGTTCCTATGGCTGTGAAGGCTGAAGACCCCCACAGTCTCTTGTCTGCAAGCTGGAGAATAAGAAAAGCCAATGGTAGAACCCAGTCTGGATCTGAGGCCTGAGAACCAGGAACTCTGAGGTCAGAGGCAGGAAAAGATGGACATCCCAGCTCAAGAAGAGAGAGAATTTGCCCTTCCCCCGCCTTTGTGTTCCATTTGGGCCCTCAAGGGATTGGATGATACCACCCACGTAGGCGAGGGCCTCCTGAGTCAAATGCCAGTCTCTCCCAGACACACCCTCATAGACACATCCAGAAATAATGTTCTACCAGCATCTGGGCATCCCTTAGGCCAGTCAAGTTGGCACATAAAATTCACCACCACAGAGTATATTATTCAGTTTGGGTGGTTTATTTTCCTTTTGATTCTAATTGCAGAAATTCTTAAGAAACACTTTTAATTTTAATAATATGGATTTAAGTTCAGGACTTGTTTCTAACTTTCTGAGAGGTCTAAAATAAACCAGTGAATGTGTCATTACAATTTCAAATCTTTTTGCATTATTTGAAAGAGAATTTAAACTGAAAAAATTTTTAGAATTGCTATCAGGATTATATATTCATTGTAATTTCTCCAAAATATATATTTTAAAACCCCACTGATACTTCAGATACAAAGTGAAGAAATCCATCCCTTAAATTTGATAGGTGCCATTTTCTATACCCCAATCCCAGGACTGAACCGAGCCTATAGTAGCAGTTGAAGTAACTCCGCAGAGCATGAAGGGGCAGGCCTTCGGGTCATAGGAATCGCGAGGACAGAAGTGAGAAACAGCAAGGAGAAAACAAAGACCTTTACAAAAAGTTTAAATTTACGAAGATTTAAAACATGCACTACACCTCTTATTTTCAGATTTAAACTGTGGACAGTTGTTAAATTTTAGACTAACCCTCTTTTTTTCTTTTCATTTTGAATACCTTAAAAATAATTTTGTTACATGCTTTTGTACCTCAATGTGTAGGACAAATGAAAAACTGAAGATTACTGCTACTTGGTGATAGAGGTTTCATTATTTGACTTAGAAAATTAATTTTGCCAAAGTCACCAGGTTGCCTAAAAGCCCTTCTGTGATAGCAAGTATCCCTTCTTTACAACAAGAAGTTGATAGGCCAGGTGGGAAAAGTGTAAGGGAAACTAATTTTCGGTGACTTTGGTTCTTCACTTTGTGTGAATTATTTCTTTTGAAAATGGGAGATGGGTGGGGATCCCCTGAGTTAGTGAATTTTTTAAAACACTTGAAATGATAATGGATATTTATATAATCCCTATGTTATATTGTGAAACTACTGGGGAAAAATGGGGAATGGTAAAATGACCCAAGTAAATTTGATGTTTCTATGAAGGGATAGGTTGTAGAGTCAGACCTTCTGTAAGAGAAGGGATCTGTGGTGTTGTTTTTAATTTGTCCTGAAGGGGGTGTGAATTTTGGTTTCCGATTAGGGAATGTGCTAGGAGCTGTGATACCGATGATGCCTAAATATATCAATATGTTACCTTCTTTACACAAAAATGACCATGATGATGGACAGCTACCATTTATTATGTACTTACTGTGATTCCAGCACTATTCTGAATATTTCATGTGTTAACTTATTGAATCCTCTTAACACTATCATTATAACATTATATTACAATTAATATTATTATTAACAGTGTATAGGTGAGCTGTGAGTTTAACCAGAGAGGTTAAATACCTTCTCCAAATTCTTATAGCTTGTAAATGGTACAGCCAGAATACAAATTCATAATGTCTGCCTACAGAAACCACATCCTTTTATGGTAAACGATATTGCCTCCAAAGTATTATGTTGTATTGGAGCGTATTATATAATAACATCTGATTGCGATCACATAAACAACCAGGACTCAAAATGCACAAACACACATAACACACATGTGTGCACTCTTTTCCACCTAAACCACCAGCAAAAGAAATGATTATGGGGCTTCCCTGGTGGTGCAGTGGTTGAGAATCTGCCTGCCAATGCAGGGGACACGGGTTCGAGCCCTGGTCTGGGAAGATCCCACATGCCACGGAGCAACTGGGCCCGTGAGCCACAATTACTGAGCCTGCGCATCTGGAGCCTGTGCTCCGCAACAAGAGAGGCCGCGATGGTGAGAGGCCCGCGCACCACGATGAAGAGTGGTCCCCACTTGCCGCAACTAGAGAAAGCCCTCGCACAGAAACGAAGACTCAACACAGTCATAAATAAATAAATTCTTAAAAAAAAAAAAAAAGAAATGATTATGTTTAGAATATGTTAAATATATTAGATTAATAATTCTCTAGTTGATTTCCTTTGAGTCAAAGCCTTTCACATTTTGCAGAGAATTTGAGGAGAGCAATCTGGAAGGTGATCAAGTGAAAGAGTTACTTAGCTGCTAACATGGGCATTGGAATTCAGAGAACAGAAATGGCTTTGATTTGAGGAAGGTTACCTAAATGGTACTCAAGTACATTAAAAACAATTCCTGAACAACAAAGGACAAAGTTTCCACATCCTTGATCTGAAGACAGATCAAGAGGAAGCGGATTTTGCTCACAGAAAGGCGGATCTGGTTTGGACATAAATAAATAAATCTTTCCAAGATTATGTGAAGTAAACCTAAGCCATAGCAACTCACTTGGTCCTGCTTATCACAACTCACACACCTGTCACTGAATCACCAAAATTCCTTCCACCCCTACGAGTCTGTTAAACTTGACCAAGAGTGGTGCCATATTCCCCTACCACCACCCAAACTTAATTATAAGGGCTGTGACACATATAAACATAGAGACTATAGGTAACTGCATAGTTATGGAGAAAATGCAAGAATAACAATGTTATTACCAACTATAAGAGCTCAATGGCGGTGTTTTACAAAGCATTTGGAATTACTTAAATAATATCTGAGGTGAACTCAATAAATTCTAACCAAACATGGGTTAGCTAATGATGGGTTACTTATTTATGGGTTAGAAGCCTCTAGCCAAGTATGTAGTTTAGGTTAAGAAAAAACACAGATTCTTCCTAGGAAAGATAGTCATCACCAAGATTACAACCTAAGAAAAGACAATCTCCATCTAAAATCTTAACACAAAATATATACAATCATTTCATTACTTAGTTGTTTGGAAAGAGAAACAAAAGAAAATTTTCTTTGGGGGCAATTACTAAATTATCTTAAATAGTTATTTGACCTTTATACAAATGATAAGTTTCAGGGAGCATTCATTAGTCTTAGAAGTGCCTGTCTATGTATTACTAACCTTCCAATCATCATAATACTGTTATCTGAACTAGTCACATTTTCTAGGCCACTCTTAGTTGTGAGACCTACACTAGTGGTAAAATAGGGCTCTGAGGAGCATAAAGGATCCTTTCTTGCCCGTTTGTGCTTATTTTTTAGAAATACAAAGATATGGATTTGTAACACCGTGATCTATGTTCTGTCAGGTTATGATCTCATATGTATATAACTTGTTCAGTCTTAACAAACTTTTTATTTTTAAGTTCTCATTACTTCACTAATTTATTCTAGGTCACTATAAAATTTCATTCCATCTTCCAAAGTGCTTCATCTCTTTTAACAGGTTTGGTGACATTTCAAGGTCAGTAACTATTGAGGATAAATTGAAATAAAATCCAGTTAAGATGAAGCCTAAAGGATTAGGTTATTTAAACACAAGACATTTCTTGACAATGAGGGTTATTAGGTATTAGATATTAGAATAGAAATTACCCTCTTTGGTCTGTTGGTGATAAACATTCTCATTTATCTGGCAGGAAGTAAATGTAGTAATTTCAGAAGACTTGAGAACGGAATAGATGACCTTAAAAACTCATTCCATGAATGTAGGCATGACATATATGATATTGGGCATGAAATAATTAAATGGTATCTATTCCCAGAATGGAAGAGATTGTCTAATGGTGACAAATAAGAAGTGTCATGACACACTTGAGTCTGCCCAGTGGAAGAGTAGTAGGTGACGCTTCCTATCGGAGTGACTTTTAAAAGCCCAAGCCTCCCATCATTCTACCCAGAAAAATGCAGTCTCTTTGAGAAATTAAAGACATGCAGGACTCAGGCTGGAAATACAGATCTGAAGAACCCTACGGTCATACGCGGAGCCTAATTAGGAGAGCAACCTTTCATGCATATTTGTTGATTTAGATTCATGCTTAAAAAATATACTTTGAGCAATTGCCAGCAAAGGCTAAGCTTATTAATGAGGGGACCCATGTACTTATTCCTGGTGTCTTGGTGTATCAGAAGCACAGCAGAGTACCTAAGACAACATACCCTGGAGTCAGCCTACATGCGTTTGAACCCACTGTTCAAGTTTCATGGTTTGTTATGTAGAACTACATATGCTAATTGTAGATAGTTCTCATTTCTGGGTATGAACTCCATCTTTTTCAGTGGATTCTTTTATCATCTTCATGAAAGGCAAAGTAGATGTTTGGGCAGGCTGGGCACACAGTTCTCTCGCAATAGCTGCTGTCTCTTCTTAACAGGTATTCATTCTAATTAACTAGGGCCAATGCATCCAAATTAAATAGCTTGAATGTAACTCCTGGGCCTAAATATTATTGTGTAGATCCTTGGATTTGGTTGTTCTCGTATGTCTCTGATGAGATATTGTCAGGAAAGTCTGTACATGGAGCCAAAACTTCCTGGTCCTGGCTTTATAAGTAGTTTTCCTTCTAGTGAGAACTTGGTTACTCGTGACCATTATAATTATTTTCAATTTATTTACTCTCTTTGAGGAGTATAAATTACACTCTATCTGTATCTGTAACTATGCAACATATTTTATTTAACTCTCCCGTGTGGCCATATGGATGGATTCTTCCCAAGAGAGCATAATAGTAGAGCACTTTAGTTGCAGATGTGAAACGAATGTAGCTCCTAGCTGAATATTTTCCCTGGCTTTGTCCCTATGAAGCACAGATGTTTTACAAGTCATCTTTATATTTAGGCTAAGATAACCCAACTAGGTTTAAAAGTGATGATATTTTTCAAATTCTGCTGTCTCTCAAGCTGTGTACTCTGGAAAGAGAATTGGCTTCAGAAGGTGATTCCTGGCATAATCACTGGGGCTCCCAATCCAGTAGCCTCTGGGAACCTGAGTGTAGTAGAGTCCATCTCCTGTTACAGAGGAAGCAGGTACGGGTC